>NC_058522.1:470832843-471175343 GCF_904849725.1 Hordeum vulgare subsp. vulgare
CTAGATAGAAACCACCATTAGGGTCATTAACAACCTCTGCAACAATTTATTAAGCAAATGTGAGTACAAAAGTAGTCAGCAAGACTTTAGGATAATCTATCTACTCATGCAATGTATTTACAAGGATGTGACAGCCCGAGACCGACGTTCGAGAAGATTCCCCTTTATTTCCATTTTCGTCGTGTGCGTATTTTTATTTGTTGCATCTTCATTTAGTTTGCATCATCGCATCATGCATGGCATCTTGCATCGTCTGTTGCATGTGGTGTTTTGAGTGTGTGTGCTTCAAGTGCTCGCGGTGTCTTTGCGTGCAATAGGAACTCCCCCTCTCTCCTCTTTTATTTGTTTTTGTGGTTTTGCTAAAGTTCAGTTTTAACCCCCTTCAAAAGATTCGTTCTTTTTTAAAAGGTCCTTTTATTAAATGTGGGGGCAACCCCTTGGGTTTTTTTTCTCCTCTTGTTTTATTTTAAAACCGCCTCATTTTCTTTTCTCCTTTAAAGAGCTCTTACTTTATTCTTTAAATAAAAAAGGGTTTTACTTTAATTCTTAAAAAGGTTCATTTTTTATTGGTTTAAAAATGCCCAATCTATTTTATAGTTGGGGTATTTTTTTTCAAGGAGCCAAAATCATTTTTTATGTTGTTAAATCTTTTTATTTTAGAGTGTGATTCCTGTTTTTAAAAAGGAATAGAAAAAAAACAAAAAGAGAGAGGAGGAGGCCCACTTGGGCCGCAGCCCAGCTCCCCCCTGCCCTAGCGACGCTCCCCGAGCGTCTCCTTCCCCGTCCACCGCAGCTCTCCCCTCTCTCTCGATCCCCTTCTCCTCCCAGTGCCATCTCCCTATCCCTCTGTTCCTCTCCAACCCCCGAGCCCGCTGCCCGCGCCAGCAGCCCCGCTGCCTCGAGCTGCCCCTGGCCTCCCGCCGTCCTCCGCACTACAAGCCCCTGCCCGAGGCGCTGCCGTTCCCCGCCGAGCTCCCCCATGCTGCGCCGCGTTCTGGCCTCGCCCCCACGACCTTGCGAGCCCTCGCTGCCGTGCTCGCTGCTCCGCCCTGCCTCGCCGCTTTGCTGCTTGCCGAGTCCCCATGCCATGGCCTCGAGCTCACCGTGCCCTCGGCTCCCCTTGCCGTGCCCATGCCCGAGCTGCAAGGAGCCGCAGCCCCCATGTCGAGCCGCCCTTGGCCTCCCGTGCAAGGGCCCCTCGCCTCCTCTCATCGGAGCGCCGCCCCGCCGAACTCGCCGTTCCCTGCCTTGCGGGATGCTCCCCCGCCGACCTCGTCCAGGCCTTGCCGCTGAGCCTGCCTGCCTAGCTGTGCTGTTGCTATGCCGATGCATTGCTGCTTGTTGTCCTGTTGCTGTTGCCTTTGCGTGTATGCTGCTGATGCTGCCAGATGCTGGTGCTGATGCTATTTGCCTCTAGTTGCTATGCTTGCTTGCTGTAGGTTGCCCGATGCTAGCCGATGCTTAGCGGCTGTGCCTATGTGTGGCTGTTGTTGCGTGCTGTTGCTTAGTTGCTGTTGTTTGCTGCTGCTGTAGCCTGCTGCTAGTTAGTAGATGCTGTTGTTGTAGATGCTTGCTGTTAGATGCCTGCTAGCTGCTGCTTGTTGCTGCTTGCTTGTGCTGCCGCTTGCCGTCGCCGCATGCACCATCCCCTCCTTCATGGAACCGACAAGATCGCGTGTACAACTACGTCCTCGACGACCCCTCCGGAAATGTGTTAGACTCCCGATGCCAAAGACCGTGTACCGACGACAAGAGAACGACTACCGTTGACGAGACCCGACGACCACGACTTCCACAACGTCCGCTACGAACCGATCCGCTCCGATGTGCACGCTTCGAAGGTATACCGATGAGACGTGTCGTGAACCGAATGCATATGATGTACGAGATGTAACCGCATGCTTGCGCCTATAGTTGTTGCCCGTTGCACGTTGTCTCTCTTTCGTCGCGCCCTCGACACATGGGAACCCGGTAGTGGGATCACCCCATCTTTATTTAGCATTCCCGCACATGCTTCCTATACGTTGGCACGATATCTCGACGAGTTATCGGGATAGGAACGTTGCCGTGACATCGTTTCCGTCTTGCCGCCATGGTTCCCTCTCGCTCGCCGTGGCGACACATGTTTCTTTCTCTTCTTGCCATGGTATTATGAGCTCGTCTGCATGACGCATTCATGGCATAATTATCTTGTGTTGCATGTTCCTTGTGACGTAGCTCCGATCTATGTTTCGTGTGTTAATCGACTAGGAGGACATGTAGGATCACCGCTTCACCCCTTGCCATGTTAACCACATTTAATATTGCTGTGTAAATAACTGGGAGTGAACTAAATAATTAATCATGGAGTTTCGTCGACATACAACTCGTTGCATATCGAGCTTCACTTAATGTGTAGTGTTTGCGTGAGGTGAATTTCCATGCCATCCCTTGCATGTTGAACTGATCATGCATCATAGTAGGTTGTGCATCATGTGGTGCTTGTGTGGTGAATATCTGTGTTGATGTTTGTTTCCAGTTTGCTCCATCTCGATAGAGTTCCGTAAGCGTGTCGGAATGTGAGGACCGTTCGACTACTTCTGTTCGACTGTTTCTCGGGATCTCAGGCAAGATGACCATTTCCCCAGATACCATTACTATCATTGCCATGCTAGTTTTATTGCTTCTATCATTTATGTCTCGATGCCTACCACATGTTAAATACCAGCCTCTCAACCATGCCATGATAACCTTCAACCTGTTCGACCTAGCAAACCACTGATTGGCTATGTTATCGCTTGCTTAACCATGTTGTTAGCGTTGCTAGTTGCAGGTGCAGTTGCTTCCATGTGATAACATGGGTTCCTTGTTATATCACCATATTAAATGCTATTTTAATTTAATGCACCTATATACTTGGTAAAAGGTGGAAGGCTCGGCCTTTCTAGCCTGGTGTTTTGTTCCACCTTTGCCCCCTTAGTTTTCGGCTACCGGTGTTATGTTCCATAATTGAGCGCTCCTAACACGATCGGGGTTGTTATGCGGACCCCCTTGATAATTCGTTTTATATTAAAGCTGGTCTGGCAAGGCCCAACTTTGGTACTACATTTTCCTAATAACTAATGATCCGCATAGGGAGTAATTAACCTGAGGATAATGTAATCAACCCCCGGCCCAGTGCTCCTCATGAGTGTTGGTCCAAAACAGAGCAGCTTATTTACGCCACCCGGGGCAACTTGGCGTTTGGCGTGGTAACCATCACTCATTCGTCATGTCCTGAGAACGAGATACGCGGCTCCTATCGGAATCGTCGACACGTCGGCGGCCTTGCTGGATTAGTTTTACCTTTGACGAGATATCTTGTGCATTGGGATTCCGGTGATGCTTTGGGTAATCTCAGAGTTGAGGTTTTCCACTAGGGAATCTGACGAGATCGCGAGCTTCGTGATTGAGGATTTCTATGCGGCTTGTCGTAATTTGTGATGGACTAGTTGGAGCACCCCTGCAGGGTAAAATCTTTTCGGAAAGCCGTGCCCGCGATTATGTGGCAACGTGGAAACTTTGTTTAACACTGGTTCTAGATAACTTGAAGTTAATTTAATTTAAAATTGCCAACTGTGTGCGTAACCGTGACTGTCTCTTTCGTGAGTTCCTTCTCCGGTCGAGGACACGGTGGGGTTATGTCTGACGTAGGTAGGTGTTCAGGATCATTCATTGGATCATCAGTAGTTCACGTCCGTTATGTGTAGATTTCCCCCTCTTATTTCTTGTACTCGTAAGTTTAGCCACCTCATATATGTTTAGCCGCAGCTGCAACCTCACCACTTTACCATGCCTCACCTAATAAGCTTTGCTAGTCTTGATGCCTTTGGAAATGAGATTGCTGAGTCCCCTGTGGCTCATAGATTACTACAACACTAGTTGCAGGTAAAGGTAAAGATTACTTGACGCGAGCGCGTTGATTGCTCATTTGGAGTTGCTTCTTCTTCTTCTTCTTCATCGATCTAGGATGGGTTCCAGGCCGGCAGCCTGGGATAGCAAGGATGGACGTCGTTCTTCTTTTGTCGTTTGTTTTCGTCCCTAGTCGTACCCTGCTCTTACTCTTGATGATTATGTAATGTACTGATGTGACTCTGATGTAGCTTGTGGCGAGTGTAAGCCAATTATATATATATATATATATATATATATATCTTCTTTTTAGTACATGTACTTGTAACGATATCTATTCTTGCGACACGACGAGATGCGCTTCTATCCCTGATGGGGCCCTCGTGCCAAATTGAGGATAGGGTCGCATCTTGGGCGTGACAAGTTGGTATCAAAGCAGTACCGACCTAGGAGCCCCCTTGATTGATCGAACTTGGCCGAGTCGAGTCTAGTGAAAAAACTATTTGAGTCTTAGTTATATATCGGAGAGTAGGATTCTTTTTTCTCCTCTTCTATGCTTTGGTGAGGAATCTTGACGTAATAATTTATTCTACTCCTCTTCTCACTCAAATATTTTTAGGATCACGTGGATATTCTTGGGATCTGTATGATGCCGTTGTGACGGAGTTCTGTCTTGGTGCCTCCTGTCTGACTTGATTTATTCCGGGGAGTTGAGCTCTAGGGGATTCTCGAGCACATCGTTATCATTCAGATTTCTTAGTATCTCAGAACGAAGGATGTTCGTAATTTCTTCAATACTAGTAGTGGCGAGATAACCCCGATGTCCCAAGTACTGGTGCAGATTGTTCGGGAGTACTGCCATACTTTGTATCGTTGTGATCATGAGGGTCTGTTGTAGATGAAGGTCCGAGATTCTGGTTGTGTGTTGACGGATGTGATACAAGTGACGGGTTAGTATATGAGTTGTGTGATATTTCTCCTTGTATCCGTGTACCAGATTGCATGACCAGATATTTCAGGAATTCTTAGGTGGGAATTCAAGTAGTTTCTTATAGGACAATCTTCCAACAAATGCATGATGTTAGGTTGGGGTTCGACATCTAGTGGATTCGTTTTTTGACGGTCGGCTTACAACGGTTCTCGTTGTGTCTTAAAGAGTCCTTGTAGCTTGCTACGACTCGGGGACGCTTCGTATGTCGGGTGCACTGCCTTGCACTTGATGGCTACTGTAAGGATCGAGCCCGTGCGATCCTGTCCATGAAAATATCGAACAGAAATCTTTCTCATGAGTTTGTTCTGGCTAATTGTAAGCCTCATCTCTTTGTTTTGTTGATTATGGTAATTCGAGTTGCTTTGATGTCAGGTGGTGATTTCAGATCTTTCCTAATCTGTGTTCTCATATTTTTATGTGAATGCTAATTCTAATTCTTTGCTCTATCAAGTTGTGCTATCAATTCTCTTGTCAATTCTTTTCAACCGGAGTCATCGTATCAATTCCATTCAACCGGTGTGCTTCTCTTCAGTGAATTCAATCTTCTTTAGTTGTGCAAATCATTCTCTCTTTTCTTTCCGGAGTTTGTCTCATGTGTCTCAAGTTGTCTTTGTTTTCCCCCGCCCTCCCACCCTTTTCTTCAGTGGTTCAATTTTCATGCAAGAGTTTTCTTTTCGTTGTGCTTCCGCTGTCTGTTCTGTTCTCTCTTACCCGGTGATTCATTGCGTATATTCTCAGGAGTTCTAGTTCATCATTCCTTCAACTTGGTTATCTTTTTCCGATGAATTTAATTCAGTTGTCCGTGTTCATCATATCCTTTTCATCCTTGTTATTCTTTCCGGTGTTGGAGATTCTTATCAACATATCATGTTATTCATTCATCTCTTTCCTATCCGGAGTGCTGAAGTTATCTCTGAGTTTCGTGTTTTCAATTCTTTTAATTATTGCGAGGTGCTAAACTCATCTAGTTCTCTTCATACCAGTGCAATATCTTTCTTTCTAAGCAATCTTTTCTAACGGTGGTTTCTTTGAGTGGGCCCATAACCCACATGTTTTTCCCAGGATCTTTTCTGGCTCTTGTAATCTTTTCCGGAGATCTTTAATTATTTCAACTATGACGTAAGTATGATTTCCATCAGTCATATTCCTTCTTCAAGTTCTATTTGAATTAGTTCTCATATTTGGCTCAACCTTTCATTCTTTTTTATTCCGGAGTGTCTCAGTAATTCTGGGTGTTGTTCTCGTCATCATTCTTAGTTTGCAATCCGAAGGAGTGTTTCTCTCAAATCTTGGTTCATTCTCTTGCAGATTCATCATTTCAGCTTGGTGGCATTATCTTGAATTGTTCCAATCGTGAGTATCCTTTTCGTGCTATCCGGTGCTTTTCTGAGTTGTTTTCATTCTCGATCCTCCGAAGGCCATCATGTTAGAAGATTCTTCGTTCTCAGCTTTCCGCTTTCATCCTCAATTCTTCTCCATTGTTGTCTCTTCGTTCGTCTCTCGATTATCCGGTGCCTTGTTCAAGTTTTCTCTCAGGTGGTTCATGAGCTCTTCATTCTCATGTTTCTCCATTAATTCGTGGTGTTCCCATTCAATTGTGAATTCTTACCGGTGTTTCTTGCAACATTTCTTCTAGTTTGTGCTTTATCTATCTCTCTTTAATCTTTTCAAGAGGAATAAGTGCTATGCTAAATCCGTTGATTGTCATCAATTTAACTTGATGAAGGATTAGCATAACATAATTCTTATTCTTGTTTCATCAAATGATTTCAATTCTTCTTCCGGAGTGGCTCATGATATCAATTCCTTTTTCTCGACTGTTATTATCTTTTCTTTTCCGGAGTTCCAAGTTTTCTCAAGAATCTCTTTGTGAGGCTTCATCTAAATCTTGGCAAGGTCATAATCTTATTCTTTTCTACCTTCATATCTTTTCATCATTCATTTGTATACGAAGGTCCTTCTTGGTGGTTCATCAAGGTTTCAATCCATCCTTAAGTGTTCTTCAAGATTCTTGTTGGAGAACCTCAACTATCTTTTCTCTTGCATTTATATGTGCAATTGTTCTTTCTTTATCCTTTGAGGTGGTATTATAGCATTCTTGTTAGTGTAGGAGCCTCGGAGAGTTTTCCTTTCAAGAATGAGATAATTAAACCCACCAATTCTATGATCATGAGATATTTCCACCCATGATTTCTTCGTTGAGCTATCTTGGTTTGGACTTCACCTAAAGCTTTTCCTATGAATTATGCTATCATGGTGCTTGTCATTGATCCAAGTTCTCAAGGTATCCTCTTGGTGTAAGAAGTGTTCATATCTTGTTGCTCCCAATCTATCCTTGTTTCTTTTAGTGATTGATTGTCACCTCATATTTGCTGAGATGATTTTCATAAGCCCACTACTATCTTGTTCTTCGTTGTTGGTTTTCCAACTACTACGTCAATTCTCTGTCCGGAGGCTCTTCAACTCTATTGTGATGATAGTTGTCATTCTTTTCTTCATTCTCTTCTTCCGCTTGAGCAAGTTCCTCTTCTATTGTTCCGGTGGCATTGTGATGTTGCTCTTTTGGGTCTATTATGTTGTTCTATCAAGATCATGGTGTTCCCTTGTTCTATTTAGTTGCTTGTTATGAATATTGTCTAATTCTCTCTTCTTATCGAATTTTTTTGTCCTTTTTTCCTACCGAGGTGCTGCCGAATTTTTTCGTGAATTCTTGCTTCTTTCTCTTATGATTCCTCATCACTTTGCAACCTTTAAGGATCGTTGGTTTCACTCGTTTGTCAAAGAAGCGACTAAATTTTACCTCTTGTTCTTTCTCATCCTCTCCCCTTTCGTTCTTGGATCTCGGGGCGAGATCCTCTTGTACTGTAGGAGAGTTGTGACAGCCCGAGACCGATGTTCGAGAAGATTCCCCTTTATTTCCGTTTCCGTCATGTGCTTATTTTTATTTGTTGCATCTTCATTTAGTTTGCATCATCGCATCATGCATGGCATCTTGCATCGTCTGTTGCATGTGGTGTTTTGAGTGTGTATGCTTCAAGTGCTCTCTGTGTCTTTGCGTGCAATAGGAACTCCTCCTCTCTCCTCTTTTATTTGTTTGTGGTTTTGCTAAAGTTCAGTTTTAACCCCCTTCAAAAGATTCGTCTTCTTTTAAAAGGTCCTTTTATTAAATGTGGGGGCAACCCCTTGGGTTTTCCTTTTTTCTCCTCTTGTTTTATTTTAAAACCGTCTCATTTTCTTTTCTCCTTTAAAGAGCTCTTATTTTATTCATTAAATAAAAAAGGGTTTTATTTTAATTCTTAAAAAGGTTTATTTTTTATTTGTTTAAAAATGCCCAATCTATTTTATAGTTGGGGTATTTTTTTTTCAAGGAGCCAAAATTATTTTTTTATGTTGTTAAATCTTTTTCTTTTAAGTGTGATTTCTGTTTTTAAAAAGGGATAGAAAAAAAAACAAAAAGAGAGAGGAGGAGGCCCACTTGGGCCGCAGCCCAGCTCCCCCTGCCCTAGCGACGCTCCCCCAGCGTCTCCTTCCTCGTGCGCTGCAGCTCTCCCCTCTCTCTCGATCCCCTTCTCCTCCCAGCGCCATCTCCCTCTCCCTCTGTTCTTCTCCAACCCCCGAGCCCCCTGCCCGCGCCAGCAGCCCTGCCGCCTCGAGCTGCCCCTGGCCTCCCGCCGTCCCCCGCGCTGCAAGCCCCTGCCCGAGGCGCCGCAGTTCCCCGTCGAGCTCTCCCGTGCTGCGCCACGTTCTGACCTCGCCCCCTCGACCTCCCGAGCCCTCGCCGCCGTGCTCGTTGCTCCGCCCCGCCTCACCGCCTCGCTGCTTGCCGAGTCCCTGCACCATGGCCTCGAGCTCGCCATGCCCTCGGCTCCCCTCGCCGTGCCCCTGCCCGAGCTGCAAGGAGCCGCAGCCCCCCATGTCGAGCCTCCCTTGGCCTCCCGCGCCAGGGCCCCTCACCTCCTCTCGTCGGAGCGCCGCCCCGCCGAGCTCGCCGTTCCTCGCCTCGCTGGATGCTCCCCCGCCGACCTCGTCCATGCCTTGCCGCTGAGCCTGCCTGCCTAGCTGTGTTGTTGCTGTGCCGATGCATTGCTGCTTGCTGTCCTGTTGCTGTTGCCTTTGCATGTATGCTGCTGATGCTGCCAGATGCTGGTGCTGATGCTATTTGCCTCTAGTTTCTATGCTTGCTTGCCGTAGGTTGCCCGATGCTAGCCGATGCTTAGCTGTTGTGCCTATGTGTGGCTGTTGTTGCATGCTGTTGCTTAGTTGCTGTTGTTTGCTGCTGTTGTAGCCTGCTGCTAGTTAGTAGATGTTGCTGCTGTAGATGCTTGTTGTTAGATGCCTGCTAGCTGCTGCTTGCTGCTGCTAGATTACTGTTGCTTGCTTGTGCTGCCGCTTGCCATCGCAGAATGCACCATCCCCTCCTTCATGGAACCGACAAGATCGCGTGTACAACTACGTCCTCGACGACCCGTCCGGAAACATGTTCGACTCCCGACGCCGAAGACCGTGTACCAACGACAAGAGAACGACTACCGTCGACGAGACCCGACGACCACAACTTCCACGACGTCCGCTACGAACCAATCCGCTCCGATGTGCACACTTCGAAGGTATACCAATGAGACGTGTCGTGAATCGAATGCATATGATGTATGAGATGTAACCGCATGTTTGCGCCTATAGTTGTTGCCCGTTGCATGTTGTCTCTCTTTCGTCGCGCCCTCGACACATGGGAACCCGGTAGCGGGATCACACCATCTTTATTTAGCGTTCCCGCACACGCTTCCTATACGTTGGCACGATATCTCGATGAGTTATCGGGATAGGAACGTTGCCGTGGCATCGTTTCCGTCTTGCCGCCATGGTTCCCTCTCGCTCGCCGTGGCAACACATGTTTCTTTCTCTTCTTGCCCGTGGTGTTATGAGCTCGCATGCATGACGCACTCATGGCATAATTATCTTGTGTTGCATGTTCCTTGTGACGTAGCTCCGATCTATGTTCCGCGTGTTAATCGACTAGGAAGACATGTAGGATCACCACTTCACCCCTTGCCATGTTAACCACATTTAATATTGCCGTGTAAATAACCGAGAGTGAACTAAATAATTAATCGTGGAGTTTCGTCGATATACAACTCGTTGCATATCGAGCTTCACTTAATGTGTAGTGTTTGCGTGAGGTGAATTGCCATGCCACCCCTTGCATGTTGAACTGATCATGCATCATAGTAGGTTGTGCGTCATGTTGTGCTTCGTGTGGTGAATATCTGTGTTGATGTTTGTTTCCGGTTTGCTCCGTCTCGATAGAGTTCCGTAAGCGTGTCGGAATGTGAGGACCGTTCGACTACTTCGGTTCGACTGCTTCTCGGAGTTGTTCTTCTTCCAAGCGGGATCTCAGGCAAGATGACCATTTTCCTAGATACCATTACTATCATTGCCATGCTAGTTTTATCGCTTCTATCGTTTATGTCTCGATGCCTACCACATGTTAAATATCAGCCTCTCAACCATGCCATGATAACCTTCAACCTGTTCGACCTAGCAAACCACTGATTGGCTATGTTACCGCTTGCTTAACCATGTTGTTAGCGTTGCTAGTTGCAGGTGCAGTTGCTTCCATGTGATAACATGGGTTCCTTGTTATATCACCATATTAAATGCTATTTTAATTTAATGCACCTATATACTTGGTAAAAGGTGGAAGGCTCGGCCTTTCTAGCCTGGTGTTTTGTTCCACCTTTGCCCCCTTAGTTTTCGGCTACCGGTGTTATGTTCCATAATTGAGCGCTCCTAACACGATCGGGGTTGTTATGTGGACCCCCTTGATAATTCGTTTTATATTAAAGCTGGTCTGGCAAGGCCCAACTTTGGTACTACATTTGCCTAATAACTAATGAACCGCATAGGGAGTAATTAACCCGAGGATAATTTAATCAACCCCCGGGCCAGTGCTCCTCATGAGTGTGGGTCGAAAACAGAGCAGCTTATTTACGCCACCCGGGGCAACTCGGCGTTTGGTGTGGTAACCATCGCTCATCCATCGTGTCCTGAGAACGAGATACACGGATCCTATCGGGATCATCGACACGCCGGGCGGCCTTGCTGGATTAGTTTTACCTTTGACGAGATATCTTGTGCATCGGGATTCCGATGATGCTTTGGGTAATCTCAGAGTTGAGGTTTTCCACTAGGGAATCCGACGAGATCGCGAGCTTCGTGATTGAGGATTTCTATGCGGCTTGTGGTAATTTGTGATGGACTAGTTGGAGCACCCCTGCAGGGTAAAATCTTTTCGGAAAGCCGTGCCCGCGATTATGTGGCAACGTGGAAACTTTGTTTAACACTGGTTCTAGATAACTTGAAGTTAATTTAATTTAAAATTGCCAACTGTGTGCGTAACCGTGACTGTCTCTTTCGTGAGTTCCTTCTCCTATCGAGGACACGGTGGGGTTATGTCTGACGTAGGTAGGTGTTCAGGATCATTCATTTGATCATCAGTAGTTCACGTCTGTTATGCGTAGATTTCCCCCTCTTATTTCTTGTACTCGTAAGTTTAGCCACCTCATATATGCTTAGCCGCTACTTCAACCTCACCACTTTACCATGCCTCACCTAATAAGCTTTGCTAGTCTTGATGCCTTTGGAAATGAGATTGCTGAGTCCCATGTGGCTCATAGATTACTACAACACCAGTTGCAGGTAAAGGTAAAGATTACTTGACGCGAGCGCGTTGATTGTTCATTTGGAGTTGCTTCTTCTTCTTCTTCTTCTTCTTCATCGATCTAGGATGGTTTCCAGGCCGGCAGCCTGGGATAGCAAGGATGGATGTCATTCTTCTTTTGTCGTTTGTTTTCGTCCGTAGTCAGACTCTGCTCTTACTCTTGATGATTATGTAATGTACTGATGTGACTCTGATGTAGCTTGTGGCGAGTGTAAGCCAATTCTATATATATATATATATCTTCTTTTTAGTACATGTACTTGTAACGATATCCATTCTTGCGACACGACGAGATGCGCTTCTATCCCTGATGGGGCCCTCATGCCAAATTGAGGATAGGGTCGCATCTTGGGCGTGACAAAGGAGTTGTGGGGTTTCATGCAGAAAGCCAGCATCTGACTCTTGGCTAGACAAACTTACATTTTCAAATAGCTTTGACAACTTTGTTTTCTCGCACACGAGTCCACTAACACTAAAACAATACTCCATCGTGGAATCATTCTGTCTCCCTACGGAAATGCCATCCACGACACTCACACTTATCTTGACATTTTTATGAGTAGCCATTATAGTTGTCTATGAACAACATATGTTTCCAAGTAGTCCATATCCGTGGACGCGGCTATTCAAATAGAGCATAACCCTGCAGGGGTGTGCTTCTTCACACACGCTCTCGCCACTTATCATCATGTGCACGTCATGCACCTCAGTAAACTTCAAGCGGAAGCCCGGCGAGGGAGTCGGTCACGACCGTTAACCACTCTAATACCTAGTCCAGGTTTATTGCCTATCTGAGGGTAACCCGCACGGAAGTCCGGCCAAGGTTTCCGCCACGGCCCCAAACGATGTGCGCATGGTTCCCAAGCCCACCATCCGGGTGCCACTTGGTACACCGTGCCACTACCTACCGCATCATAGTCCACCTCTAAGGTCAGCACTATGCACGGCCTCCAGCATGGCTATAAACACGAGAAACTACTTGCAACTCCTGGACCGAGTACTAGGCGATTAATAAGTCGAGAGGGTCAATTAAGTATCCCAACATGCGGTAGTATCTAGTCTTGGATTACATACACGGAACTCAATTCCTAAGGACGGTTCCAATGAAACAACCCGCCATGTACTCCTACATAGCCTTTCACCGGTACCTTTACCAAATCAGGTTCAACACACAACCTATATTAACTGAACACATTCTCACGATCCTGTTCATCACCCAGATGACAGACCTTACACAACTCTAAGCATAGCATGCATAGCAGGATAAGACACATCATGGCTCAAGCATCTACCAGGTATGCTAGATTGCAAGGTTTAGCTGTTTACTGTGACAAAGACAGGTCATGCAAAGGAATGGGTTCAACTAACGTGGTAAAAGCATTGAAAGCATTTTGACCTAATGCAATAGGTAAGAGCAGGAGCGAGAACATATGATTTATCGGGATGATCAAAATGGTTGCTTGCCTTGTTGCTCAGCAGAGGGGTGATATCCGTCAGTCGGATAATCAGTCGTATCCGATGGGGCAGGGCCTATCGAATAATAACATGCAATCAATAACAATCATATGCAACAGTCATGATGCATGAACATGGCATGAAATGAAGGGTGATATGTTTCAATGTGGTTGGTGAAACCTTAGTTTGCATCTGGTTTGAAATCCAAATTCAAATATTATTTGAAATGGCATATTTATCTTAATCATTTAATTGAATTGACCTGATGTTGTTTCATAAGTCTATTTTTTATGCATGAAAGTAGCGCCATTGTGTTCATTGATTTTTTCTGATAATTTTTCATATATTATTTGTACAATTTGGAGTTATATTCAATTTTATATGAATTTCCAAAGTTTTTAACCTATTCTGAATTATTTTTAAACAGAAAAAGGTTTTATTGCATCAGCATGACATCAACAGGTCAATCTGGCCTTTGAAAGTCAAACTTGACTAGTGGGACCCACTGGTCAGTAACTCTGGCCAGTTTTAGAATAAGTTTAAATCTAATTAGTTATTTAACAGTGCTGGACCCACATGTTAGTGACTGTTTAGGGTTTTAATATAACTTTATTTTATTTGACTAATCCTAATTAGCCTGGGGGCTAGCCCCACTTGCCACTGACTCAGGGGAGTCAGATCCACCGGCGGTGAGGTGGATCTCACCGGCGATGAGCCTCCGGCGACCACACAGACGACGGAGGGCTTCGGGTTTCCTACTCCGGCGACCAAACGAGCGGCGGAAGGCACCAGACGATCGGCCACTCTGTCGCGGTTCCATTTTTGCAGGTTACAGGGGCTGAAATGGCCGAAGTTGACGCTGGCGTTGAGCTCGGCGGCTGCCGGAGCTCGGGCTAGGTGGGGGTCATCAAAACAGAGGCCAAAACGAGCGGGTCTTAGCTCCTATAGCATCTACTCGTCGAGCTCAAGCTAATGGTAGCTTCAGATCGATCGACCGATCACCGGAGGGTCACCGGCGATGAGCTACCGCGGCGGTCCTCATCGGGCTTCGGTGAAATCAGGCGCTAGAGGAAGCAATCGAAGGGGAAAACGAGGGGGAAAAGACCCTAGGCTCACTAGGAGTGCAGCGGTGTCGAAAGCGGGCTCGGGGATGGTCTGAGGAGGGAGAACTGCAGCGATGGGCGTCGGTGTTCCGAGGTAGAAGACGACGGGGATCCGCGATGTAGGGCTCGGGGCTTGCGTGGCTCGATGAGAAGCTTCAAGGGGTCGAGGCGGACCTTCTGCACGGCTCAGACAAGAGGGAGAGGGGCTGGAGCAATGGCGAGCTCGAGCTTGAGCTCGGCTTTAATGGCGGCCGAGGGGAAGAGTCGCAGGGGGCGAATGGCGAGGGGGAGAGGATGGGAACGGATCCGGGGAGGCTTATCCTCCCCCTCCAGCTCATCGGGGCGAGCCAGGCATGCACACAGGTGCGTGGGCGCGCCGGGGAACGCGGCGGCCACCTCGTGCTCCGACTGGCGGAGGAGGAAGACGACAGACGGGGCTAGCTGGGCTGGGCCAAGGGGTGAGCGACACGTAATCCTTTTCCCATTTCTTTTTTTTTCTGTTTTCTGTTTTATCTCTTCTGACTTTGTTTTAATTTATTTTTGGCTCCAAACTATTCCTAAAATAGTTTGAATGATACTCGGGTGTTATTTGGAATATGTCCTAACACATATAAAGTTTTCAACATTTTTGGAAACTTTGAATTATTTGAAATCAAATATATAATTGATTTGAGTGACTTTCAAAAATAAAATAAAATGCCAAAAGTATTTTAAAATATATTTCACCCCTGATATTTTGTTTTCAACATTTATCAGAAAAGATGAACTTTTCTAATGGCCATTTTGGGTTCATTGATTTAGCACTAGTTGAATTTTTTTTTGAATAAGGAGTGGCTAGGGTTTTACTTTGATTTCACCACTTCCTTTGAGTTCATTTCCATTTCTTGAATGCAAAGAAAGAAAACATGAGCAGAACTTGCTAAACTCTAATAGGGATTAGGGATGTGACATTTACCCAATTTTCCGAAGCCCAAAAAATTCCTGGAAAAATATATAAAAAATTAGCGAAGCAGAAGCTTACGGATCACCGAAGATGGTCCAGAGGGGGCCAGGGGCTGACCAAGCGACCTGCAGGCGTGGCCAGGCCCTAGGCCGCGCGAGGAGGCAGCCTGGGTGGGCCCGACCTCCTTTGGTGCCCTCCTTTGGCCTATATTTAGAGTTTCGAGAGGAAACCCTTCCACAACTTTCCTAAGACGTGTAACGGGGCACTCATGGGCCCTAACACGTGTCACCCTTTCATTGGCACCTACCGTCCATTGAATGTGCGACACGTGTCACCCTTTCATTGGCACCTACCGTCCATTAAAATGTAACTTTGAATCAGCATGCCTTTTTAGGTAAACGGGGCACTCATGGGCCCTAACACGTGTCACCCTTTCATTGGCACCTACCATACATTGAATGTGCGACACCAGTCGCAGCATGGAGATGACATGTGGTTCCTTTAGCAAATGTGAAATTGACAGGTGGAAAATTTTCATTGGTTGGCCATGCTAACGGGTATCGGATCCAAAACTGGCACTAGATAGCTTAACGGTGACCAATTATGGTGCCTGCAACATGTTGATAACCCTTGATGAAAACACTTCCATGACGCGCCATTTATCTTCGTGGAAGATTCCACTTTCATGATGATAAATTGAGTATTGCCATGGAAAACATCTGCAATGACATATGTATGACTATCTTGATTCTGTCAGAAAATTGTCACAGAGGTACATGTGTGATAGAAAACGAGACCTATTGTGACATACACGTATCATCACAGAAGTGGTTTTTGTAACGCCTCTCTGTCCACTGGCCAAGGAGGTAGAAGCCGATGGTTGGTTAACGAAAGTACTTCGACTACAAAGTCAACTAGTCAATTTCAAAATTTAAAAGTATATAAAATACAATAATTACATAACCAGCCTTGGATATGTAAAAAAAATTCATTATTGCCCATCTATTAATTTGTCCAGCTGACAATCATCCTCGGATAGACGAGCGACGACCATTATATTGTCTTAATTCACCTTGGGCTTAATCACCTTTCCCTTAACCCCCTTTAGGCATACCGTGGCAAGATTCTCGGTGGTAAATGAGCAATAGTGTGCCTTCTGAAAGGATCGATATGGTTGACTAGAGAGGGGGTGAATAAGCAACTACCAATTTTCAGCTTTTCTTAACAAAATAAGTTTGGCAACAAATAGGTTGTCTAGATATGCAACTAGGTGAGCAACCTATATGATACTAGCAGCCACAATATTAGCACGCAAATAATATAACACCAATATATCTTGCACAAAGTAAAGGTAAGAAATGACCATAAGTGGAGCCGGTGGAGACAAGGATGTATAACCGAAGTTCCTTCCCTTTGAGTGGAAGCACGTCTCCATTAGAGCGGTGTGGAGGCACAATGCTCCCCAAGAAGCCACTAGGGCCATCGTATTCTCCTCACCCCCGTACACATTGCGAGATGCCGTGATTCCACTAGTTATGCCCTTGAAGGCGGTGACTAAACCTTTAGAAACAAGGTTGGAAAAATCTCCACAACTTAATTGGAGGCTCCCAACACCACCACGAAGCTTCATCATAATGGATTGTTGCTCCGAGTTTACCTCAACCGTCTAGGCTGCTCAGACACCCAAGAGTAACAATATCCGCAAGGGATTAGTGGGGGAATACAATTTCTCTTGGTGGAAGTGTAGATCGGGGCCCTCTCAACTAAACCCTAGATAATCAACAAGTTTTTTGGCCAGGGAGAGAGATCACGCGGAAATGAAGCTTAGAGCAACAATAGAGCTTAGGGGAAGAAGAAGTAATCTTCTTCGTGAAGAAGACCCCCTTTTTATAGTGGGGGGGGGGGATATCCAACCGTTACCCCCTCTCAGCCCACACACGAGAGGTACTACCGCTTTGGCGGCTGTGCCTATAGTGTAGTGCAATGGTACAAGACCACGAGCCGATAATGCCGCCGGAGAGGTACTACCGCTCGCCCCAGCGATAACCCACAAGTGGTTTGTAGCCTTTTTCGATAAGTAAGAGTGCCGAACCCAACGATGATCTAAGGGTAGAATTATTATTCTCTCAAGTTCTATCGACCACCGATACAACTCTACGCACGCTAACGCTTACTTTACCTAGAACAAGTATGCAACTATATTACGAGAAGGAAACTAGAAGCACTTAGTAGGTGTAATTGATAGGTTTGCAAGGTAATAAAGAACAAGTAAATAAAAATTAGGTGTTGTAATAAAGATTAATAAGTAAGTTGTTTAGTAAAAATATTTTTTGTGTAATGCAAGAGAAAGATTGTCCATAGGCAATTGAATATAACATGATAGATACTTATCATATGCAATGAGGGAGAGGCATACACTAACACACTTTCCGTACTTGGATCATATGCACTTATGATTGGACCTCTAGAAAGCATCTGCAAGTACTAGAAATCATTAAGGTAAACCCAACCATAGCATTAAACATCAAGTCCTCTTTACTCCCATACGCACAAAACTTCCTTACTCTAGTGTAAGCTTTTGTCACTCTAGCCACCCACTAATAAGTGAATCATGAACATATTGCAAACTCTCCAGCGTGAATCATTCACGTGTGCTCCTCAGGGAAGGCACCTTAGGACAACAACATATCAACACACAACTCATATCAATAACATCATATCACAATTAACCCGTAGGACAAAAGAAATCTATTCAAACATCATAGGATAGCCACACACCATTAGGTAAAAATATATAGCATTATGTACCATGTTTAAGTAGAGATTATAGCAGGGAGAAGATGGTTTACACCGCTGCATAGAGGGGGAGAGAGTTGGTGGTGATGTCGGCGAAGTTGTTGATGTAGATCGCCGTCATGATGGTTGCCTCGGCGGCGCTCCGACGCCACCGGGAGAGAGGGAGAGAGAGCCCCCTTCTTCTTCTTCCTTGACCTCCTCCCTAGGTGGGAGGAGGATTTCCCCTTTGGTCATGGCCGCCATGGCTTCCGGAGGGCAGCAATCCCTACAAGATTGGATCTCTCTCTTTTTTCTCTTCTCTTTTCATTCCTGTTTTCTGGCCCTTCATCATTTCTTAAATATCCACAACTCTGTAACTCCAATCGGGCTGAAATTTTGGGGGGACTTTTATCACGAAAATATCTTTCTTGCATTAGAAGGAGAGCCTCAACCGACTTAAGGACTGACCACAAGCCATTAGGGCACACCCAGATCACGCCATGTTGCCTTGTGGGGCCCTCAGACATCATCTTGCGTCGATTCTGACTCTCGAAATTCACATATATTCCAAAAAAATATCCATAAATTTTTATAGTGTTTGGACTTCGTTTGATATGGAATTTCTACTAAGCAAAAAACACACAAAACAGGAACTCGCACTCGGCATTGGATAAGTAAGTTAGTCCCAAAAATAATATAAAATGTTGCCAAAAGTATATGAAAGTTGAAGAATATTGGCATGAGGCAATCACAAATTATAGGTATGACGGAGACGTATAAGCATCCCCAAGCTTAATCCATGCTCGTCCTCGAGTAGGTAAATGATAAAAATATAATTTTTGATGTGGAATATTACCTAACATAATCTTAAATAAATGTCTAATCATGGCATGAATATTAAGATACAAGTGATTAAATGCAATAGTCCATCATTTTACAAAAAGACATCCATACTCAGGTTTACAAGAAAACAACCATGTCCTTTCAAAAAAATAATGCTAAAGAACGCTATCCCTACAAACGCATATGGCCTCTCATGTTGGTCTTTCTAGCATAAAGTAAAAAATCATGAGAACCCCGTTATCGAACCAAGCAATTGGATCGTACTTTTTAACACACTTCAGCTTTTTATTACTCACTCAATACATGAGCGTGGACCAAGGATATAGCAAAAGGTGGAATAGAATATGATGGTAGGTTTCAAAGGGGTAAAAGTAGAGAAGAAACCCTCCCATCAACTCGACGTATCAACGGGCTATGGAGATGCCCATCAATAGATATCAATGCGGGAAGTAGGAATTGCCATGCAATAGATGCACTAGAGCTATAAGTGTACGAAAGCTCAACTGAAGCTAAGTGGGTGTTCATCCAACTTGCTTTTTCATGAAGACCTCGGGCATTTGAGGAAGCCCATCATCGGAATATACAAGCCAAGTTCTATAATGAAAAATACCTACTAGCGTATGGAAGTGACAAAACAAGAGACTCTCTATATGAAGAACATGTGCCACTTTGAGACACAAGTGTGGTAAAGGATAGTTGCAAAGTCCCTTCTTTTTTTCTCTCATTTATTTATTTGTTTATTTTCCATTGTGAGTTCTTTTTTACGCCTCCCTCATTTAATGGGTGGGCTCATTTGGCCTTCCTCATTTTTTCATTTTTCGTCCGGAGTCTCATGCCGACTTGTGGTGGAATCATAGTCTCCATCGTCCTTTCCTCATTGGGACAATGCTCTAATAATGATGATCATCACACTTTTATTTACTTACAACTCGATATGAAAAAACTGATAGGATGATATGACTCTATATGAATTACTCTCGCAGTGTACTAGGATGTGCAATGATATAGAATAGAATAATATATCAAAAAATGGACAAGCCATGTAAATATCATGCTAGCTATCTTACGATCATGCAAAGCAATATGACAACGGAAGTACAAGTCATATGAAGTGATGGTATAAGTTGCATGGCAATATATATCGGAATGGCTATGGAAATGCCATGATAGGTAGGTATAGTGGCAAGTCTGAGGAAGATATAATGAGGCTTATGTGTGATAGAGCGTATCATATCATGGGGTTTGGATGCACCGACGAAAGTTGCACCGATCTTCAAAGCGAGAATGTGCAATGCGCGGTACAGAAGAGGCTAGCAAATATGTGGGGGTGAGAATGCGTATATCTGTAGGTTTACATTAGCCATAAAGAACTCACATACTTATTGCAAGGTTTTATTAGCTCTCTCGAGGAAAGTACTACTCACATGCTCCTAGGGAGGAGGTTGGTAGGAGCTAACCATCACGCCCCCCGATTATAACAACATAAATGATTTCAACCAAGGATAAATTATGGTCCAATCTTCATCGCATAACTAGAGAATGTACGTGCATGCTTCGTGAATCACAAACCTTAACATCAATATTCTTACTTGAAAGGATCGATATTGTTGAATAGAGGGGGTGAATAGGAAACTAACAATTTTAAAGATTTTCTTAAGCAAATTAAGTTTAGCAACAAATAGGTTGTCTAGATATGCAACTAAGTGAGCAATCTATATGATGCTAGCAAAAAGAATAACACGCAAATAACAAATACAAGTAAAAGTAAGAAATAACCGCAATTGGAACCGATGAAGACGAGGATGTGTTTCCGAAGTTCCTTCCCTCTGAAGGGAAGTACGTCTCCATTGGAGTGGTCTGAAGTCACAATGCTCCTCGAGATGCCACTAAGGCCACTGTATTCTCCTCATGCCCTGACATGATGCGAGGTGTCATGATTCCACTAAGTGGTACCCTTGAAGGTGGCAACCATACCCTTACAAACAAGGTTGGGGTTAACTCCACAACTGAATTGGTGGCTCCCAACGAAACCACGAAGCTTCACCACAAAGGACTATGGCTTCGTGGTGACCTCTTCCATCTAGGGTGCTCAAACACCCAAGAGTAAAATAATCCACACAAGAAAGTATGGGGGAATCAAGTTTCCTTTGGTGGAAGTGTAGATCTAGGTCTCCTCCTTCAATCCCTAGAAAATCAACAAGTTTGAGTGGCTAGAGAGAGAAATCAGGCAAGAAAGCTTGGTGGGTAGTAATGGTGGGGACTGAGAGGTAAGAGATGAAATGGGAGGTGGAAGAAGCCACCCCTTGAATATGCCCCCTCATTGCCAACAGTTACAACCAGATTCCCATAGGGGCGGCACAACCTTGTGTGCATCGATACAACCGGTGCACAAAAATAGTGTGCACCAACCCTAGCAGCCGGTTCAACCGGTGACAGGAACGGTAGTACCGGTCAAAAGCAGAACTGGAACTACTTCACTACCATCGCCCAACAAGCGCGTGGAAACCAGAGAGGATTCACCCTCGTGCGGAGTTGGGTTGGTGGTTGCCAGGGTGCAACCGCCAGGGGGAGGTGAAGATGCAGCTAAGTAGTGGGTGATACAACCACCCTGGACACCGGTAGTACTGGTCAAGTATGATGACGGAACTACCAGCCCACAACCGCCCAAGTACAACACCAAACCAGAAAATTTCCAATGGTGGAGCGGTACTAGGACGGTACAACCGCTATGGGTGCTTCGAAGGTACAACCGCCCGTAGTTGGCGGTACAACCGCTGAGTAGCAACCCTGAGAACAACTTCTCATGCCATGTCCACTCCCAGTGGTACAACCGCTCAAGCCGGTGGTACAACTGCTAGAGAGAAAATGGCTGAAATAAGGAAAGAGGGCCTCTCACAGTGATCGGAAGGAAAACAGGGTGGGAGATAAACTGATGTGTAAGTGCATTGATTCACCCACTCCCTCCTGATATGAATTCCCTCTTAATAGTACGGGTTCCTTACGACCAAAGGACAAAACACGTCGAGAACACCGTCTTTTTTCTTTTTCTTCCAAAGGGGTAGCCCAATTATCTTGTGTCCGAAGTGATGTCCCTGAATAGCTTGACACACAGTTAGATCACATAATGAGTTGTCATCATCACTAAAACACTAAGGACCAAGAATGCCCTAACAATCTCCCCCTTTTTGGTGGATTATGACAACTATAAGATTTGCATTCACAGTCTTAAAAACGGAAGCTCCCCCTCAATGTTTGCATCATTAATATGCGCGAGAAGAGGACGAAGCTGCCCCTTGACAAGATAGACCGATAACTAAGTACATATGAAGGATATGAGACAGATAAGCTTAACATAAAGGGGATCACATGTCTTACACCACGCACAAAGTCACCATACAAGGTCCACATAACTAAAACACGATAAACAAAAAGTTCGATAAGAAGTTCAAATGCAGACAACCAGAAAACCATGCCCATGGAAATCCCAACCTAATAAAACTCTATCCCCCTTTGGCATCAAGACACCAAAAAGGAAAAAAGTGAAGCTTGCACCCCAGAGCTCAGTCATCCTCCTATGACTCCTCAGTCTCCTCTAGGTCATCCTCATAATAATGACCATCATCATCATCATCAGAAGCAGGATGGCAGGTGGCCTCATCATCAGTCCAGGTGCTCTGCTTGGAAATGCACTTCCCTTCGCGAGTGATGTCCTTCTCAGAACCACTCTCACTCTGAATCTTTAGAGCCCTCATAATCTGAATGTGTCTCCATCTGGCCAGCTTCTCGTTGACATGGGTAGAATAGAGCTTCTTCTGAACATGAACCTGAAGGCAAAAGGTCTTGCGAGCCTTGTCAGTGAACTTGGTGACCCAAGAGGGTTTAGCCTCGACCTCGAGCTCAAAGTCGCTATCGCTGGAAGTGGCATAAACATCCTCATGGTTACTAGGGGGAATGGGATACATAGCATGCTTCTTATTCCTGAGCTTATTGACCTCATCCAAAGTGAGGTCGGGAGAAGAAGACAGTGCCTCACCTAACCGACGAACTTCCCAAACTGAGTTTAGAAAGCACATGACAAACAGAGCATAAATAGGAACCTTTCGGTTAATAACCATGTTGTACATCTCATTCCACATCGAATTGGACACATCAAAGGTAGCACCAGAGCCCGCTTCAGTATGCATAGCGACCAGTAAGTCCACCAGATAGCCATGAATCTCATCTTGCTTCCCAACCTTGGGCAGAAGCACATTGCTGAAGACACGCTGCATGATATCATATATGGGCTGCAAACCCTTGGAGTCAACAATGATACCACTCTATGGAATGTACAGAGGGGCGAGCTCCTCCTTCTCCATGGCAAAGGTATGGTCGTGAGGACGGATGCCACTGTTGTCGGAGAGACCGATATCATCATACCCCAGAGCGCTGCAGAACGCCCGCCACGGGACACTGAAGAACTCATCATGGCACATGAATGACAAGGTACGAGCATGATGAGCACAAAAGTGTACAATGGCATAGAACTAACGAACTAGTTGAATGTCAAAGTCACAGTACATGGTCATGAGCTTATCCAGGTCAAACGCCTCACGAAGTGCCAAGGCCTCACCAAAGTACTCTGGGTTAGCTCTCCAGTTATCAAGATCAATCATCCATTGCTTGGCAAACTTGTTTTTGTTATTCTCAACCATCTCATGCACAATCTGGATCTGCATCTTATTCCAAAATTTAGTGGAGTCCCGACAGGGAGCAGCGGGTACCACATAGGGATCATGTACAGGAAACCTCTCCCAGTCTGGTTGTTTCCATTTCCTCAAAGGAATAACACCCTTGCGCTTCACAGTGATAGACTTCTCATGAGGAGTTGGCTTTGTAGGAACGATAACCTCCTCTTCTACACAATCCTCATTGCGCTGGCCCCGACAGGCTTGTTTCTTGGTCTTCCGAGGAGGAGTAGAGCGAGAACGTGATCCACCTGCACACACACACGAGCAGCACACAAGAAACCCAGAAAAGATAAGAGGATTGTATGCAAACAGAAGTTTATATTATGCGTGACGCAGAGAAAATGAAATAATGGATAGATATTTAGAGAAGTCGGTTAAAGTGGTTGTATCGCCCCTAGAGGCGGTTGTACTGCCGGCTAGACAGTACCACAACAATGGGGACCAACCAAATCAGATCTAAACAATGAACTAGTACTTGGCATGTTGGAAATATGCCCTAGAGGCAATGATAAATAGTTATTATTATATTTTATGTTTAAAGATAATCGTTTATTCTCCATGCTGTATTGAATGCAAACATAGATACATGTGTGGATACATAGACAAAACAATGTCCCTAGCAAGCCTCTAGTTGGCTGGCCAGTTGATCAAGGATAGTCAAGGTTTTCTGGCTATGTGCAAGTGTTGTCACTTGATAATTGGATCACATCACTAGGAGAATCATGTGATGGACTAGACCCAAACTATGAACGTAGCATATTGATCGTGTTGTTTTATTGCTATTGTTTTCTGCGTGTCAAGTATTTGTTCATATGACCACAAGATCATATAACTCACTGACACCGGATGAATACCTTGTGTGCATCAAACATCACAACGTAACTGGGTGACTATAAAGGTGTTCTACAGGTATCTCCGAAGGTCTCCTTGAGTTAGTATGGATCAAGACTGGGATTTGTCACTCCGTGTGACGGAGAGGTATCTCGGGGCCCACTCGGTAATACAACATCACACAGAAGCCTTGCAAGCAATGTGACTAAGTGTAAGTCATGAGATCTTGTATTACGGAACGAGTAAAGAGACTTGCCGGTAACAAGATTGAAATAGGTATGCGGATACCAACGATTGAATCTCGGGCAAGTAACATACCGAAGGACAAAGGAAATGACATACAGGATTATATGAATCCTTGGCACTGAGGTTCAACCGATAAGATCTTCAGAGAATATGTAGGATCCAATATGGGCATCCAGGTACCGCTATTGGATATTGACCGAGGAGTGCCTCGGGGCATGTCTACATAGTTCTCGAACCCACAAGGTCTGCATACTTAAGGTTCGACGATGTTTTAATATAGTTGAGTTATATGTGTGGTTACCGAATGTTGTTCGGAATCCTGGATGAGATCACGGACATCATGAGGGTTTCCGGAATGGTCCGGAAACGAAGATTGATATATAGGATGGTTTCATTTGGTTATCGGACAGTTTCGGGCAATTCCGGCATTGTACCGGGAGTGACGAATGGGTTCCGGGAGTTCACAGGGAGGGGCCCACCCACCCGGGAGTATGCCCAAGGCCATAGGGTGGCGCCACAAGTCCCTAATGGGCTAGTGGAGTCATCCCAAGGGTCCCATGGCGCCACATAAAGAAATACCAAAAGAAAAGAAAAGGGAAAAGGAAAAAATGGGAGGTGTGAAGGAAGGAGTGGACTCCTTCCCCCAAACCGAATTGGGGTGGGAGTCCACCTCCTTCCTGGACGGTGCACCCCTTGAGGGCTTGGCCCTCAAGGCAAGCCTCCTCCCCCTCCCTCCTATATATAGTGGTCTTTTAGGGCTGATTTGAGACAACTTTTGCCACGTGCAACTCAACCCTAAACCACACAGTTCCACCTCTAGATCGGATTTCTGCGGAGCTCGGGCGGAGCCCTGCAGGAGTAGATCATCACCTCCACCGGAGCGCCGTCACGCTGCCGGAGAACTCATCTACTTCTCCATCTTGCTTGCTCGATTAAGAAGGCCGAGATCATCATCGAGCTGTACGTGTACTGAACGCGGAGGTGCCGTTCGTTCGGCACTAGATCGGAACAGATAGTGGGACGGTCACATGACGGTTTGTGGGACGGATCGCGGGACGGTTCGTGCTCGGATCGATTGATGTGAAGACGTTCCACTAGATCAACCACGTTTCTTAACGCTTCCTGCTGTGCGATCTACAAGGGTACATAGATCCAAATCTCCTCTCGTAGATGGACATCACCATGATAGGTCTTCGTGTGCGTAGGAATTTTTTTGTTTCCCATGCAACATTCCCCAACAGTGGCATCATGAGCTAGGTTCATGCGTAGATGTTATCTCGAGTAGAACACAAAAGGTTTTGTGGACGGTGATGTTCGATTTGCTGCCCTCCTTAGTCTTTTATCGATTCGGCAGTATTGTTGGATTGAAGCGGCCCGGACCGACATTACTCGTACACTTACAAGAGACTGGTTTCACCGACTAACATGCAACCTCGTTGCATAAAGATGACTGGCGGGTGTCGGTTTCTTCAACTTTAGTTGAATTGGTTTTAACCGAGGCGGTCCTTGGAGAGGTTAAATGGCAATTTTCACATCTCCATTGTGGTTTTTGCGTAAGTCAGATGCGATCATACTAGATACCCATAGCAGCCACGTAAAACATGCAACAACAAATTAGAGGACGTCTGACATGTTTTTGCAGGGTATGCTTGTGATATGATATGGCCAATGACGTGATGTGATATATTGGATGTATGAGATGATCATGTTGTAATAGTTAATATCGACTTGCACGTCGATGGTGCGGCAACCGGCAGGAGCCATAGGGTTTACTTTAAACTAATGTTTGTGTTCGCAGATGCATTTAGTATATTGCTAGGACGTAGCTTTAGTAGTTATAGCATAAGTAGCACGACAACCTCTATGGCGACACGTTGATGGAGATCATGATGATGGAGATCATGGTGTGGCGCCGGTGACTGATACGTCTCCGTCGTATCTACTTTTCCGAACTCTTTTGCCCTTGTTTTGGACTCTAATTTGCATGATTTGAATGGAACTAACCCGGACTAACGTTGTTTTCAGCAGAATTGCCATGGTGTTGTTTTTGTGCAGAAATAAAAGTTCTCGGAATGACCTGAAAATTTACGGAGAATTTTTCTGGAATGCATGAAAAATACCTGCACAAAGATCCACCGAAGGGGGTGAGCCAGTGGGCCACAAGCCCAGGGGGCGCGGCCACCCCCGAAGCCGCACCAACTAGGCTTGTGGGGCCCACGAGGCTCCACCGCCTCCAAACTCAGCTCTCTTTATTCTGTTTCGCCCGAAAATAATTGGAGAGAAAGTTTCATCGCGTTTTGTGATACGGAGGCGCCGCCACATCCTGTTCTTCATCTGGAGGGCAGATCTGGAGTCCGTTTCGGGCTCCAGAGAGGGGAAATCGTCGCCATCGTCATCATCAACCTTTCTCCATCGACAATTCCATCATGCTCTTCATTGTTCGTGAGTAATCTCATCGTAGGCTTGCTGGACGGTGATGAGTTGGATGAGATCTATCATGTAATCGAGTTAGTTCTTGACGGGGATTGATCCCTAGTATCCACTATGTTCTAGATTGATGTCGCTACTACTTGGCTATGCCTAATGCTTGTCACTAGGGCCCGAGTGCCATGATTTCAGATCTGAACCTATTATGTTGTCTCCAATATATGTGTGTTTTAGATCCTATCTTGCAAGTTGTAGTCACCTACTATGTGTTATGACCCGGCAACCCCGGAGTGACAATAGCCGGAACAACTCCCGGAGATGACCATAGTATGAGGAGTTCATGTATTCACCAAGTGTTAATGCGTTGGTCTGGTTCTTTATTAAAAGGAGAACCTTAATATCCCGTAGTTTCGATTAGGACCCCGCTGCCATGGGAGGTATGGACAATGGATGTCACGCAAGTTCTTTTCCCTAAGAACGTATGACTACATATGGAATACATGCCTACATTAGATTGACGAATAGGAGCTAGTTACTTATCTCTCCGTGTTATAGTTGTTACATGATGAATCACATCTGGCATAATCATCCATCATCGATCGAATGCCTACGAGTCTTTTACTACTGGTCCTTGCTACGTTACTTTGCTGCTACTGCTGTCACTACTCTTGTTACTTGCTACTGCTGTTACTTGCTACTTTGATGTTACCTGTTGCAAGACACTTTTCTGGCGCCATTGATACAACAAGTTAGGAATAGTCTGTCGTCAACAGACCTTTTTGTCGCACCGTTGCTATCATACCAGTTTGCTACTGATACTTTGCTTGTAGACACTAATCTTTCAGGTGTGGTTGAATTGATAACTCAGCTGCTAATACTTGAGAATTTTTTTTCGCTTCCCCTTGAGTCGAATCGATAAATTTGGGTTGAATACTCTACCCTCGAAAACTGTTGCGATCCCCTACACTTGTGGGTTATCAAGACTATTTTCTGGCGCCGTTGCCGGGGAAGCACAACTATATTCTCTGAGTCACTTGGGATTTTCGTCTGCTGGTCGCTATGAGGAATCCGATAGATCCAAGAACTAAAATCCTGCCTTCCACTACGAGGAGAGGTAAGGAACTGCCATCTAGCTCTGCACTTGATTCACCTTAAGTTTTGAGTAAGTTTGCGACATCGCCTCCTTCTAGGAATCTTGATATGTCGCCTGTGCTTGATGATACTACTTCTGCTGCCCATGATGCTATGCTTGATACTATGCCTGATGATGCTATGCTTGATACTATGCCTGATGATGCTATGCCTGATGCTACGCGTGATACTGCTTTTCCACTAGGTGCCCTTGATGCATATATTGCTAGAGTTGCTACTAGGTGTGATGATACTTCTGAAACTGCTGATACTATTGAAGTAGAACCTGCTACTATGCCTGAATTGCGTGTTATGCCTGATATGCGCTATGTTATGGAGGGAGAGATAGCTAAGGATTTTCTTGCGTGTAAGGATAGCTATGATGTTGAGAAACTACTACGCAAGTGGAAAGAAAAATCTCTGAATGCTAGGATGAAATACGACCCGAAGTTTGCTACTTCGCCTATCTTTGTGACCGATAAGGATTATGAATTCTCTTCGACCCTGAGTTAATCACTCTGGTCGAATCTGATCCTTTTCACGGTTATGAGTCTGAAACGGTTGTAGCCGATCTTACCAAACTGCACGATATAGTCACCCTATTCACTAGTGAGGAAAAGATCTGCCACTGCTATATCCTCAAGTTGTTTCCTTTCTAGCTAAAGGATGATGCTAAGACCTGGGTCACTTCTCTTGCTCCTGGTTGTGTGCGCAGCCCCCAGGATATGGTCTACTACTTCTCTCAAAAATATTTCCCTGCCCATAAGAAGCAAGCTGCCTTGCAGGAAATATACAACTTTGCTCAAGCTGAAGAAGAGAGTCTCCCACAAGCTTGGGGGAGGCTCATCCAGCTGCTGAATGCTTTGCCTGATCACCCTCTTGAGAAGAATGAAGTACTTATATCTTCTATAATGGACTTACTGATGCTTCTAAACACCACCTAGATAGTTGTGCCAGTAGTGTTTTTAGGGAACGAACTGTAGAACAAGCTGAGATTCTACTGAATAACATCTTGTACAATGAGAATGCTTGGACTATTCCCGAACCACCTCCTAAGCCAACTCCAAAGAAAAGAGGTATTCTATTCCTCAGTCCGGAAGATATGCAAGAAGCTAAGAAACCTATGCGAGAGAAAGGCATTAAATCTGAAGATGTCAAAAATCTACCACCTATCGAAGAGATCCATGGTCTCGATAACCCAATACACGTAGTACAAGTAAATTCTCTGCGTAGGTTTGATGAGAGTGATATTCCTTTTGATAAACCTTCTAGCCTATGCCTGGATGAATTTGATAACTTTGTTGCCAAACAACAGACTTTCAATAATTATGTTAGCAGACAATTGGAACAGAATGCTCGTATGCTTAATCATTTAAGTGCTTGTGTGGACAGAAACGTCAACGATCTTAAGCTTCTGAGTAAACATGCTACTATGGTTACTACTGAGGTAGAACAAGTACTTAAAGCTCAAAATGACTTGCTCAATGAGTTGAATGACAATTCTGTCAGAGTCGTCACTAGGCGGTAGAATGACTTAGGAACCTTTGTATCTCGAGGGTCATCCGAAGAGAATTGAACAAGATTCTCAAGGAGTTAGCACTGATGCACCTAGTCATCCTAAGAATAAGAAAGATGATAGGAACCTGCACGCTAGCAACCTTGTTGCTGCTACACGTGAGAGTCCAAACGATGTCTCTGTCTCTGATGCTGAAACGCAATCTAGTGATGAACATGAGCCTAATGATAATATCGATAGTAATGTTCATGATGATGCTCAACCTAGCAATGAAAAGGATGTGGAGATTTAACCTATTGATCTTGATAACCCACAACCTAAGAATAAGAGATACGATAGGAATGACGTCGTTGCTAGGAAGCATGGTAAAGAAAGGGAACCATGGGTTCAGAAACCCATGCCCTTTCCTCCCAAACCATCCAAGAAAAAGGATGATGAGGATTTTGAGCGATTCGTTGAAATGATCAGACCTGTCTTTCTGCAAATGTGTTTGACATATATGCTCAAAATGTCTCCGTATGCTAAGTACATGAAAGATATTGTGACTAATAAGAGGAGGATACCTGAGATTTAGATTTCCACCATGCTCGCTAATTATACCTTCAAGGGTGGAACTCCCAAGAAACTAGGTGATCCCGGTGTGCCCACTATACCTTGCTCCATTAAAGGCAACTACGTTAGAACTGTGTTATGCAACCTTGGAGCCGGTGTTAGTCTTATGCCTCTCTCTCTTTATCGTAGACTTGAACTGTATAAGTTGACACCCACTGAAATTTCTCTGCAAAGGGTTGAGAAATCAACTGCTTTCCCTATTGGCATTTGTGAGGATGTGCATGTTGTGGTTCCTAACGTCACTATCTTAACATACTTTGTTACCTTGGATATTCCCGAGGACGATGCCATGGCTGTCATCCTCGGAAGACCCTTTTTAAACATCGCACGGGCTGCTATAGATTGCAACAAAGGAATTGTCACTTTCCATGTCAATGGTAGTGAGCATACAATGCATTTTCCGAAGAAACAATATCGAGTACATTGCAAAAATGCTATCGAAAAGACTTCATCGATTCTTATTGGGAGCTTTGAATGCCCTATTCCTCGTGTGAAGATGAAGTATGATTTGCTTGTTGGGGAAATACACATCCCCATTGAGGTGACCTAGTGACTATTCTAAAATTCTCCGTTCTCTTTTGCGATTCAAAAAGTTTTGTCGAGGGGATTTGATCAACCCCATTGACGGATTTCTTTGGATGACCATGAGATGAATGAATCAAGGAGTCACAAACCTCTGTTCCAAGCTTTCACTTAGGTTGCTTAGAAGAAAAATGATAGATTTAGTTTAGTTTTCCCTGTTTTCTGTTTTAGCGTCCGGTAGAAAAGTACCCCAAAAATAAAAGTTCTCTGAACATCCTGAAAATCAAGTATGATTTTTTCTGGATTTTTTTGAAAATTACTGAGACGAAGAGCTTTCTGGGGGCTGCACCAGTGGGCCACAAGCCCAGGGGCGCGGGCACCCCCTGGCCGCGCCACCCAGGCTTGTGGGGGCCCACAGGCACCCCCTCCACTCATTCTAGCTCTCATCCACTTATCCTACCTCCAGAAAAAATCGTTTCGCAGCTCAAACTCGTGTTCTTGCTCCTCTTGCTGGGATTTTGATCTCTTTGCTCAAAGCACCATTCTCCGAACTGTTTTGGGGAAATTACTCCTTGGTAAGCGACTCCTCCATTGGTCCAATTAGTTTTTGCTCTAGTGCCTTATACTTCGCGTATTTTTGCTGCCTTGGTGACCATATTCTTGAGCTTTGCATGCTAATTTTAGCTGGTCCCAAGTAGTTTTGATGCGTAATATGGCTTCTAGGCACTTGTGGGAGTAGTTGCTACTAATTTAGTTGAGACTTGTTCACTTTTCCTTAGAGTCACTAAAAATTTCAGAAATTTTCAGAGATAGAAAAAGGGAAAAGATGAGGAGGTTCTTAAGAGTATCTTCAAGCCGTGACCCCAAGGATGATGGAAGTGAGAGGAAGCCCAAGTATCTGGTCCCTCGACTCGCAGAAGTTCAAGCGTGCGAGTGGCCAAGCGACGTGTTCTTACGCACTGCTGGAATTTATGAGGACTTTTATCACTTAGTAGAGAACGCACGCCTTACCGCCTTCGTTGAAGATAAGCCTCCGCAATACCTCCTCCTCACTAATATCTTCGTACAAAGCTTTAACTTCTATCCGAGGACGAATCCTCCTATGGTTGAGTTTAAACTTTATGATATCCCCCAGGACATGTCACTCCAGGATTTTTGCAATGTTTGCAAATTGCCTTTTGTTGGGGATATTCATGAACCTCGTCCACGGGACTTGGAAGCTTTCATCGATACAATTGTTGTAGGAGAGGAGAGAGGAGTGTCTTGGGCTAGAGCAGCTAGCATACATTTTCCCGTGCTTCGGTACATCTCATTATTTGTGGGAAAATGTTTGATCTGCCGTGGGAAAGCTGGGTCACTTAGTTCCTCAGATCTTGCGGTCTTGCGGGAAGCCCTTTATAATGATAAAACTTATAGTTTGGGCGCTATAGTAGCTCAACGGTTGAACCTGAACCGTTCTAAAGGTGTTGTCTATGGTGGTATCTATGCTACCCGTCTTGCTAGACACTTGGAGATACCTATTAGACTGGACGAGGAAGAAGAGATTCTTCTTCCCGAGAGATATCTAGATTACGATAGCATGATTCGCCATGACTTTCTTCATGGAGATATAAATAGAAGGATGATTTATAACCTGGTATTTAGTCAAGGTACTCGTGAGACTATTACTTTGCCTGCTCCTTCTTTGTTCAATCTTCATGCAGGCAAGTACATTATTATGCCCTCGGACATCTACGCATATTGGGGCTTAGCCTAACCACAGGTGCCCGTGCCCGAGCCGCCAATCGAGTACCAGACGCCAGTTTATCAGTGGGAGCCAGAGGAGCTCACACAGCAGTGGCACCCTCAGTCCACTCCAGAGTACCCCGGAGCTGGTTATTTCCCTTCTCGGGAGTAGACCAACTTAGGCCAAAAGCCTAAGCTTGGGGGAGTACATGTTTCTCACCGACTTTACATTCTTGCTTATGCTTTCACTTTGTTCATCGGTGTTCACACTTTGCCACTGTATCATCCATGCTAGTTTATTTTCTTTTTCTCGTTTTCTTTTCGTGTGTCTGTCTAGTTTGAGAAAACCCAAAAAGATTTTCTTTTTCTTCTTTTGCTTGTTGGGAGCTTTCCCGTGTAAATAGTTTTCTTTTTCTTTGGGTCAAGGTAGAAGACCATGGTTACAATGTTTAGTGGCTCTTGAATGCAGACCTGTTTAGCTTTCAAAGAGCCATATTACTTTGTCTTCTCCTTTGTGTTTGCCTGCAGATTCCAGCTTTAGTCCAATGCACAAGCACTCTTATTATTGTTCACATTGTTCGGTCGTGCAAGTGAAAGGCAATAATGACGATATATGATGAAGTGATTGAGCTTGGAAAAGCTGGTATGAACTCAATCTATTTTGTTTTTGTAAATATGACTAGCTCATCATGCCTGATTCAGCTTTGTTGTGAGAGAAACATGTTTGCAATGACAACTTAGAGATCATAGTTGCTGATGCCATGCTTACTTAGCTAGGAGCTTATAATGGTCTGTCTTGGTTGCCCACATGAATGTTCAGATGACTATGATGTAGTATGATAGGATGGTATCCTCCTTTGAATGATTCAAGTGGCTTGACTTGGCGCATGTTTATGCATGTAGTTGAAACAAAATCAACATAGCCTCTATGATATTCATGTTCATGGTGATTTATGTCCTACTCATGCTTGCACTCAATGTTAGTTAATTTCAATGCATTTTGATGACTGTTGTCGCTCTCTAGTTGGTCGCTTCCCAGTCTTTTGCTAGCCTTCACTTGTACTAAGCGGGAATACTGCTTGTGCATCCACTTCCATAAACCCAAAGTTGTTCCATATGAGTCCACCATATCTACCTATGTGTGGTATCTACCAGCCGTTCCAAGTAAATTTCCATGTGCCACTCTCTAAATCATCAAGAAATAATCTGCATTGCATATCTTCCATGCTAGGCGTGTTATCCTCGATATGTGTTTATTCACTATCATGCACGAGAAAGGTGCTCAAATCGAAAAGATAATTGCAAACAAAACTCCCCCAGGATTGATGTTAGTATGGACGGTACCCGAGGATTCGGCTTGCCGTAGAGTGTGATTGATTGGTGGTTGGGGGAGCCAAAACTTTACTTTTCTGTTTGGGAACCGCCTATAGCATGTGTAGCGTGGAAGATGTTGAGAACTCTTAGTCATTGCGTTGACAATGAAAGCATGCCACCCAAAATTATTATCTCTGTTTTCAAAGCTTGAGCTCTGGCACCTCTGCAAATCAATGCTTCCCTCTCCGAAGGGTCTGCCTATTTATGTTCCCGTTGAGTCATCCTCCTCTTTCAAAAGCACCAATTAGAGAGCACCTCTGTCATTTTTATGATTTGCTTTTAACTGTGTTCAGTATGACCGTGAGACCTAGATGTCATTTGCTTATGATCTTGCTGAAATTCTGGTTATGAGTTAGACGTAGTTACAACAACAAGATCAAACAGAGTTCGTCAAAGTTTTTCTTTTGTCTCTTTCAGTCTGTCAACTCAATTGCTTGAGGACAAGAAAGGCTTTAAGCTTGGGGGAGTTGATACGTCTCTGTCGTATCTACTTTTCCGAACTCTTTTGCCCTTGTTTTGGACTCTAATTTGCATGATTTGAATGGAACTAACCCGGACTAACGCTGTTTTCAGCACAATTGCCATGGTGTTGTTTTTGTCCAGAAATAAAAGTTCTCGGAATGACCTAAAAATTTACGAAGAATTTTTCTGGAATTAATGAAAAATACCTAAGCAAAGATCCACCGGAGGGGATGAGTCAGTGGGCCACAAGCCCAGGGGGGCGGCCACCACCCCAGGTCGCACCAACCAGGCTTGTGGGGCCCACGAGGCTCCACCGCCTCCAAACTCAGCTCTATTTATTCCGTTTCGCCCGGAAAAAAATCGGAGAGAAGGTTTCATCGCGTTTTGCGATGCGGAGGCGCTGCCACATCCTGTCCTTCATCTGGAAGGCAGATCTGGAGTCCGTTTTGGGATCCGGAGAGGGGAAATCGTCGCCATCGTCATCATCAACCTTTCTCCATCGACAATTCCATGATGCTCTTCATCGTTCGTGAGTAATCTCATCGTAGGCTTGCTAGACAGTGATGAGTTGGATGAGATCTATCATGTAATCGAGTTAGTTCTTGACGGGGATTGATCCCTAGTATCCACTATGTTCTAGATAGATGTTGCTACTACTTGGCTATGCTTAATACTTGTCACTAGGGCTCGAGTGCCATGATTTCAGATCTGAACCTATTATTTTGTCGCCAATATATGTGTGTTTTAGATCCTATCTTGCAAGTTGTAGTCACCTAGTATGTGTTATGACCCGGCAACCCCGGAGTGACAATAGCCGGAACCACTCCCGGAGATGACCATAGTATGAGGAGTTCATGTATTCACCAAGTGTTAATGCGTTGGTCCGGTTCTTTATTAAAAGGAGAACCTTAATATCCCATAGTTTCCATTAGGACCCTGCTGCCACGTGAGGGATGGACAATAGATGTCATGCAAGTTCTTTTCCCTAAGCACGTATGACTACATACGGAATACATGCCTACATTAGATTGACGAACGGGAGCGAGTTACTTATCTCTCTGTGTTATAGCTGTTACATGATGAATCACATCCCGCATAATCATCCATCACCGATCCAATGCCTACGAGTCTTTCACTACTGGTCCTTGCTACGTTACTTTGCTGCTACTGTTGTCACTACTCCTGTTACTTGCTACTGCTGTTACTACTGTTGTTACTTGCTACTGCTGTTACTACTGTTGTTACTTGCTACTTTGTTGTTACCTGTTCCACGACACTTTTCTGGCGCCATTGATACAACAAGTTAGGAATAGTCTGCCGTCAACAGACCTTTTTCTGGCACCGTTGCTATCATACCACTTTGCTACTGATACTTTGCTTGCAGACACTAATCTTTCAGGTGTGGTTGAATTGACAACTCAGCTGCTATTACTTGAGAATATTCTTTCGCTTCCTGATGTGAGTTGAGCTTCCCTTGCAACGGCGCCAGGAATAGTCGTGTCGACGGCACCGGGAATCCTTCTACTGCGGCTACGCCTTAAGGGACTTCCTAGGCAAGTATGCAAAGGATTTCCCCCGTGGCCTTGGAGCCTTGAGTTGGTGTTCCCTCAAAGCGGAAAGGGTGATGTAGCACAGCAATGGTAAGTATTTCCCTTAGTTTGAGAACCAAGGTATCAATCCAGTGGAGGAGTATCACAAGATCCTGCACAAACACAAAAGCTTGCTCCCAACGCTATCAAGGGGTTGTCAATCCCTTATAGATTATTCGCCAAGTGAGAACTGAAAGCAACAAAGTAACAAAGCAAAGTAAAAGCGGAGGTTTAAACGATGGATGTGAATAGACCCGGGGGCCGTAGTGTTTACTAGTGGCTTCTCTCATGAAAGCAAGTAGACGGTGGGTGAACAAATTACTGTCGAGCAATTGATAGAACCGCGCAAAGTCGTGACGATATCTATGGCAATGATTATATCTATAGGCATCATGTCCAAAACAAGTAGACCGACACTTTCTACATCTACTACTATTACTCCACACGTCGACCGCTATCCAGCATGCATCTAGTGTATTAAGTCCAAAAGAACAGAGTAACGCCTTAAGCAAGATGACATGATGTAGACGGACAATCTCATATCAACGACAGAGCCCATCTTGTTACCCTTGATGGCAACTACTTAATGTGTGCCTTGCTGCCCCTACTGTCACTGGGTAAGGTCACCACATGGTAGAACCCAAAACCAAGCACTTCTCCCATTGCAAGAATCATAGATCTAGTTGGCCAAACAAAACCCAAGACTCGGAGAGACTTACAAGGATATCAAATCATGCATATAAGAAATCAGAAAAGACTCAAATATATATCATAGATAATCTGATCACAAATCCACAATTCATTGGATCTCGACAAACACACTGCCAAAGAAGATTACATCGGATAGATCTCCATGAAGATCATGGAGAACTTTGTATTGAAGATCCAAGAGAGAGAACAAGCCATCTAGATACTAGCTACCGACCCGTAGGTCTGAAGTGAACTACTCACGAGTCATTGGAGGGGCGATGATGATGATGAAGAAGCCCTCCAACTCCAAAGTCCCCTCCGGCAGGGTGCCGGGAAGGGTCTCCAGATGATATCTCGCGGAAACGGAAGCTTGCGATGGCGGAAAAGTATTTTCGAGGCTCCCCTCATTTTTTGATGTATTTTAGGGAATATATAGGCCAAGGATCTAGGTCAGGGGGCGGCCAGGGAGGCCACAAGCCCTGCCACCGCCGCCTCCCTCTGGTGGCGAAGTGGGAGCTTGTGGGCTCCCTCGAGCCAACCTTGCTGGGCCCAGAGGCGCCCTGATCTTTTTTCGTTCGGGAAAAATCATTTCGGGGTTTTTATTCCGTTTGGACTCCGTTCCAAAATCAGATCTGAAAAGAGCCAAAAAGACTGAATTAATAAGTTAGTCCCCAAAAAGATATAAAAGGTACATAAAACATCCAAAGATGACAAGATAACAGCGTGAAACCATCAAAAATTATAGATACGTTTGAAACGTATCAAGCATCCCCAAGCTTATCTCCTGCTCGTCCTCGAGTAGGAAAGTGATAAAGAATGAATTTTTGATGCTTTCGTTCTACCTAGCATAGATGTCCATTGTAACTCCTCTTATGTGACGTGAATGTTCAGATCCATTAGATTCAAAACAATAGTTTTCTATTGACGTGGAAACAATAATAATTCAAGCAAACTAGCAAGGTAATCATGAACTTTCAAAATAACAAGGCCAAAAGAAAGTTATCCCTACAAAATCATATAGTCTGGCTATGCTCTATCATCATTGCACAACGAATTTAAATCATGCACAACCCCGGTATTGGCCAAGTAATTGTTTCACACCTTTACTTTCTCAAACCTTTTCAACTCTCACGCAATACATGAGCTTGAGCCATGGTTATAGCACTATAGATGGTGTGGAATGTGGTGGAGGTTGCAAGACAAAAAAGGAGAAGATAGTCACATTAACTAGGCATATCAATGAGTTGTGGAGATGCTCATCAATAGATATCAATGTGAATGAGTAGGGATTTCCATACACATGATGCACTAGAGCTACGAGTAGGTGAAAGCTCTTAAAGAAAACTAGTGGGTGTGCATCCAACTTGCTTGCTCACGAAGACCTAAGGCAAATTTGAGGAAGCCTTTCATTGGAATATACAAGCCAAGTTATATAATGAAAATTTCCCACTAGCTATATGGTGGTGACAAAACGAGAGACTCTCAATCATGAAGATCATGGTGCTTAATATACACAAGTGTGGAAAAAGTGGTAACATTGTCCCTTCTCTCTTTTTCTCTCATTTTTTATTTGGTGGGCTCTTTGGCCTCTTTTTTTGGTGGGCTTCTTTGGCCTCTTTTATTTCCTCACATGGGACAATGCTCCATTAATAATGATCATCACACTTTCAACTCAAAACTTAGAGCAACAATGACTCTAGATGGAATGCCTTCGGTAGTGTACCGTGGCAATGATCTAGCATGGCATAGACATCAATGGAAACATCATGCTAGCTATCTTACGATCATGCAATGGCAATGTAGACGTGGTGGCACATGTCATGGTGGTACTTGCATGGCAATATATCTCGGAATGACCTTCAAAAAGCCATAGTAGGTAGGTATGATGGCTGTTTTGAGGGGGGCTAATGGTGGGTTTTGTGCACCGGCGAAAGTTGCACGGCACTAAGAAGATAGTGATGGTGGAAGGTGAAAGTGCATCTAAACCATGGACTCAACATTAGTCATGAAGAACTCATATACTTGTTGCAAAAGTTTTATTAGTAATCGAAACAAAGCATTCAACGCATACTCCTAGGGGAAGGGTTGGTAGGTATAAACCATCGCGCGATCCCGACCGCCACGCAAAGGATGACAATCAATAGACTAATCATGCTCAAGTTTCATCACATAGCGGTTCACCATACATGCATGCTACGGGAATCACTAACTTAAACACAAGTATTTCTAGATCCACAACACCTTAATAGCATGTCTTCAGTATTACCATAACCACAACTCAAAACTAATTGAGACGAATCAAACTTCTCTAACTATTCAATGCACATGAAGGTGGAAGTTTTCGTATCTCTTTGGATAACTACCCCTTTTGAGACTACTTTCAAAGCATAGATCAACTACCAAGCCACGCACCACTATGCTCTAAAAGATATAAGTGAAGCACACAGAGCAAAAGTATCTAACTCAAAAGATATAAGTGAAGCACATGTGAGCTGAATTGTGTACCAAAAGATATAAGTGAAGCTCAACAAAATCACGGTGAGTGCTGTTGGGTAACGTAGCATAAATTCAAAATTTTCCTACGCATATTCAGATCTTCCTATGGAGAGACCAGCAACGAGAGAGGGGTAAGAGCATCTTCATACCTTTGAAGATCGCTAAGCGGAAGCGTTGCTAGAACGCGGTTGATGGAGTCGTACTCGCAGCGATTCCGATCTAGTGCCGAACAACGGCACCTCCGCGTTCAACACACGTGCAGCCCGGTGACGTCTCCCGCACCTTGATCCAACAAGGACGAGGGAGAGGTTGGGGAAGAACTCCAGCAGCACGACGGCGTGGTGTCGATGGAGAGACGAGGTCTCCCGGCAGGGCTTCGCCAAGCACCGGCAAAGAGGAGGAGGGAGAGGAGCGGGGCTGCGCCGAGAGAGAGGAAAAACCGTGTGTCTCAATGGCCAAAAGTGCCCGATATATATAGGGGGAGGGGAGAGGGGTTGCCACCCCTAGGGTTCCCACCCTAGGGGGTGCGGCAGCCCCCCATATGGGAGGTGCGGCAGCCAGAAGGGGGAGGAGGGGTGGCGCACCGTCTGGTGGGCCTTAGGCCCACCTGGCCTAGGGTTTGCCCCCCTTTTTCTCTCCCTTGCGCTATGGGCTGAGTGGGGAGGCGCACCAGCCCACCTAGGGGCTGGTTCCCACCCCCACTTGGCCCACCTTATCTTCCGGGGTCGTTGCCCCCCTTCGGTGGTCCCCCGGGGCCACCTCCGGTGGTCCCGGTGGTCCCAGTACGTTACCGGTGATGCCCGAAACACTTCCGGTATCCGAAACCATCCGTCCTATATATCAATCTTTACCTCCGGACCATTCCGGAGCTCCTCGTGACGTCCAAGATCTCATCCTGGACTCTGAACAACTTTCGGTAACCTCGTATAACAATTCCCTATAACCGTAGCGTCATCGAACCTTAAGTGTGTAGACCCTACGGGTTCGGGAGACAGGCAGACATGACCGAGACACCTCTGTGGCCAGTAACCATCAGCGGGGTCTGGATACCCATGGTGGCTCCCACTTTCTCCACGATGATCTCATCGGATGAACCACGATGTCAAGGATTCAATCAATCCCGTATACGATTCCCTTTGTCTGTCGGTATAGAACTTGCCCGAGATTCGATCGTCGGTTATACCTATACCTTGTTCAATCTCGTTATCGGTAAGTCTCTTTACTCGTTCCGTAGCACGTCATCGCTTGACTAACTCCTTAGTCACATTGAGCTCATGATGATGTTCTACCGAGTGGGCCCAGAGATACCTCTCCGTCACACGGAGTGACAAATCCCGATCTCGATTCATACCAACCCAACAGACACTTTCGGAGGTACCCGTAGTGCACCTTTATAGTCACCCAGTTACGTTGTGACGTTTGATACACCCAAAGCACTCCTACGGTATCCGGGAGTTGCACAATCTCACGGTCGAAGGAAAAGATACTTGACATTAGAAAAGCATTAGCATACGAACAATACGATCTAGTGCTAGGCTTAGGATTGGGTCTTGTCCATCACATCATTCTCCCAATGATGTGATCCCGTTATCAATGACATCTAATGCCCATGATCAGGAAACCATGATCATCTATTGACTAACGAGCTAGCCAACTAGAGGCTTGCTAGGGACACATTGTGATCTATTTATTCACACATGTATTACTGTTTCCTGTTAATACAATTATAGCATGATAAATAGACGATTATCATGAACAAGGAAATATGATAATAACCATTTTATTATTGCCTCTAGGGCATATTTCCAACAGTCTCCCACTTGCACTAGAGTCAATAATCTAGTTACATTGTGATGTATCGAACACCCATAGCATTATGGTGTTGATCATGTTTTGCTCATGGAAGAGGTTTAGTCAACGGGTCTGCAATATTCAGATCCGTGTGTACTTTATAAATATCTATTACTCCACTCTGGACATGGTCCTGGATGGAGTTGTAGCGGCGCTTGATGTGCTTCGTCTTCCGGTGAAACCTGGGCTCCTTGGCTATGGCAATGGTTCCAGTGTTATCACAGAAGAGTGTCATAGGACCCGACGCGCTTGGAACCACTCCAAGGTCGGTGATGAGCTCCTTCATCCAAATTCCTTCATGAGCCGCTTCTGAAGCAGCTATGTACTCCGCTTCACATGTAGATGCTGCCACGACTTCTTGCTTGCTGCTGCACCAGCTCACTGCCCCACCATTCAACACATATACGTATCCGGTTTGTGACTTAGAGTCATCCGGATCTATGTCGAAGCTAGCGTCGACGTAACCCTTTACGACGAGCTCTTCGTCACCTCCATAAACGAGAAACATTTCCTTAGTCCTCTTCAGGTACTTAAGGACATTCTTGACCGTTGTCCAGTGTTCCATGCCTGGATCACTTTGGTACCTCCCTACCAAACTTATGGCAAGGTTTATATCAGGTCTGGTACACAGCATGGCATACATTAGAGAGCCCACGGTTGAAGCGTAGGGGACAGAACTCATCTTCTCTCTATCTGCTGCCGTGGTCGGCGACTGAGTCTTACTCAATCTCATACCTTGCAAAACTGGTAAGAACCCTTTCTTTGAGTTTTCCATATTGAACTTCTTCAATATCTTGTCAAGGTATGTACTTTGCGAAAGACCTATGAGGCGTCTCGATCTATCTCTATAGATCTTGATGCCTAATATGTATGCAGCTTCTCCAAGGTCCTTCATTGAAAAACTCTTGTTCAAATAGGCCTTTATGCTTTCCAACATCTCTATATTATTCCCCATCAATAATATGTCATCCACATATAGTATGAGGAAAGCTACAGAGCTCCCACTCACTTTCTTGTACAGACAGGCTTCTCCGTAAACCTGTATGAACCCAAACGCTTTAATCACCTCATTAAAGCGAATGTTCCAACTCCGAGATGCTTGCACCAGCCCATAGATGGAGCGCTGGAGCTTGCACACTTTGTTAGCACCCTTAGGGTCGACAAAACCTTCTGGTTGCATCATATACAACTCTTCCTTAAGGTTCCCGTTAAGGAATGCTGTTTTGACGTCCATTTGCCAAATTTCATAATCATAAAAGGCGGCAATTGCTAACATGATTCGGACTGATTTCAGCTTCGCTACGGGAGAGAAAGTCTCTTCGTAGTCAACTCCTTGAATTTGTCAAAAACCCTTTGCAACAAGTCGAGCTTTGTAAACGGTTACATTACCGTTTGCATCAGTCTTCTTCTTGAAGATCCATTTATTTTCTATGGCTCGCCGGTCATCGGGCAAGTCCACCAAAGTCCATACTTTGTTCTCATACATGGATCCTATCTCGGATTTCATAGCCTCAAGCCATTTGTTGGAATCCGGGCCCGCCATTGCTTCTTCATAGTTCGAAGGTTCACCGTTGTCTAACAACATGATTTCCATCACAGGGTTGCCGTACCACTCTGGTGCGGAGCGTGCCCTTGTGGACCTTCGCGGTTCAGTAGTAACTTGATCCGAAGCTTCATGATCATCATCATTAACTTCCTCTTCAGTCGCTGTAGGCGCCACAGGAACAGCTTCCCGCGCTGCGCTACTATCCTGTTCGAGAGGGGGTGTAATTACCTCATCAAGTTCTACCTTCCTCCCACTTACTTCTTTCGAGAGAAACTCTTTCTCTAGAAAGGATCCGTTCTTGGCAACAAAGGTTTTACCTTCGGACCTAAGATAGAAGGTATACCCAATAGTTTCCTTAGGGTATCCTATGAATACGCATTTCTCCGCTTTGGGTTCGAGCTTTTCTGGTTGAAGTTTCTTCACATAAGCATCGCAGCCCCAAACTTTAAGAAACGACAACTTAGGTTTTTTGCCAAACCATAGTTCATACGGTGTCGTCTCAACGGATTTAGACGGTGCCCTATTTAAAGTGAATGCAGCAGTTTCTAATGTGTATCCCCAAAATGATAGCGGTAAGTCGGTGAGAGACATCATAGATCGTACCATATCTAATAAAGTGCGATTACGACGTTCAGACACTCCGTTGCGCTGCGGTGTGCCAGGCGGTGTCAGTTGTGAAACGATTCCACACTTCCTTAGGTGTGTGCCAAACTCGTGACTCAAATATTCTCCTCCACGATCATATCGTAGACATTTAACTTTTCTGTCACTTTGATTCTCAACCTCACTCTGAAATTCTTTGAACTTTTCAAACGTCTCAGATTTGTGCTTCATCAAGTAGATATACCGATACCTACTCAAATCATCGGTGAGAGTGAGAACATAACGATAACCACCCCGAGCTTCAACGTTCATTGGACCACACACATCAGTATGTATTATTTCCAATAAGTCGGTTGCTCTCTCCATTATTCCTGAGAATGGAGTCTTAGTCATCTTGCCCATGAGGCACGGTTCGCATGTGTCAAATGATTCAAAGTCAAGAGACTCTAATAGTCCATCAGTATGGAGCTTCTTCATGCGCTTAACGCCGATATGACCAAGGCGGCAGTGCCACAAGTATGTGGGACTATCATTATCAACTTTGCATCTTTTGGTGCTCACACTATGAATATGTGTAACATCACGATCGAGATTCATCAAGAATAAACCCATTCACCAGCGAAAGCATGACCATAAAACATATCACTCATATAAATAGAAAAACCATTATTCTCTGACGTAAATGAGTAGCCGTCTCGCATTAAGCAAGACCCTGATACAATGTTCATGCTTAAAGCTGGTACTAAATAACAATTATTAAGGTTTAAAACTAATCCCGACGGTAGATGTAGAGGTAGCGTGCCGACGGTGATCACATCAACTTTTGAACCATTCCCGACGCGCATCGTCACCTCGTCCTTGGCCAGTCTCCGCTTATTCCGCAGTTCCTGCTTTGAGTTGCAAATGTGAGCAACAACACCGGTATCAAATACCGAGGAGCTACTACGAGCGCTGGTAAGGTACACATCAATAACATGTATATCACATATACCTTTAACGTTGTCGGCCTTCTTGTCCGCTAAGTATTTGGGGCAGTTCCGCTTCCAGTGACCCTTTCCCTTGCAATAGAAGCACTCGGTCTCAGGCTTGGGTCCGTTCTTTTTCTTCTTCCCGGCATCTGGCTTACCGGGCGCGGCAACAGCTTTGCTGTCTTTCTTGAAGTTCTTCTTACCCTTGCCTTTCTTGAAACTAGTGGTCTTGTTGACCATCAACACTTGATGCTCTTTCTTGATTTCTACTTCTGCAGACTTGAGCATCGAGTACAACTCGGGAATGGTCTTCTCCATCCCTTGCATGTTGTAGTTAAGCACAAAGCCTTTGTAGCTTGGTGGGAGAGACTGGAGGATTCTGTCAATTATAGCATCATTCGGAAGTTCGACTCCAAGTGAAGTCAGACGACCGTGTAACCCAGACATTTTGAGTATGTGCTCAGTGACAGAACTGTTCTCCTCCATCTTACAGCTAAAGAACTTGTCGAAGACTTCATATCTCTCGACACGGGCATGAGCTTGAAAAACTAGCTTCAGCTCCTGGAACATCTCATATGCCCCGTGTTGCTCAAAACGCCTTTGGAGCCCCGTTTCTAAACTGTATAACATGCCACACCTGACCAGAGAGTAGTCATCACTCCGCGTTTGCCAGACGTTCAGAATGTCCTGGGCTGCTGCGGGAGCGGGAGGGTCACCTAGCGGTGCATTAAGGACATAAGCCTTTTTAGCTGCTTCAAGGATGAGCTTCAAGTTGCGAACCCAGTCCGCATAGTTGCTACCATCATCTTTCAGCTTGTTTTTCTCTAGGAATGCGTTGAAATTGAGGTTGACGTTGGACATCTACAATATTTATAAAGACAACTTTTAGACTAAGTTCATGACAATTAAGTTCATTTAATCAAATTAAGTATGAACTCCCACTTAAATCGACATCCCTCTAGTCATCTAAGTGATACATGATCCATGTTGACTAACCCGTGTCCGATCATCACGTGAGACGGACTAGTCATCATGGTGAGCAACTTCATACCGATCGTATTCAACCATACGACTCATGTTCGACCTTTCGGTCTCTTGTATTCGAGGTCATGTCTGTACATGCTAAGCTCGTCGAGTCAACCTAGGTGTTTCGCGTGTGTAAATCTGGCTTACACCCGTTGTATGCGAACGTTAGAATCTATCACACCCGATCATCACGTGGTGCTTCGAGACAACGAACCTTCGCAACGGTGCACACTTAGGGGAATAAGTTCTCGAAATTTTAAGAGGGATCATCTTATTATGCTACCGTCGTTTTAAGCAATAAGATGTAAAACATGATAAACATCACAATGCAATCATATAGTGACATGATATGGCCATTATCATCTTTGCTCTTTCGATCTCCATCTTCAGGCATCGCATGATCATCATCGTCACCGGCGTGACACCATGATCTCCATCATCATGATCTCCATCATTGTGTCTCTGTGAAGTCGTCACGTCAACTACTACTATCACTACTACTATAGCTAACCGTTAGCAATGAAGTAAAAGTAGTAAGCACATGGCGTCGCATCTCATACAATAAATTAAGACAACTCCTGTGGCTCCTGCCGGTTGTCATACTCATCGACATGCAAGTCGTGAAACCTATTACAATAATATGATCATCTCATACATCATACATGCAACATCACAACTTTGGCCATATCACATCACATGTCAAACCCTGCAAAAACAAGTTAGACGTCCTCTAATTGTTGTTGCAAGTTTTGCGTGGCTGATTTGGGTTTCTAGCAAGAACGCCTTCTTACCTACGTGACAGCCACAACGATGATATGCCAAAGCTATTTACCCTTCATAAGGACCCTTTTCATCAAATCTAATCCGACTAGAGTAGGAGAGACAGACACCCGCTAGCCACCTTTATGCACGATGTGCATGTCTGTCGGTGGAACCAGTCTCATGTAAGAGTACGTGTAAAGTCGGTCTGGGCCGCTTCATCCCACAATACCGCCGGAAAAGAATAAGACTAGTAGAGGCAAGCAAATTGACAAATCATCGCCCACAACTTTTGTGTTCTACTCGTGCATAGAATCTACGCATAGCAAACCTGGCTCGGATGCCACTGTTGGGTAACGTAGCATAAATTCAAAATTTTCCTACGCATATTCAGATCTTCTATGGAGAGACCAGCAACGAGAGAGGGGTAAGAGCATCTTCATACCTTTGAAGATCGCTAAGCGGAAGCGTTGCTAGAACGCGGTTGATGGAGTCGTACTCGCAGCGATTCCGACCTAGTGCCGAACAACGGCACCTCCGCGTTCAACACACGTGCAGCCCGGTGACGTCTCCTGCACCTTGATCCAGCAAGGAGGAGGGAGAGGTTGGGTAAGAACTCCAACAGCACGACGGCGTGGTGTCGATGGAGAGACAAGGTCTCCCGGCAGGGCTTCGCGAAGCACCGGCAAAGAGGAGGAGGGAGAGGAGCGGGGCTGCGCCGAGAGAGAGGAAAAACCGTGTGTCTCAATGGCCAAAAGTGCCCGATATATATAGGGGGAGGGGAGAGGGGTTGCCACCCCTAGGGTTCCCACCCTAGGGGGTGCGGCAGCCCCCCCAGATGGGAGGTGCGGCGGCCAGAAGGGGGAGGACGGGTGGCGCACCATCTGGTGGGCCTTAGGCCCACCTGGCCTAGGGTTTGCCCCCCTTTTTCTCTCCCTTGCGCTATGGGCTGAGTGGGGAGGCGCACCAGCCCACCTAGGGGCTGGTTCCCACCCCCACTTGGCCCACCTTATCTCCCGGGGTCGTTGCCCCCCTTCGGTGGTCCCCCGGGGCCACCTCCGGTGGTCCCGGTACGTTACCGGTGATGCCCGAAACACTTCCGGTATCCGAAACCATCCGTCCTATATATCAATCTTTACCTCCGGACCATTCCGGAGCTCCTCGTGACGTCCGGGATCTCATCCGGGACTTCGAACAACTTACAGTAACCTCGTATAACAATTCCCTATAACCCTAGCGTCATCGAACCTTAAGTGTGTAGACCCTACGGGTTCGGGAGACAGGCAGACATGACCGAGACACCTCTCTGGCCAATAACCATCAGCGGGGTCTGGATACCCATGGTGGCTCCCACTTGCTCCACGATGATCTCATCGGATGAACCACGATGTCAAGGATTCAATCAATCCCGTATACGATTCCCTTTGTCTGTCGGTATAGAACTTGCCCGAGATTCGATCGTCGGTTATACCTATACCTTGTTCAATCTCGTTATCGTAAGTCTCTTTACTCGTTCCGTAGCACGTCATCGCGTGACTAACTCCTTAGTCACATTGAGCTCATGATGATGTTCTACCGAGTGGGCCCAGAGATACCTCTCTGTCACACGGAGTGACAAATCCCGATCTCGATTCGTACCAACCCAACAGACACTTTCGGAGGTACCCGTAGTGCACCTTTATAGTCACCCAGTTACGTTGTGACGTTTGATACACCCAAAGCACTCCTACGGTATCCGGGAGTTGCACAATCTCACGGTCGAAGGAAAAGATACTTGACATTAGAAAAGCATTAGCATACGAACAATACGATCTAGTGCTAGGCTTAGGATTGGGTCTTGTCCATCACATCATTCTCCCAATGATGTGATCCCGTTATCAATGACATCTAATGCCCATGATCAGGAAACCATGATCATCTATTGACTAACGAGCTAGCCAACTAGAGGCTTGCTAGGGACACATTGTGATCTATTTATTCACACATGTATTACTGTTTCCTGTTAATACAATTATAGCATGAACAATAGACGATTATCATGAACAAAGAAATATGATAATAACCATTTTATTATTGCCTCTAGGGCATATTTCCAACAAGTGAATGTCTCTCTCTATAGGTGTGCAGCAAGGATGATTGTGACACAACAAAAATAAAAGAATCCTACGATACAAGACGCTCCAAGAAAAAACACATAACATGTGGTGAATAAAAATATAGCCCCAAGTAACGTTACCGATGGATTGAAGACGAGAGAGGGGATGCCTTCCCGGGGCATCCCCAAGCGTAGGCTTTTACGGCATCCTTGAATCTCTTGGGGTGCCTTGGGCATACCCAAGCTTGAGCTCTTGCCACTCTTTATCTTTTTGTCCATAAGAACTTCACCCAAAACATGAAAACTTCACAACACGAAACTTAAACAGAAACTCGTGATAACATTAGTATGAGAAAGCAAACCACCACTTCCTTAGGTACTGTAGCAAACTTAAATTCCTCTTGTGCTGATGTTGGGTTACTGTATTTTCAATCTTCCATGGCTAATACCCCCCCCGATACTATCCATAGTTTCATCAAAATAAGCAACCAACACAACAAAAACAGAATATGTTAACAGCAGACCAGTCTGTAGCAATCTGTATATTTCGTATACCTCTGGTACTTCAAAAATTCTGAAAAATTATGGCAGTCTGAAGAATTTGCATAGCAATCAGCAGCGAAAAGAATCAACTCAAAAGCTCTTACAGAAAAAAATGAAAATTCTTTTTGTGAGCAGAAAATGTCTGTCTTTTCCAGCATGACCAAACGATCATCCCCAAGACTAATCATAACGGTTTTGCTTGGCACAAACGCAAAAAGAAACACAAAAAACACAATCACAATAGAATTATGAAAGTGTGGAACACACAAAACAGAAATAAAAAGGATAGATTCGTTGGGTTGCCTCCCAACAAGCGCTATTGTTTAACGCCCTTAGCTAGGCATTCAATGATGCTCTCACAAAAGACAAGAATTGAAGCACAACGAGAGCATCCTAAAGCATGTGAAAATCACATCTAAGTCTAACATACTTCCTATGCATAGGCATTTGATAGGAAAACAAATTGGCGAGACAACCAATAGTTGCCATATGCAAGGAAGAAGAAAGAGACAATAGCAATCTCCATATAACGAGAGGTAATTTGGTAACATGAAAGTTTCTACCAATATATTTTCCTCTCTCATAGAAATTACATGTGGGATCATATTCGAATTCAACAATGTAACTATCACATAGGATATTCTTTTCATGATCCACATGCATGCAAAGTTGACGCTCTTAAAAAATAGTGGGATTATCATCAACTAAAGTCATGACTTCTCCAAACCCACTTTCAATAATATTGCAAATATCATATTCATCATGAGGCTTAAACAAATTTTCAAGATCATAAGAAAGATCATCACCCCAATCATGATTATTGCAACAAGTAGGGGACATAGCAAAACTAGCATCCCCAAGCTTAGGGTTTTGCATATTTTTAGCATGATTGTCACTAATAGGATTTATAGTGAAACCATTGCAATCGTGCTTTTCATCCAAGGAGCCCTCGTGAATCACTTCATGAATTTCTTCATCACGATTTTCAGAATCACGCATCTGAAGCAAAACTCCATAGAGATAGTTAAGTGCCCTCAACTCACTAGCAATTCGTTCCACATAAGTGGGTATCTTAAAGAGATTAGCTAGTGGATGAGGATCCATATCACTAGATTTTCAGCAAGCGAAGATGCAAGCAGATTGAAGGCACATGTCACACAAGCAAACAGAAAGCAAGCGAGAGAAAAGGGCGAATGAAAAGGCAAGCGAAAACGGCAAATGTGAAGTGGCGGAGAGGAAAACGAGAGGCAACTGGCAAAAAAGTAAATGCATGAGATGAGTTTGTGAGACCTACTTGGATGGATCTCTCCTCCCCAGCAACGACGCCATAAATACTTATGATGTCTGCTGAGCTTCCCTTGCAACGGAGCCAGGAATAGTCGTGTCGACGACACCGGGAATCCTTCTGTTGCGGCTATGCCTTAAGGGACTTCAGAGGCAAGTATGCAAAGGATTTCCCCCATGGCCTTGGAGCCTTGCATTGGTGTTCCCTCGAAGCGGAAAGGGTGATGTAGCACAGCGGTGGTAAGTATTTCCCTCAGTTTGAGAACCAAGGTATCAATCCAGTGGAGGAGTATCACAAGATCCTGCACAAACACAAAAGCTTGCTCCCAACGCTATGAAGGGGTTGTCAATCCCTTATAGATTGTTCGCCAAGTGAGAACTGAAAGCAACAAAGTAACAAAGCAAAGTAAAAGCGGAGGTGTAAACGATGGATGTGAATAGACACTGGGGGCGTAGTGTTTACTAGTGGCTTCTCTCATGAAAGCAAGTAGACGGTGGGTGAACAAATTACTGTCGAGCAATTGATAGAACCGCGCAAAGTTGTGACGATATCTATGGCAATGATTATATCTATAGGCATCACGTCCAAAACAAGTAGACCGATACTTTCTGCATCTACTACTATTACTCCACACGTCGACCGCTATCTAGCATGCATCTAGTGTAGTAAGTCCAAAAGAATAGAGTAACGCCTTAAGAAAGATGACATGATATAGAGTGACAATCTCTTATCAACGACACATCCCATCTTGTTACCCTTGATGGCAACTACTTAATGTGTGCCTTCCTGCCCCTACTGTCACTGGGAAAGGTCACCACATGGTAGAACCCAAAACCAAGCACTTCTCCCATTGCAAGAATCATAGATCTAGTTGGCCAAACAAAACCCAAGACTCGGAGAGCCTTACAAGGATATCAAATCATGCATATAAGAAATCAGCAAAGAATCAAATATATATCATAGATAATCTGATCATAAATCCACAATTCATCGGATCTCGACAAACACACCGCCAAAGAAGATTACATCGGATAGATCTCGATGAAGATCATGGAGAACTTTGTATTGAAGATCCAAGAGAGAGAAGAAGCCATCTAGCTACTAACTACAGACCCGTAGGTCTGAAGTGAAGTACTCACGAGTCATCGGAGGGGCGATGATGATGATGAAGAAGCCCTCCAACTCCAAAGTCCCCTCCAGAAGTGTGCCGGGAAGGGTCTCCAGATGAGATCTCGTGGAAACGGAAGCTTGCGGCGGCGGAAAAGTATTTTCGAGGCTCCCCTCATTTTTTGCTGTATTTTAGGGAATATATAGGCCAAGGATGTAGGTCAGGGGCGGCTAGGGAGGCCACAAGCCCTGCCACCGCCGCCTCCCCCTGGTGGCGGAGTGGGAGCTTGTGGGCTCCCTGGAGCCCACCTGGCTTGGCCCAGAGGCCCCCTGATCTTCTTCCGTCCGGGAAAAAATCATTTCGTGGTTTTTATTCCGTTTGGACTCCGTTCCAAAATCAGATCTGAAAAGAGCCAATAACATAGAAAAACAGGAACTGGCACTTGGCACTGAATTAACAAGTTAGTCCCAAAAAAGATATAAAAGGTACATAAAACATCCAAAGATGACAAGATAATAACGTGAAACCATCAAAAATTATAGATACGTTTGAGACGTATCACTTCCCCTTTCGTCGAATCAATAAATTTGAGTTGAATACTCTACCCTCGAAAACTATTGCGACCCCCTACACTTGTGGGTTATCAGTGACAAGAACAGCATGTCGGTGCTTTGGTGATGGAGATCAAGAAGCACAAGATGATGGCCATATCATGTAACTTATGAATTGCATGTGATGTTAATCCTTTTATGCACCTTATTTTGTTTAGAACGACGGTAGCATTATGAGGTGATCTCTCACCCAAATTTCAAGATGAAATTGTGTTCTCCCCGACTATGCACCGTTGCTACAGTTCGTCGTTTCGAGACACCACGTGATGATCGAGTGTGATAGACTCAACGTTCACATACAACGGGTGTAAAACAGTTGCACACGCGGAACACTCGGGTTAAGCTTGACGAGCCAAGCATGTGCAGACATGGCTTCAGAACACATGAGACCGAAAGGTCGAGCATGAATCGTATAGTTGATATGATTACCATAGAGATGCTTACCACTGAAACTATTCTCAACTCACGTGATGATCGGACTTGAGTTAGTGAATTGGATCATGTACCACTCAAATGACTAGAAAGATGTACTTTTTGAGCGGGAGTTTAGCAAGTAATTTGATTAGTTAAACTCTAATTACCTTGAACATAGTCTAAGTCCACTTTGAAATATTTGTGTTGTAGAACAATGGCTCACGCGACAGTCACCCTGAATTTTAATATGTTCCTAGAGAAAGCTAAGTTGAAAGATGATGGAAGCAACTTTGTAGACTGGGCTCGTAATCTTAAGTTGCTCCTGCAAGCTGGGAAGAAGCATTATGTCCTTAATGCTGCGCTAGGAGATGAACCACCCACTACGACTGACCAAGATGTTAAGAACGCTTGGTTAACCCGTAAGGAGGACTATTTAGTAGTTCAATGTGCAGTCTTGTATGGCTTAGAGCCGGGACTTCAACGTTGCTTTGAGCATCATGGAGCATTTGGGATGTTCCAGGAGTTGAAGTTTATCTTTCAGAAGAACTCCCGGATCGAGAGGTATGAGACCAATGATAAATTCTATTCTTGAAAAATGGAGGAGAATTTGTCTGTCAGTGAACATGTGCTCAAAATGTCTGGGTACTTGCTACCTTATGAGCTTGTGTTGGTTTTTCCCTTGAAGAGGAAAGGGTGATGCAACACAGTAGCAGTAAGTATTTCCCTCAGTTTGAGAAGCAAGGTATCAATCCAGTAGGAGTATCAAGACAAGTCACCAATGTACGTGCGCAAAAACAAACAAACTTGCACCCAACACTATAAAGGGGTTGCCAATCCCTTCACAATTAATTGCAAGGTGAGATCTGAAGGTGGAAAGTGCAACAAAGTAAAAGTGTAGAGCTGAAAATATGATGTGAAGTAGACCCGGGGGCCATAGTGTTCACTAGAGGATTCTCTCATGATAGCAAGTATTACGGTGGGTGAACGAATTATTGTCGAGCAATTGATAGAACCGCACAAAGTCATGATGATATCTAAGGAAATGATCATACATATAGGCATCACGTCCGAGACAAGTTGACCGATACTGTCTGCATCTACTACTATTACTCCACACATCGACCGCTATCGAGCATGCATCTAGTGCATTGAGGGATAAATTCATGCAATAGATATAAACCCCATCATTTTACCCTTGATGGTAACAACACGATGCGTGCCTCGCTACCCCTTCCGTCACTGGGTGAGGACACCGCATAGTATGAACCCAAAACCAAGCACTTCTACCATTGCAAGAATTATAGATCAAGTAGGCCAAATGAAACCCACAACTCAAAGAGAATTACTAGGATACGGAATCATGCATATAAGAGATCAAAGGAGACTCAAATAATATTCATAGATAATATGATCATAAATCCACAATTCATCGGATCTCGACAAACACACCGCAAAAGAAGATTAAGTCGGATAGATCTCCATGAAGATCATGGAGAACTTTGTATTGAAGATCCAAGAGAGAGAACAAGCCATCTAGCTACTAGCTATGGACCCGAAGGTCTGTGGTGAACTACTCACGCATCATCGGAGAGGCAATGGTGTTGATGAAGAAGCCCTCCGTGTCCGAATCCCCCTCCGGCAGGGCACCAGAATGTGCCCCAGATGGGATCTTGCGGAGACAGAAGCTTGCGGCGGCGGACGTGGCTCTCCCACACAGTTTTGGATTTTTAGAGAATTTATAGGCGGAAGAAGTAGGGCAAAGAAGCCACGGGGGACCCACAAGCCTGCTAGGCGCAGCCCCCCCAGGCCGCGGCTAGGGGGATTGTGACCTCCCCTAGGGACCTCTGCCTTGGTTCTCAAGTCCCGTGCGTATCTTCTGTTACGGAAAAAATCTTTCCGAAGGTTTTATTCCGTTTGGACTCCGTTTAATATTGTTCTCTGAAAAGGGTCAAAAACACGGAAAAAATAGGAACTGGCACTTGGCACTGAGTTAATAGGTCAGTCCCAAAAAAGATATAAAATAGCATAATCATGCATACAAAACATCCAAAGTTGACAAGATAATAGCATGGAACCATCAAAATTATAGATACGTTGGAGAAGTATCAAGCAAACTCCTGCTCGTCCTCGAGTAGGGAAGTGATAAAGACTGAATTTTTGATGTGGAATGCTACCTAACATATTTGGCCTTTGTAACTTCTTTCTTGTGACATGAATGTTCAGATCCGTAAGATTCAAAACAATAGTTTACTATTGACATGAAAACAATAGTACTTCAAGCATGCTGGCAAAGTGATCATGAACTTTTGAAATAACAAGGCCAAAGAAAGTTATCCCTACAAAATCATATAGTCTGGCTATGCTCTATCATCCCCACACAACGAATTTAAATCATGCACAACCCCGGTATTGGCCAAGTAATTTTTTTTGCGCTCTTACTTTCTCAAACTTTTTCAACTCTCACGCAATACATGAGTGTGAGCCATGGATATAGCACTATAGGTGGAATAGAGTGTGGTGGCGGTTGTGAGGCAAAAACGAGGAGATGGTCACATTGACTCGGCATATCAACGGGCTATGGAGATGCCCATCAATATATATCAATGCGAATGAGTAGGGGTTACCACGCAACGGATGCACTAGAGCTATAAGTGTGTGAAAGATCAAAAGGGAAAACTAGTGGGTGTGCACCCAACTTGCTTACTCACGAAGACCTAGGGCAATTTTGAGGAAACCCGTCATTGGAATATACAAGCCAAGTCATATAATGAAAATTCCCACTAGTATATGGAAGTGTCAAAACAAGAGACTCTCTATCATGAAGAACATGGTGCTATTTTGAAGCACAAGTGTGGAAAAAGATAGTAGCATTGTCCCTTCTCTCTTTTTCTCTTTTTTTTGTTTGGGCTCTTTGGCCTCTTTTCATATATTTTTTTTTGGTGGGCATCTTTGGCCTTTTTTTATTTCCTCACATGGGACAATGCTCTAATAATGATGATTGATACGTCTCCATCGTATCTACTTTTCCAAACTCTTTTGCCCTTGTTTTGGACTCTAATTTGCATGATTCGAATGGAACTAACCTGGACTGACGCTATTTTCAGCAGAATTGCCTTGGTGTTATCTTTGTGCAGAAATCAAAGTTCTCCAAACATCTTGAAAATTTACGGGAAGCATTTTCGGAAAATATGAAAAATATCTGCGCCAAGTTCCACCTCAGGGGGTGGGCCAGTGGGCCACAAGCCCTGGCTCCGCCACCACCCCCCTGATGGTGATGGGCAGGCTTGTGGGGCCCACACGGCTCTGCCGCCCCCAAGCTCAGGTCTATAAGTTCACTTTCGTCCCAAAAAAATAAAAAGAGAAGTTTTCGTCACGTTTGTGATATGGAGGCGCCGCCACCACGTGTTCTTTATCTGGAGGGTAGATCTGGAGTCCGTCTTGGGCTCCGGAGAGGGGAAATCGTCGCCATCGTCATCATCAACCTTCTTCCCTCTCTAATTCCATGTAGCTCTTCGTCGTTCGTGAGTAATCTATTCGTAGGCTCGCTGGGCGGTGATGAGTAGGATGAGATCTATCATGTAATCAAGTTAGTTTTGATGGGGATTGATCCCTAGTATCCACTATGTTCTGAGATTGATGTTGCTACTGCTTTGCCATGCTTAATGCTTGTCACTAGGGCCCGAGTGCCATGATTTCAGATCTGAAATTATTATGTTGTCACCAATATATGTGTGTTTTAGATCCGATCTTGCAAGTTGTAGTTACCTACTATGTGCTATGATCCGGCAACCCCGGAGTGACAATAACCGGAACCACTCCCGGTGATGATCATAATTTGAGGAGTTCATGTGTTCACCAAGTGCTAATGCGTTGGTCCGGTTCTTTATTAAAAGTAGAACCTTAATATCCCGTAGTTTCCTTTTGAACCCCGCTGCCACGGGAGGGATGGACAATAGATGTCATGCAAGTTCTTTTCCCTAAGCACGTATGACGACACAGGGAATGCATGCCTACATAACATTGACGAACGGGAGCTAGCCACATATCTCTCCGTGTTATAACTTCTGCATGATGAATATCATCCAAACAAATCACCAACCCATTGCCTACGAGTTTGTCCTACTGCTGCTGTTACTTGTTTTGCTCTGCTGTTGTTACTACTGTTGCTGCTGTTGTTACTTGTCTTGCTCTGCTCCTGTTACTACTGTTGCTACTGCTACTGTTGCTACTACTGTCGCTTGCTACTGTTGCTACTTGCTACTGTTGTCACTACTGCTTTTCCTTGCCGCTGCTATTGCTCGTTACACTACTGATACCTGTTACAATCTTGATCGCTGGTCGTTGACGGGAACTGACAATTTCCGTCAACGAGGCAACTTGGCGCCATTGATACAATCGTTAGAAATAGTCTGCCGTGTCAACAGATCGTTTCTGACACCCTTGTTATCATACTACTTTGATGTTACTACTTTGCTTGCAGATACTAATCTTTCAGGTGTGGTTGAATCTGATCCATTCAGCTGCTAATACTCGAGAGTATTCTCTCACCTCCTGTTTGGCGAATCAACAAATTTGGGTCGAATACTCTACCCTCGAAAACTCCTACGATCCCACGCGTTGGTGGCCCGCCAACAACATTCTTCTAGTTTCGATTACCGGAGAGTGCTAGCAGCATTCTTCTGGTGCCGTTGCAAGGGGAAGAACAGTTGACATCAATGATCATCACACTTTTATTTACTCACAACTCAATACTTAGAGTAATGATGATTCTATAGGAAATACCTCCGGCAGTGTACCGGGATGTGCAACGATCTAGCTTAGCGTATGACGTTGAAACATCTTGCTAGCTATCTTACGATCATGCAATGGCAATATGAAAGTGACTGCTCAAGTCATGAGACGGAACGGTGGGAGTTGCATGGCAATATATCTCGGAATGGCATAGTAGGTAGGTATGGTGGCTGTTTTGAGGAAGGTATATGGTGGGTTTGTGCACCAGCGAAAGTTGCGCGGTACTAGAGAGGCTAGCAATGGTGGAAGGTGAAAGTGCATCTATACCATGGACTCACATCAGTCATGAAGAACTCATATACTTATTGCGAAAGTTTTATTAATAATCGAAACAAAGTGCTAAACGCATACTCCTAGGGGAAGGGTTGGTAGGTGTTAACCATCGCACGATCCCGACCGCCACACAAAGGATGATAATCAATAAATCAATTATGCTCCAACTTCCTAACATACTGGTTCACCATACGCGCATGCTACGGGAATCACTAACATCAAGACAAGTATTTCTAGATTCACAACACCCTACTAACATAACTCTAATATTACCATATCCATATCTCAAAACTAATTGAGAGGAATCAAACTTCTCTTTACTAATCAATGCACATGAATATGGAAGTTTTTATTATATCCTCTCTGGATGCCTATCATCTTTAGGACTCTTTCATGGCACACGCCAACTACCAAGTTATTCAGAGAGAGCACTCTCAAAAAGATATAAGTGAAGATCGAGAGTTCTTATTTCTCCAAAATATGACACCGCCGCGCTATAAAAAGATCTAAGTGAAGCACTAGAGCAAAGTTATCTAGCTCAAAAGGTATAAGTGAAGCACATGCGAGCTAAATTGCCTAACTCAAAAGATATAAGTGAAGCTCAATGAGTATTCTAGCAAATTCACGATGGGTGCATGTATCTCTCAAAAAGGTGTGCAACAAGGATGCTTGTGACACAACAAAAATAAAAGACCCCTATAATACACGACGCTTCGCGCAAAACACATATCATGTGGTGAATAAAAATATAGCTCCAAGTAATGTTACCGATGGATTGAAGACGAAAGAGGGGATGCCTTCCCGGGGCATCCCCAAGATTAGGCTTTTTGGTGTCCTTGAATTGGCTTGGGATGCCTTGGGCATCCCCAAGCTTGAGCTCTTTCCACTCTTTATCCCATTGTCCATGAGAAAATCACCCAAAACTTGAAAACTTCACAACACAAAACTTAAACAGGAACTCGTGATATCATTAGCATAAGAAAACAAACAACCACCTCTTTAGGTACTGTAGAAAACTTGATTTCTATTTATATTGGTGTTATATTACTGTATTATCACTTTTCCGTAGCTAGTACCCCCCGATACTATCCATAGTTTCATCAAAATAAGAAATCAACACAACAAAAACAGAATCTGTCAAAAACAGACCAGTCTATAGCTATATGTATACTTCGTATACTTCTTCTATCTCAAAAATTCTGAACAATTACGAAAATTAGGGCAATTGGCATATCAACCAGCAGAAAAAAGAATCAACTCAAAAGATCTTTCTGGATAGGAATGAAAAATAATTTCGTGAGCGCAAAGTTTCTGTCTTTTTGAGCACAATCAAACAACCATCACCAAAACTAGTTATAAAGGTCTTACTTGGCTCAAACACAAAAAGAAACACAAAAAACACAATCGTAACAGAGTTATGATGGTGTGGACGCAACAAAACAGAAATAAAAAAGCAAAGACAAATTCATTGGGTTGCCTCCCAACAAGCGCTATTGTTTAACGCCCTTAGCTAGGCATTGATAATTCAATGATACTCACATAAAAGATAGCAATCGGACACGAAGAGAGCGTCATGAAACATGTGAAAAACATATCTAAGTCTAACATACTTCCTATGCATAGGCATTTTATAGGAAAACAGATTGTCAAGACAACCAATAGTTACCATATGCAAGGAAGAAGAAAGAGACAATAGCAATCTCAACATAACGAGAGGTGATTTAGTGATATGAAAGTTTCTACCACAATATTTTCCTCTCTCATTACAATTCCATGTGGGATCATATTCAAATTCAACAATATAGCTATCACATAGGATATTCTTTTCATGATCCACATGCATGCAAAGTTGACGCTCTTCAAAAATAGTGGGATTATCATCTACTAAAGTCATGACTTCTCCAAACCCACTTTCAATATTATTGCAAATATCATATTCATCATGAGGCTTAAACAAATTTCCAAGATCATAAGAAAAATCATTGCCCCAATCATGATCATTGCAACAAGTAGTTGACATAGCAAAACTAGCATCTCCAAGCTTAGGGTTTTGCATATTTTTAGCATGATTGACATTAATAGAATTCATAGTGAAACCATTGCAATCATGCTTTTCATTAAAGGAGCCCTTGAGAATCACTTCATAAATTTTTTGATCATGATTTTCAGATTCACGCATCTCAAGCAAAAGTCCATAGAGAAAGTCAAGTGCACTCAACTCACTAGCAAATGGTTCAACATAATTGGGTCTCTTAAAGAGATTAGCAAGTCGATGAGGATCCATATCAATAGATTTTCAGCAAGCGAAGATGCAAGCATATTGAAGGCACATAGCACACAAGCAAAGGAAAGGAAACAAAAAAGGCAAATATTTTTGTAAATTTTTGTTTTTCAGAAGTGGGGGAGAGGAAAACGAGAGGCAAAAGGCAAAAAAAGTAAATGCAAGAGATGAGTTTGCGATAGTTACTTGGATAAGCTTCACTTAGAATAGTCCCCGGCGCCAGAAATTGACACGTTGAAGGAAGAATATTCTTGACTTGATACTCCCCGGTAACAGCGCCAGAAATTCTTCTTGCTACCTCTTGAGCTTGAGAAGAGGAAAGGGTGATGCAGTACAGTAGTAGTAAGTATTTCCCTCAGTTTGAGAACCAAGGTATCAATCTAGTAGAAGTATCAAGACAAGTCACCAATGTACCTGCGCAAAAACAAACAAACTTGCACCCAACGCTATAAAGGGGTTGTCAATCCCTTCATGGTTAATTGCAAGGTGAGATCTGAAGGTGGAAAGTGCAACAAAGTAAAAGTGTAGAGCTGAAAATATGATGTGAAGTAGACCTGGGGGCCATAGTGTTCACTAGAGGCTTCTCTCATGATAGCAAGTATTACAGTGGGTGAACGAATTACTGTCGAGCAATTGATAGAACCGCGCAAAGTCATGATGATATCTAAGGCAATGATCATACATATAGGCATCACGTCCGAGACAAGTAGACCGATACTGTCTGCATCTACTACTATTACTCCACACATCGACCGCTATCCAGCATGCATCTAGTGTATTGAGTTCATAACAAACAAAGTAATGCCTTAAGCAAGATGACATGATGTAGAGGGAAAAATTCATGCAATAGATATAAACCCCATCTTTTTACCCTTGATGGCAACAACACGATGCGTGCCTCGCTACCCCTTCTATCACTGGGTGAGGACACCGCACGGTATGAACCCAAGACCAAGCACTTCTCCCATTGCAAGAATTATAGATCAAGTTGGCCAAACGAAACCCACAACTCGAAAAGAATTACAAGGATACAAAATCATGCATATAAGAGATCAGAGGAGACTCAAATAATATTCATAGATAATCTGATCATAAATCCACAATTCATCGGATCTTGACAAACACACCGCAAAAGAAGATTACATTGGATAGACTCCATGAAGATCATGGAGAACTTTGTATTGAAGATCCAAGAGAGAGAACAAGCCATCTAGATACTAGCTATGGACCCGAAGGTCTGTGGTGAACTACTCACGCATCATCGGAGAGGCAACGGTGTTGATGAAGAAGCCCTCCATGTCCGAATCCCCCCTCCGGCAGGGCACCATAACGTGCCCAGATGGGATCTTGCGGAGACAGAAGCTTGCGGCGGTGGAAAAGTATTTTCGTGGCTCTCCCTGGTAGTTTTAGATTTTAGAGAATTTATAGGTGGAAGAAGTAGGGCAAAGGAGCCACAGGGGGCCCACAAGCCTGCTAGGCGCCCCCGAGGCTGTAGCTAGGGGGCTTGTGACCTCCCCTGGGTCCTTTGCCTTGGTTCTCAAGTCCCTTGCGTATCTTCTATTACGGAAAAAAATCTTTCCAAAGGTTTTATTCCATTTGGACTCCGTTTAATATTCTTCTGTGAAAAGGGTCAAAAACACGGAAAAAACAGGAACTGGCACTTGGCACTGAGTTAATAGGTTAGTCCCAAAAAATATATAAAATAGCATAATCATGCATACAAAACATCCAAAGTTGACAAGATAATAGCATGGAACCATCAAAATTTATAGATATGTTGGAGACATATCAGTACTCAAACCATCTAGCTGAGTTGGGGATTGAACTCCCGCAAGAGGCTATCACTGACAGAATTCTTCAATCACTGCCACCAAGTTACAAGAGCTTTGTGTTGAACTATAACATGCAAGGGATGAACAAGTCACCCGGGGAGTTATTCGCGATGCTGAAAGTCGCAGAGTCAGAACTTCGTAAAGAGCATCAAGTGTTGATGGTGAATAAGACCACTAGTTTCAAGAGAAACAACAAAGGAAAGAAGGGTAATTCCAAGAAGAGCGGCAATCCTGTTGCAAATCCGACGAAGAAACCCAAAGCTGGACCTAAGCCTGAAACGAAGTGTAATTAATGCAAGGGTATGGGTCACTGGAAGCTCAACCACCCCAAGTATCTGGCAGATATTTGCAACTCGAAACAGGAACTGCGGAATAAGCGAAGGCTAGCGAAGGATGAAGTGACGATGAGTGTGGGAAATGGTTCCAAGGTTGATGCAATCGCCGTCGGCACAGTTTCACTTCAGTTACCATCAGGATTAGTTATGAACTTGAATAATTGTTATTTAGTGCCTGCGTTAAGCATGAACATTATATCTGGATCTTGTTTATTGCGAGACGGTTACTCGTTTAAGTCGGAGAATAATGGTTGTTCTATTTCTATGAGTAATATCTTTTATGGTCATGCACCCAATGTGAGAGGATTGTTCATATTGAATCTTGATAGCGATAATACACATATAAATAACATTGAGACCAAAAGAGTTAGAGTTAACAATGATAGCGCCATGTTTTTGTGGCACTGCCGCTTAGGTCATATTGGTGTAAAGCGCATGAAGTAACTCCGTTCCGGTGGACTTTTGGAGTCACTTGACTTTGATTCCCTTGACACGTGCGAACCATGCCTCATGGGAAAGATGACTAAGACTCTGTTCTCTAGAACAGTGGAGCGTGCAAGTGACTTGTTGGAAATCATACATACCGATATGTGCGGTCCGATCAGTGTGGAGGCACGCGGCGGATATCGTTATTTTCTCACCTTAACTGACGATTTGAGTAGATATGGTTATGTCTACTTGATGAAGCACAAGTCTGAAATGTTTGAGAAGTTCAATAAATTTCAGAGTGAAGTTGAAAATCATCGTAACAAGAAGATCAAGTTCCTACGGTCTCATCGTGGGGGTGAATATCTGAGTTTCGAGTTTTGTGCTCACTTAAGACAATGTGGAATTGTTTCACAGTAGACACCGCCTGGAACACCACAGTGTAATGGTGTGTCCGAACGTCGTAATCGTACTTTATTAGATATGGTGCGATCTATGATGTCTCTTACTTATTTGCCATTATCGTTTTGGGGTTATGCATTAGAGAGAGTTGCATTCATTTTAAATAGGGCACCATCAAAATCCGTTGAGACGACACCATACGAACTATGGTATGGCAAAAGACCAAAATTGTCGTTTGTTAAAGTTTGGGGATGTGATTCTTATGTCAAAAAGCTTCAGCCTGAAAAGCTGGAACCCAAAGCGGAAACGTGTGTCTTCATAGGCTACCCAAAAGAGACAGTTGGGTATACCTTCTATCTCAAATCCGAGGGCAAAATATTTGTTGCTAAAAACGGAACTTTTCTTGAGAAGGAGTTTCTCTTGAAAGAATTGAGTGGGAGGAAGATAGAACTTGATGAGGTTGGCGAACCTCTAATCCCTCTATATGGTGGCACAGGGGAAGGGGAAACCCCTGTCGTTGCGACGCCGGTTGAGGATGAAGTTAACGATGATGATCATGAAACTTCGGATCAAGTTCCTATCGGTCCTCGCAGGTCGACAAGATCACGTACTGCTCCTGAGTGGTACGGTAATCTTGTCTTATACATTATGTTGTTAGACAACAATGAACCTGCGATATGAAGAAGCAATGGTGGGCCCGGATTCCAACAGATGGCTGGAGGCCATGAAGTCCGAGATAAGATCCATGTACGAGAACAAAGTGTGGACTTTGGAAGTACTACCTGAAGGCCGCAAGGCTATTCAAAACAAATGGATCTTTAAGAAGAAGACGGACGCATACGGTAATGTAACCGTTTATAAAGCTTGACTTGTGGCAAAGGGTTTTTCACAAGTTCAAGGAGTTGACTACGATGAGACGTTCTCATCGGTAGCGATGCTTAAATCCGTCCAAATCATGTTAGCAATAGCTGCATTTTTCGATTATGAAATCTGGCAGATGGATGTCAAAATGGCGTTCCTTAACGGTTTTCTTAAGGAAGAGTTGTATATGATGCAACCCGAAGGTTTTGTCGATCCAAAGAATGCTAACAAAGTGTGCAAGCTCCAGTGATCCATTTATGGACTGGTGCAACCATCTTGGAGTTGGAATAAGCGCTTTGATGAGGTGATCAAAGCATTTGGGTTTATACAAGTGGTAGGAGAATCTTGTATTTACAAGAAAGTGAGTGGGAGCTCTCTCGCGTTTCCAATATTATATGTGGATGACATATTGCTCATTGGAAACAACGTGGAGCTTTTGGAGAGCATAAAGGATTGCTTGAATAAAAGTTTCTCTATGAAGGACCTAGGAGAAGCTGCTTACATTCTAGGCATTAAGATCTATAGGGATAGATCGAGACGCTTGATAGGACTTTCACAAAGCACATACCTTCATACAGTTTTGAAGAAGTCCAAAATGGATCGGTCCAACAAAGGGTTCTTGCTAGTATTACAAGGTATAAAATTGAGTAAGACTCAGTGCCCAGCAACTACGGAAGATAGAGAACAAATGAGTTCCACCCCCTACGCTTCAGCCATAGGTTCTATCATGTATGCAATGTTGCGCACTAGACCAGACGTCAGCTTTGCCATAAGTATGGCAGGCAGATTTCAGAGTAATCCAGGAGTGGATCACTGGACGGTGGTCAAGAATATTCTGAAGTACCTGAAAAGGACTAAGGAAATGTTTCTCGTTTATGGAGGTGACAAAGAGCTTGTCATAAAAGGTTATGTCGACGCAAGTTTTGACATAGATCCGGATGACTCTAAGTCACAAACCAGATACATATTTATTCTCAATGGGGGTGCGGTAAGCTGGTGCAGTTCCAAGCAAAGCGTCGTAGCAGATTCTACATGTGAAGCGGAATACATGGTTGCCTCGGAGGCAGCAAAGGGGGGTGTCTGGATGAATCAGTTCATGACAGATCTTGGAGTTGTGTCGAGCGCACTAAATACAATAACTCTGTTATGTGACAACACTGGTGCCATTGCCTTAGCAAAGGAACCAAGGTTTCACAAGAAGACCACACACATCAAACGACGCTTCAACCTCATCCGCGACTACGTCGAAGGAGAGGACGTGAATATTTGCAAAGTGCACACGGATCTGAAAGTAGCAGACCTGCTGAGTAAACCTCTTCCATGGGCAAAACATGATCAACACCAGAATTGTATGGGTGTTCGATTCATTACAATGTAAATCGCATAGCGATGTGAGGACTAGATTATTGACTCTAGTGCAAGTGGGAGACTATTGGAAATATGCCCTAGAGGCAATGATAAATAGCTATTATTATATTTCCTGTTTAAAGTTAATCGTTTATTATCCATGCTATAATTGTATTGAATGGAAACATAGATACATGTGTGGATAAATAGACAAAACAATGTCCCTAGCAAGCCTCTAGTTGGCTGGCCAGTTTATCAAGGATAGTCAAGGTTTTCTGGCTATGTGCAAGTGTTGTCACTTGATAACTGGATCACATCATTAGGAGAATCATGTGATGAACTAGACCCAAACTATGAATGTAGCATATTGATCGTGTCGTTTTGTTGCTATTGTTTTCTGCGTGTCAAGTACTTGTGCCTATGACCATGAAATCATATAACTCACTCACACCGGAGGAATACTGATACGTCCATTTTGCATCATGTTTTCATGTTGATATTTATCGCTTCTTGGGCTGTTATTTCACTTCACGACGCAATACTTATGCCCTTTCTCTCTTATTTTGCAAGGTTTACATGAAGAGGGAGAATGCGACAGCTGGAATTCTAGCCTAAAAGAGGAGCAAACTTGAGTTACCTATTCTGCGCAACTCCAAACGCCGTAAAAATCAACAAGGATTTTTTTTGGGATTTATAAAAAATACTGGGCCGAAGAAGCGCCAGAGGGGCGCGAGCAGGTGGCCACAAGCCTTCTTGGCGCGACCACCCCCTGGCCGCGCCAAGGGGGCTTGTGGGCAGCCTGCTGGCCCACTGGCCCCCTTTTCTGCTATATGAAGGGTTTCGTCTAGAAAAAATCAAGGAGGATCTTTTTCGTGGATTCGCCGGCGCCACGAGACGGAACTTGAGCAGAACCAATCTAGAGCTCCGGCAGGATGATCCTGCCGGGGAAACTTCCCTCCCGGAGGGGGAAATCGTCGCCATCGTCATCACCAACACTCCTCTCATCGGAGGGGACTCGTCACCATCAACATATTCATCAGCACCATCTCATCTCCAAACCCTAGTTCATCACTTGTAACCAATCTCCGTCTCGCGAGTCCGATTGGTACTTGTAAGGTTGCTAGTAGTGTTAATTACTCTTTGTAGTTGATGCTAGTTGGATTACTTGGTGGAATAGTTTATGTTCAGATCATTGATGCTACTCATTACCTCTCTGGTCATGAATATGATTATGCTTTGTGAGTAGTTACTTTTGTTCCTGAGGACATGGGATAAGTCATGCTAATAGTAGTCATGTGAATTTGGTATTCGTTCGATATTTTGATGTGTTGTATGTTGTTTTTCCTCTAGTGGTGTTATGTGAACGTCGACTACATAACACTTCACCATTATTTGGGCCTAGAGGAAGGCATTGGGAAGTAGTAAGTAGATGATGGGTTGCTAGAGTGACAGAACCTTAAACCCTAGTTTATGCGTTGCTTCGTAAGGGGCTGATTTGGATCCACTAGTTTAATGCTATCGTTAGACTTTGTCTTAATTCTTCTTTCGTAGTTGCGGATGCTTGCGAGAGGAGTTAATCATAAGTGGGATGCTTGTCCTAGTAAGGGCAGTACCCAAGCGCCGGTCCACCCTGTCAAAGTAACGAACGCGAATCATATGAACATGATGAAACTAGCATGGCAGAAATTCTCGTGTGTCCTCGGGAGCGCTTTTCCTCCTATAAGACTTTGTCCTGGCTTGTCCATTTCTACAAAAGTGATTGGGCCACTTTGCTTCACCATTGCTACTTTTGTTACTTGTTGCTCGCTACGAATCATCTCACCACACAATCACTTGTTACCGATAATTTGAGTGCTTGCAGATATTTCCTTGCTGAAAAGCACTTATCAGATCCTTATGATCCTCGTTAGGTTCGACACTCTTACTTATCGAAAGGACTACGATTGATCCCCTATACTTGTGGGTCATCAAGACTCTTTTCTGGCACCGTTTCCAGGGAGTGAAGCGCCTTTGGTAAGTGGAATTTGGTAAGGAAACATTCATATAGTGTGCTGAAATTTATTGTCACGTGTCACTATAGATACTAATCCTTTGAGGAGCTTGTTCGGGGTATCTTCACCTCGAACTTAAGAACAAATAGTTCCTCCTCAACCTGCTGCACCTACTGAAAATATTTGCTTTGAATTTCCTTTGGGTATGCTTGAGAAACTGCTGGCTAATCCTTTTACAGGAGACGGAACATCACATCCAGACTTTCATCTAATCTATGAAGATGAAGTTTGTGGTTTATTTAAGCTTGCAAGTTTGCCCGAGGATGAGGTCAAGAAGAAGGTCTTTCCTTTATCATTGAAGGATAAGGCGTTGACATGGTATAGGCTATGTGATGATACAGGATCATGGAACTACAATCGGTTGAAATTGGAATTTCATCAAAAGTTTTATCCTATGCATTTAGTAGATCGTGATCGGAATTATATTTATAATTTTTGGACTCGTGACAGAGAAAGCATCGCTCAAGCTTGGCGGAGGCTTAAATCAATTCTATATTCATGCCCCAACCATGAGCTCTCGAGAGAAATTATCATTCAGAACTTCTATGCTCGGCTTTCTCATGATGATCGCATCATGCTTGACACTTCTTGTACCAGTTCTTTTATGAAGAGAGATATTGACTTCAAATGGAATTTATTGGAGAGAATTAAACGCAACTCTGAAGATTGGGAGCTTTAAGAAGGTAAGGAGTTAGGTATGAATTTCACGTTTGATTGCGTTAAATCCTTTGTTGAGACAAATACTTTTTGTGACTTTAGCGCTAAATATGGACTTGACTCTGAGATATTAGCTTCACTTTGTGAATCCTTTGCTGCTCATATTGATCTCCCCAAAGAGAAGTGATTTAAATATCATCCTCCTTTAGAAGTCAATGTAGTTAAACCCAATCCAATTGAAAAGAAAGTCATTGCCTATAATGATCCTATTGTTCCCATTGCTTACATTGAGAAACCACGTTTCCCTGTTAGGATAAAGGATCATTCTAAAGCTTCAACTATGATACGTAGAGGCTATATTAGAACACCTACACCCCGTGAGCAAATTAGAGTTGAACCTAGCATTGCTATCATCAAAGATCTTCTGTCCGACGATGTTGAGGGACATAATATTCACTTTTGTGAAGATGCTGCTAGAATTGCTAAACCTCACGCTAGAGATAAACATAGGCATGTTGTTGGCATGTCTGTTGTTTCTGTTAAGATAGGAGATCATTGTCATCATGGCTTATGTGACGTGGGTGCTAGTGTTAGTGCAATACCTCAATCCTTATATGATGAAATCAAAGACGAGATTGCACCTGTTGAGATAGAGCCTATTGATGTCACTATTTAGCTTTCCAATAGAGATACTATCTGCCCTGTGGGAATTGTAAGGGATGTTGAAGTGTTGTGTGGTAAAACGAAGTATCCTGCTGATTTCCTCGTTCTTGCTACCGCACAAGATAGCTTTTGTCCAATCGTATTTGGTAGACCCTTTCTCAATACTGTCAATGCTCATATTGACTGTGAGAAGCAAAATGTCACTGTTGGATTTGAAGGTGTGTCACATGAGTTCAATTTCTCTAAGTTTGGTAGACAACCTCATGAAAAGGAGTTGCCTAGTAGGGATGAAACTATTTCCTTAGCCTCTATTGTCGTGCCTCCTACTGGTCCCTTAGAGCAATACTTGCTTGAGCATGAAAATGATATGCATATGGATGAAAGGGATGAGATAGATAGAGTTATCTTACAACAATATCCTATCCTTAATAATAACTTGCATGTTGAATTACTATGGGATCCACCCCCACCAAAGGGTGATCCTGTGTTCGATCTTAAACAGTTGCCTGATACTCTTAAGTATACTTATCTTGGTGAAAAAGAGATATATCCTGTTATTATTAGTGCTAGCCTCCGAGAGCATGAAGAAAATAAGTTCCTAAAAACTCTGAGGAAGCACCGTGCTGCTATTGGATATACTCTTGATGATCTTAAGGGCATTAGTCCTACTCTATGCCAGCACAAGATTAAAACTGATACTGATTTCAAACCAGTTGATGATCATCAAAAGAGATTAAATCCTAAGATGAAATAAGTAGTGAGAAAAGAAATACTAAAGCTCCTGGACGCAAGTATCATCTATCCTGTTGCTCATGGTGATTGGGTGAGTCCGGTGCATTGCGTCCCTAAGAAGGGAGGCATTACCGTTCTCCCTAATGATAAGGATGAATTGATCCCACAGAGGATTATTACTGGCTATAGGATGGTGATCGATTTTAGGAAATTGAATAAAGCCACTAGGAAATATCATTACCCTTTGCCTTTTATCGACCAAATGCTAGAAAGATTGTCTAAACACACAAACTTCTGCTTTCTAGACGGTTATTCTGGTTTCTCCCAAATACTAGTTGCACAATCTGATCAGGAGAAAACCACTTTCACCTGCCCTTTCAATACCTTTGCTTATAGACGTATGCCTTTTGGCTTATCTAATGCACCTTCCACCTTTCAAAGATGTATGATGGCTATATTCTCTGACTTTTGTGAAAAGATTGTTGAGGTTTTAATGGATGACTTCTCCGTTTATGGGTCTTCCTTTGATGATTGCCTCAACAACCTTGATCAAGTCTTGCAGAGATGTAAAGACACCAATCTTGTCTTGAATTGGGAGAAGTGCCACTTTATGGTTAATGAAGGCATCGTCTTAGGACATAAAATTTCTGAAAAAGGTATTGAAGTCGATAAAGCTAAGGTTGATGCAATCGAGAAGATGCCATACCCCACAGATATCAAAGGTATAAGAAGTTTCCTTGGTCATGCTGGTTTCTATAGAAGGTTCATTAAAGACTTCTCTAAGATTTCTAGGCCTCTTACCAATCTCTTGCAAAAGGATATTCCTTTTGTCTTTGACGATGATTGTGAGGAAGCCTTCGAAATACTTAAGAGGCCTTTGATAACTGCACCTATTGTTCAACCACCTGATTGGAACTTGTCGTTTGAAATCATGTGTGATGCTAGTGATTATGATGTTGGTGCTGCTCTAGGGCAAAGAGTTGACAAGAAGTTGAATGTTATTCATTATGCTCGTAAAACTCTAGACAGTGCCCAAATAAACTATGCTACTATGGAGAAGGAGTTTTTAGCAGTCGTGTTTTAATATGATAAGTTCAGGTCTAACATAGTTCATTCCAACGTCACTATTCACACTGATCACGCTCCCATTAAGTACCTCATGGAGAAGAAGGACGCTAAACCTAGACTTCTCAGATGGGTTCTCTTGCTACAAGACTTTGATTTGCATGTTGTCGACAGAAAGGGTGTTGATAACCCCGTAGCAGATAACTTGTCTAGGTTGGAGAACGTTCTTGATGACCCACAACCTATTGATGATAGCTTTCCCGATGAGCAATTGAATGTCATCAATGCTTCACATAGTGCATCGTGGTATGTCGATTATGCAAACTATATCGTTGCCAAATATATACCACCTAGTTTCACATACCAGCAAAAGAAGAAATTCTTCTTCGACTTGAGACATTACTTTTAGGATGATCCTCACCTTTATAAGGAAGGAGTAGATGGTGTTATTAGACGTTGTGTACCTGAACATGAACAGGGACAGATCCTACAGAAGTGTCACTCCGAGGCCTACGGAGGACACCATGTGGGAAATAGTATCAAGCATAGAATCTCTAGCAGTATCAGGCATAGTATCAAGCATAGTATCATCAGACATGGTATCAAGCATAGCATCTCTAGCAGTATCACGCATAGTATCAAGCATAGCATCTCTAGCAGTAGTATCACAAGCATCATCAAGCACAGGTGACATATCAAGATTTCTAGCAGGAGGTGATGTCGCAAACTTACTCATAACTGAAGGTGAATCAAGTGTAGAGCTAGATGGAAATTCCTTACCTCCCCTCGTAGTTGAGGGCAAGACTTTGGTCTTCGGATCCTTCAGATACTTCATAGTGATCAGCAGATATAAATCCCAAGTGACTCAAAGAATATAGCAATACCTCCCCGACAACGGCACGAGAAAAGTGTTGATCCTGCAATCTCTGGCGTTAGCTAGACGAATGCTTATGACAACAAACCTTCTACTGCAATGGCACCAGAAGAATGCTGAAAGCACTCCCCAATAATGAAACTAGAAGAATGTTGTTGATGGCCCACCAGCGCGTGGGTTCGCAGCAGTTTTCGAGGGTAGAGTATTCAACCCAAATTTGTTGGTTCGCACGACGGGAGGTGAGAGAATACTCTCAAGTATTAGCAGCTGAATTTGTCAAATTCAACCACACCTGAAAGATTAGTATCTGCAAGCAAAGTAGTGAGTAACGACAGTGTAGCGAGCAATAGCAGCGGCAAGGAACAACAGTAGTGATAGCAGTGGCAAGTAGCAACAGTAGCAAGTGACAGTAGTAGCAATAGTAGCAGCAGCAGCAGAGCAAGACAAGTAACAGCAGCAGCAACAGTAGCAGCAGCAGCAGAGCAAAACAAGTAACAACAGTAGTAGGACAAACTCGTAGGCAATGGGTCGGTGATTTGTTCGGATGATATTCATCATGCAACAACTATAACACTGAGAGATATGTGGCTAGCTCCCGTTCGTCAATGTGATGTAGGCATGCATTCCGTGTGTCATCATACGTGCTTAGGGAAAAGAACTTGCATGACATCTATTGTCCATCCCTCCCATGGAAGCGGGGTCCAAAAGGAAACTACGGGATATTAAGGTTCTCCTTTTAATAAAGAACCGGACCAACGCATTAGCACTTGGTGAACACATGAACTCCTCAAACTATGGTCATCACCGGGAGTGGTTTCGGTTATTGTCACTCCGGGGTTGCCGGATCATAACACATAGTAGGTAACTACAACTTGCAAGATCGGATCTAAAACACACATATATTGGTGACAACATAATAATTTCAGATCTGAAATCATGGCACTCGGGCCCTAGTGACAAGCATTAAGCATGGCAAAGTAGTAGCAACATCAATCTCAGAACATAGTGGATACTAGGGATCAATCCCCATCAAAACTAACTCGATTACGTGATAGATCTCATCCTACTCATCACCGCCCAGCGAGCCTACGAATAGATTACTCACGAACGACGAAGAGCTTCATGGAATTGGAGAGGGAAGAAGGTTGATGATGACGATTTCCCCTCTCCGGAGCTCAAGACGGACTCCAGATCTGCCCTCGAGATGAAGAACAGGTGGTGGCGGCGCCTCCGTATTGAAAACGCGACGAAAACTTCTCTTTTTTTATTTTTTCTGGGACGAAAGGCAACTTATAGAGCTGGAGTTGGGGGTGGGAGATGCCTGTGGGCCCCACAAGCCTGCCCACCGCCACCAGGGGGTGGTGGCGGAGCAGGGGCTTGTGGCCCACTGGCCCATCCCTTGAGGTGGAACTTGGCGCAAATATTTTTGATATTTTCCAAAACTGCTCCCCGTAAATTTTCAGGACGTTTGGAGAACTTTGATTTCTGCACAAAAATAACACCAAGGCAATTCTGCTGAAAACAAAGTCAGTCCAGGTTAGTTCCATTCAAATCATGCAAATTAGAGTCCAAAACAAGGGCAAAAGAGTTTGGAAAAGTAGATATGATGGAGACGTATCAGTCGCCTCCGTGACGCAAGCCCGAAGTGTGCTCGCTGTGGCGCTGAGAGCGTCGGTCTTGGCTTCCCTCGCACCTCCGGCCGGAAGGGCGATGCGAGGAAGATCCTAGTGCATGATGCTGGCCGCTAGGGTTGCGGCGTCCCCCGGAGTTGGGTCCCGGGGACTCCGATTGAGCCTGACTGGGGTCAAGCCGAGCGTGTTGCTGGTTGGCGGCGTCAAGGAGGTCCTTGACCCGCTTCTCCTCGAAAGCGTACTCCTCGCCTTCCAGGCTCGCCATCTCCTCCATGGCTGCCTGCGCCGCTCGCATGTTGGCCGCACGAGTCTCGTAGGTGGCCAGATCGCCGCCTAGGACTTCGGCAATGAACCGGCCGCGGCTGTGGACCGATCCAAGCCGGCTAGGGCCCTCAGAAATCGGAGTAAGGCCATATGCGGAGTTATACTCGCGCTGTGTAGCCTCCAACCGACGTTTCGCCGAAGCTACAGCGATGCCCTCCTCCACGATACGCTTGCGAGCCTCCTCCAGCGAGGCCCGAGCGTCAGCAGGGTTTGCGGAAGCGGTGACGGGTGTCTTCAGGCCGATGATGGCGTCCCGAAGAGTATCGGCGGTGGCAGCGGCGGGCTCGCCAGCGCTTGCTGATGCCTTGCCGGGAGCTGTGCTGGTGCCGGCGCCGATAACCATCACTTCCACGATGTTAGAGACGGCGGCAACGTGGTATGGGGTGAAGAACCCCACCGACGGTGGTGGGCCGTCAAATATGAGGACGTTGCTGGGATATACATCGTGGGCAGTATCTCAGTGATAGAGAGCCTGCTGAAGCTAGCGCAGAGCGCCTCAACGTCGAAGTCCTCGCCGAAGTAGCGCGGACCGTTGTTAATACGAAGGTCGTTGAAGAGAACGTTGAGGTTCTCCATAGCAGCGACGACGACGCTAGGGAGCGCCTCGTCATCAGAATCTGCATCCGAATCCACATGGCGGACGGGGACGTCGATCATCATGGGTGTTGCCTCATCGAAAGCGGGCTCCACGGGCATGCAAACTGATCCGGACGCGATGCATCCGGTGGTGTAGGTGCGGGGCCCCGCCCAGCGCGTAAAGCCAGCCGATGTCGCGATCGGCCCCACGGTGGGCGCCAAATGTCGGTGAATACTCACAACATATGCCATAGGTAGGCTAAAGTCGGTGAGAACCGAAGGGACAAAGGTGGACGCTGGGAACGAGGTTGGTACACGCATGGGACGCACGATGTACCCAGGTTCAGGGCTCTCCGTAGAGATAACACCCCTAATCCTGCCGGAGTGTTTGATGTGTATGAAGAGAGTACAATATTGCTCCTGGAGCTGTGTTGGGAGGAGGATGAGGGGAGCAGCCGGCTCGTCTCTACCTCTCTCTCTGTGGTTGGTGAGCGTGCAGTGTGGTGTGACTGTGGAATGATCGGCCCCCCTACATGGAGGGCGACCGGGGGGTTTTGTAGACGAACCCGTTGGCCTACAATATGGATAAAGGGTACAAGTGTGGGACCCGGCTGGCAGCCTCGCCGGCTGGCTAGGGGCCCACGAGAGTCTTGTCTTGTCGCTTGAGGGGCCCGCCGGCTACATGGTCTCGATTGGCAGTGGGACCCGCCGGCTGACCAATGAGGCTCTCGCGTAAGGTTGACAGTGAGCACGCGTTGTACGTCAAGCGTCGCCCCGCGAGATTCGTCATGGGCAGGTAGTACGGCCGCCTCCACTATTCCCCATGCCGAGTGCAATAATGGAGTGGGAGTGTGACGGTCCGACACTATGCTAGGTGATGGATCAGAGCCGGGGTAGGTCAGCGGCGTGGCCGCCGACGCTCGTACCTGCCGAGCGCCCCGATCCAGTACCTTTGCTGACGCATAGCTACCTTTAATCGTAAGGTCTTATCCTGACCTACGGTCTGATGTGACTTGTGATCTTCGGCCAGCTAGCCTGCTTGGCTAGCCGGCTTGTGTGCGGCCGCCTCATTCCTAGCCGGGCTAGCGGGACCAGGCCGGCTCAGAAGAGGTAGCCGCCTCGACTATAGCCGGCGGGGGTTGCCTGGCCGGCCAGAGGGATGGCCGCCTCGTCCTCTAGCCGGTAGGTGCTGTCTAGCCGGCCAGAAGACTTGGACCTTGGGAATCTGTATACATTCATGTCCTTTGGGCCAGAAATGAAGGAACAGGCTTGATGAGCCTACCCCTGGGTTATCCCCCCGACACTATTCCCGAACCACCTCCAAAGCCAACTCCAAAGAAAAGAGGTATCCTATTCCTCAGTCCTGAAGATATGCAAGAAGCTCAGAAATCTATGCAAGAGAAAGGCATTAAATCTGAAGATGTCAAAAATCTACCGCCTACCGACGAGATCCATGGTCTTGATAACCCGACACAGGTAGTAGAAGTAAATTCTCTTCGTAGATTCAATGAGAGTGATATTCCTTTTGATAAACCACCTAGGTTATGCTTAGATGAATTTGATAACTTTGTTGCCAAACAACAAAGTTTCAATGATTATGTTAGCAGAGAATTGGAACAGAATGCTCATATGCTTAGTCATTTAAGTGCTTGTGTGGATAGAAACGTCAATGATCTTAAGCTTTTGAGTAAACATGCCTCTATGGTTACTACTCAAGTAGAACAAGTACTTAAGGCTCGAAATGACTTGCTCAATGAGTTGAATGACAATTCTGTCAGAGTCGTCACTAGAGGTGGTAGAATGACCCAGGAACCTTTGTATCATGAGGGTCATCCTAAGAGAATTGAACACGATTCTCAAGGAGTTAGCACCGAGGCACCTAGTCATCCTAGAAAGAATAAAGATGATAGGAACTCGCATGCTAGCAACCCTGTTGCTGTTACACCCGAGAATCCAAATGATATCTCTGTTTCTGATGCCGAAACACAATCTGGTGATGAACATGAGCCTAATGATAATATCGATAGTGGTGCTCATGATGATGCTCAACCTAGCAATGATAAGGATGTGGACATTGAACCTAGTGTTGATCTTGATAACCCACAACCTAAGAATACGAGATACGATAAGAACGAGTGCATTGCTAGGAAGTATGGTAAAGAAAGGGGACCATGGGTTCAGAAACCCATGCCCTTTCCTCCCAAACCATCCAAGAAAAAGGATGATGAGGATTTTGAGCGCTTTGTTGAAATGATTAGACCTGTCTTTCTGCAAATGTGTTTGAGAGGTATGCTGAAAATGTCTCCTTATGCTAAGTACATGAAGGATACTGTGACTAATAAGAGGAGAATACCTGAGGTTGAGATTTCCACCATGCTCGCCAATTACACCTTCAAGGGTGGAACTCCTAAGAAACTAGGTGATCCCGGAGTGCCCACTATACCTTGCTCCATTAAAGGAAACTACGTTAGAAATCCTTTATGCGATCTTGGAGCTGGTGTTAGTATTATGCCTATATCTCTTTATCGTAGACTTGAATTGGATAAGTTGACACCCACTAAAATCTCCTTGCAAATGGCCAACAAATCAACTGCTTTCCCTATCAGCATTTGCGAGGATGTGCTTGTTAAGGTTGCTAATGTTACTATCTTAACAGACTTTGTTATTCTGGATATTCCCGAGGATGATGCCATGGCGGTCATCCTTGGAAGACCCTTTTTAAACACTACAGGGGTTGTTACTGATTGCAACAAAGTCAATGTCACTTTCCATGTCAATGGTAACGAGCATACAGTGCACTTTCCGAAGAAACAATATCAAGTACATTGCATCAATGTTATTGAAAAAACTTCATCGATTCTTATTGGGAGCTTTGAATGCCCTATACCTACTGTTAAGATGAAGCATGATTTGCTCGTTGGGGATATGCACATCCCCATTGAGGTAACCTAGTGACTATTCGAAAATTCTCAGTTTTTGTGCGATTCGAAAAAAGCTTGTCAAGGAGACTTGATCAACCTCATTGACGGATTTCTGTTGATGACCATGAGATGGATGAATTTAAGAGTCACAACCTTCTGCCCCAACGTTTACTTTCCGTTGTTTAGAAGAAAAATGATAGATTTAGCTTTAGTTTTTCCTCTTTTCTGCTTTTTGCATCCCTTAGAAAAGTGTCCCAAAAATAAAAGTTCTTCAAATGCCCTGAAAATCAAGTATGATTTTTTCTGGAATTTTTGAAACATTCTGAGACAAAGAGCTAGTCAGGGGGATGCACCAGTGGGCCACAAGCCCACGAGGCGCGGGAACCCCCTGGCCGCGCCTACCAGGCTTGTGGGGCCCACGTGCCCCCCCCCCCCCTCCACTTATTCCAAATCCCATCTCCTTCTCCTACCTTCAGAAAAAAATCATTCCACAACTCAAACCCGTGTTCTTGCTCTTCTTGCTGCGATTTTCGATCTCCTTGTGCAAAGCCGCATTCACCAATCTGTTTTGGGGAAATTGTTCCTTGGTATGTGACTCCTCCATTGGTCCAATTAGTTTTTGCTCTAGTGCCTTATTCGTTGCGTATTATTGCTGCCTTGGTGACCCTATTCTTGAGCTTTGGATGTTAATTTTACTTGGTCCCAAGTAGTTTTGATGCATGATTTGGCCTCTAAGCACTTGTTGGAGTAGTTGCTATGAGTTTCGTTGAGCCTTGTTCATTTTTATTTTGAGTCACTAAAAATTTCAGAAAAAGAAGATGTTCAGGAGAAACTATCATGGTGGTTCTTCAAGCAAAAGATATCCTCGTCTCGCGATTCGGGAGCCCGATCCTTACCAACCGAGGAACGCACAGGTACAACCATGTGAATGGCCTTCTCATGAATTCATGATTGATGCAGGTTTCAAAGACGAGTTTGATACACTTGTTCACAACGCCGGACTTGAAGAATTCATCTCCGATAAATGTGAACAATATACTACTCTCACTTCCTCGTTTGTTCGTTGATTTAAATTTTCATTTGGTCGTGACACATCCATACTGTTTGATCTCTATGACAAATCGTATGCCATGGATTTAGAGGACTTCAATAGAATTTGCAAGATACCTGATTGGGGTAGTCTTAATGATCCTCCTAAGTCTTCGATTAGAGATTTTTTTCTCTAGTATAATTGTTGGAGAAACTAGAGATATTACGTAGGCTACCATGGGGAGCATTCATTTTCCTGCCTTGCATTACTTTGCCCTCTTCATAGGTAGATGCATTAACGGCAATACTGAGCATTGTCACCTCTGCGCACCTGACCTTAGTATTCTTAAGAGCGCAGTAACGGGTGATAGAAGTTTCAACATGGGAGCTATAATTGCGAGGAGGCTAAATAATAATGCTAATGAAGGGGATTTCTTTGGTGGGATCTATGCCACTCGCATGGCAAATTTTCTTGGAGTACCCATCCGCGAAGGAGATCCCCCACTCCATACAGCTTTCCTTGATCGCGCCGCTATGACACGTTATCAGTTTCTTTAGAGGGATAATGAATCCCTCCTATACCGGTTAATATTTAACTGACAGCGTGTTTTCCATATTACCCTTCCTGCTCCTGCCTTCTTTGACTTTCAGGTAAAACGGAGATATTATATAACCAGAAAAGAGGTAGAGGAGTATGAGAGGGAGAGGAAGGCTGCTCACCTCCGTGAGGCAGCTATTTAGGCACTGGCTGTCGCGCTCCCGTACAACCCCTATTATGATTTTGGATATCGCCCGGACCAGCCTTGGGAGTAGACCAACTTAGACCAAAAGCCTAAGCTGGGGGGAGTACGTGTTTCTCACCGACTTTATGTTCACACTTTCACTTTGTTAGTCGGTGTTCACACCTTGCCACTGTATCATCCATGCTAGTTTATTTCTTTTTCTCGCTTTCTTCTCGTGTGTTTGTTTAGATTGAGAAAACCCAAAAATATTTCCCGTTCTTCTTTTGCCTGTTGGGAGCTTTCCCGTGTAAATAGTTTTCTTTTTCTTTGGGTCAAGGTAGAAGACCATGGTTACAATGTTTAGTGGCTCTCGTATGCATTATCTGTTTATCTGTCAAAGAGCCATATTACTTTGTCTTCTCCTCTGTGTTTGCTTGCAGATTCAAGCTTAGTCCAATGCACGAACACTCTTATTATGATTCTCATCATTCGGTCGTGCAAGTGAAAGGCAATAATGACGATATATGATGAAGTGACTGAGCCTGGAAAAGCTGGTATGAACTCGATCTATTTTGTTTTTGTAAATATGACTAGCTCATCGTTCCTAATTCAGCTTAGTTGTGAGAGAAACATGTTTGCAATGACAACTTAGAGATCATAGTTTCTCATGCCATGCTTAATTAGCTAGGAGCTTATAATGGTTTGTCTTGGATGCCAACATGAATTTCAAGATGATTATGATGTAGTATGATAGGATTGTATCGTCCTTTGAATGATTCAAGTGGATTGATTTGGCGCATGTTCACGCATGTAGTTGAAACAAAATCAACATAGCCTCTATGATATTCATGTTTATGGTGATTTATGTCCTACTCATACTTGCACTCAATGTTGGTTAATTTCAATGCTTATTGATGACTGTTGTCGCTCTCTGGTTGGTCGCTTCCCAGTCTTTTGCTGGCCTTCACTTGTAGTAAGCGGGAATACTGCTTGTGCATCCACTTCCATAAACCCAAAGTTGTTCCATATGAGTCCACCATACCTACCTATATGCGATATTTACATGCCGTTCCAAGTAAATTTGCATGTGCCACTCTCTAAACCTTCAAGAAATAATCTGTTTTGCATGCCCGAACCGCTCATGTGGTGACAAGGGGCGATTAGTATCTTCCATGCTAGGCGTGTTATCCTTGATACGTGTCTATTCACTATAATTCATGAGAAAGGGGCCGGTAATTGGAATGCCCAGTTCCATGCTCAAATCAAAACGATAATTGCAAACAAAACTCCCCGTGGATTGTTGTTGGTATGGACGACACCCGAGTATTCATCTAGTCGTGGAGTGTGATTGATCGGTGGTGGGGGAGTCAAAACTTTACTTTTCTGTTTGGGAACCGCCTATAGCATGTGTAGCATGGAAGATGGTGAAAACTCTTGGTCATTGCATTGACAATGAAAGCATGCCACCCAAAATTATTTATCTCTGTTTTAAAAGCTTGAGTTGTGGCACCTCTGCAGATCAATGCTTCCCTTTGTGAAGGGCCTATCTATTTATGTTTCTGTTGAGTCATCCTCTTCTTTCAAAAAGCACCAATTAGAGAGCACCTCCGTCATTTTTATGCTTTGCTTTTAATTATTATTGAGTATGACTGTGACTCGATCTTCTTTGCCATGAATTACAATGTTCAGTCAGCCCTTGGTCTTTGAAGGTACTCTGCATTTATGTTTTGCGGTCTCAGGAAGAGCTAGTGAGATACCATCTGTTCATATTGCTTCATGATTGTTTTGATTGAAGTGTTGACGTTTGAAACTTATTATTATTGCTCGCTAGTTGATTATGCCATTGATATGAGTTTGCCATGAGACCTAAATGTCATTGGTTATGTGGTTAGCTTATGATCTTGCTGAAAATCTGAATATGAGTTAGACATAATTACAGCAACAAGATCACACAGAGTTCGTAAAAGTTTTTCTTTTGTCTCTTTGAGTTTGTCAACTGAATTGCTTGAGGACACGCAAGGCTTTAAGCTTGGGGGAGTTGATACGTCTCCATCGTATCCACTTTTCCAAACTCTTTTGCCCTCGTTTTGGAATTGCTATGGCGTTGTTTTTGCATAGAAATAGAAGTTCTCAGAATGACCCGGAAATTTACGAGGATTTTTTGTGGAATATATAAAAAATACTGGCGCAAAAATCAACCGGAGACGTGGAGCGAGGAGCCCACAAGCCCAGGAGGCACGGCCCCCCTGGCCGCGCCTAGCAGGCTTGTGGGGCCCTCGGGGCGCCGCCGCCTCCAACTCCAGCTCTATTTAGTCCCTTTCACCCGGAAAAAATCAAGGAGGAGAGTTCATCGCGTTTTACGATACGGAGGCGCTGCCACCACCTGTTCTTCCTCTGGAGGGCAGATCTGGAGTCCGTTTTGGGCTCCGGAGAGGGGAAATTGTCACCGTCGTCATCATCAACCTTCCTTCATCGCCAATTCCATGATGCTCTTCACCGTTCGTGAGTAATCTCATCATAGGCTTGCTGGACGGTGATGGGTTGGATGAGATCTATCATGTAATCGAGTTAGTTTTTATGGGGATTGATCCCTAGTATCCACTATGTTCTGAGATTGATGTTGCTACTACTTTGCCATCCTTAATGCTTGTCACTAGGGCCCGAGTGCCATGATTTCAGATCTGAACCTATTATGTTCTCGTCAATATATGTGTGTTCTTGAACCTATCTTGCAAGTTGTAGTCACCTACTATGTGTTATGACCCGGCAACCCCGGAGTGACAATAGCCGGAACCACTCCCGGAGATGACCATAGTATGAGGAGTTCATGTATTCACTAAGTGCTAATGCTTTGTTCCGGTTCTCTATTAAAAGGAGAACCTTAATATCCCTTAGTTTCCATTAGGACCCCGCTGCCACGGGAGGGATGGACAATAGATGTCAGGCAAGTTCTTTTCATAAGCACGTATGACTATATACGGAATGCATGCCTACATTACATTGACGAACTGGAGCTAGTTACATATCTCCCCATGTTATAACTGTTGCATGATGAATGTCATCCGGCATAATTATCAATCACTGATCCAATGCCTACGAGTCTTTCCTACTAGTCCTTGCTACGTTACTTTGCCGCTACTGCTGTCACTGCTGCCACTGTTACCGCTACTGCTGTCACTGCTGCTACTGTTACCGTTGCTACTGTTGCTATCACACTACTCTGTTACTAAAACTTTGCTGCAGATACTAAGTCTTTCAGCTGTGGTTGAATTGACAACTCAATTGCTAACACTCGAGAATATTGTTTTGCTTCCCCTTCTGTCGAATCAACAAATTTCGGTTGAATACTCTACCCTCGAAAACTGTTGCGATCCCCTATACTTGTGGGTTATCATTCCTCCATAGCAGCCTTGGCCTTCAAAGCAAGGTTGGGAGAGTCTTTTCTTGACCATTGGACACGAGCTAGAGCATTTTCAGCGGCATTGTTCAATATGTTCATGGCAATGAACTCATCCAACACATCGCTTGAGTACATGGAGTGAAAGTACGGTCTTTCACGGCTCACGGAGGACATGGACTTGTTGAAAGGCATGATTGCCTTGAGAAACTTTCGCATGATTCAATTGTCATCCACATCCTTGCTTCCATGATCTTGAAGAGCAACGACAATCATTCTCACACTTTGGTAGATCTCACAAGTGTCCTCATCCTCAATCATAAAAAATTCATCGGCCTCATCAAGTATCACTTCATAGTTAGACCAATAAATACTAAAGCTTACCTTGTACATGGAAATAATGTGCTCCGAGTAGTCTTTGGCACGAGTGAAGGGACGCAAATGAGCAAGATCTTCAATGGGAACTGCAGCTTGAAGGATGTACAAGGCAAAGTGATTGAGCTGATTATCGACCCCTTCTCTTGGAGCGGGGTTTCTTGGATCATGTGGGTAGTAGCCTTGCTCAATGATTCTCCAAAGTTGTGTTGAGCTATGATTCAAATGAGCCTTGATACCAAAAACCCAGTTAGCAAAATCATTCTTAAAAATCTTAGGAGGACCGAGGTTGACAATATGCAATGGATGAACCGGTCCTCCATAGACCACGGGAGGAGGAACAAAGGCAAAGGTATTTGCCCCACTCGTTCCTTGAGGCAATATATTTTTACCACTACTAACATTTTCCTTTTCAGAGTTAGTCCCCATGTCGGAAGTTGTGGGACTAAAAATATGCAACGGATCGGTAGACAACTTGAAACCATAAAGGAAATCTTTGAGCATGTTTTGACCTCGATAGCTAGCGAGGATCTAAAGGTGGGCATGGCCTCATTTAGATCCTCTCGGGTGATCGAGTTTGCAATAGCTGCCTCGGGCAACTCCACAGCACGAACCTCGTTGTCAATCATACTCTTGGGTGATGAAACCCTTAATAAAGATATCAGGCTATGATACCAATTGAAAGGATCGATATGGTTGACTAGAGTGGGTCAATAGGCAACTAACAATTTTTAAGCTTTTCTTAACCAAATTAAGTTCAGGAACAAATAGGTTGTCTAGATATGAAACTAAGTGAGCAACCTATATGATGCTAGCAAAAGTAAGAACATGTAAATAACAAATACAAGTAAAGGTAAGAAATAACCACAAGTGGGACCAATGAAAACGATGATGTGTTTCCGAAGTTCCACCCCTTTGAAGGGAAGTATGCCTCCGTTGGAGCAGTTTGGCAGCATAATGCTCACCAAGATGCCACTGATGACCCACAAGTATAGGGGATCAATCGTAGTCCTTTCAATAAGTAAGAGTGTCAAACCCAACGAGGAGCAGAAGGATTTGACAAGTGGTTTTCAGCAAGGTAAAATCTGCAGGCCCTGAAATTGTCGGTAACAAGTGATTGTGTGGTGAGATGATTCGTAGCAAGCAACAAGTAACAAAAGTAGCAATGGTGTAGCAAAGTGGCCCAATCCCTTTTGTAGCAAGGGACAAGCCTAGACAAAGTCTTATAGGTTGAAAAACGCTCCCGAGGACACACGGGAATTTCTGTCATGCTAGTTTCATCATGTTCATATGATTCGCGTTCGTTACATTGATAGTTCGATATGTCGGTGGACCGGCGCTTGGGTACTGCCCTTACTTGGAAAAGCATGATTAACCCCTCTCACAAGCATCCGCAACTATGAAAGAAGAATTAAGACAAAGTCTAACCATAGCATTAAACTAGTGGATCCAAATCAGCCCCTTACGAAGCAACGCATAAACTAGGGTTTAAGCTTCTGTCACTCTAGCAACCCATCATCTAATTACTACTTCCCAATGCCTTCCTCTAGGCCCAAATAATGGTGAAGTGTTATGTAGTCGACGTTCACATAACACCACTAGAGGAAAAACAACATACAACATAACATATTACCGAACGAATACCAAATTCACATGACTACTATTAGCATGACTTATCCCATGTCCTCAGGAACAAAAGTAACTACTCACAAAGCATAATCATATTCATGACCAGAGAGGTAATGAGTAGCATCAAGGATCTGAACATAAACTCTTCCACCAAGTAATCCAACTAGCATCAACTACAAAGAGTAATCAACACTACTAGCAACCTTACAAGTACCAATCGGAGTCGCGAGACAGAGATTGGTTACAAGAGATGAACTAGGGTTTGGAGATGAGATGGTGCGAATGAAGATGTTGATGGTGACGAGTCCCCTCCGATGAGAGGAGTGTTGGTGATGACGATGGCGACGATTTCCCCCTCTGGGAGGGAAGTTTCCCCGACAGGATCGTCCTGCCGGAGCTCTAGATTGGTTCTTCTCAAGTTCCGCCTCGTGGCGGCGGCGAATCCAGGAAAAAGCTCCTCCTTGATTTTTTTCATGGACAAAACCCTTCATATAGCAAAAGAGGGGGCCCAGTGGGCTGCCCACAAGCCCCCATGGCGCGGCGTGGGGGTGGCCGCGCCGTGCAGGCTTGTGGTCACCCCCTGGTGCCCCTCTGGCACTTCTTCGGCCCAGTGTTTTTTATAAATCGGGAAAAATTCCTCGTTGATTTTTATGGTGTTTGGAGTTGCGCAGAATAGGTATCTCAAACTTGCTCCACTTTGAGGCCAGAATTCCAGTTGTCGGCATTCTCCCTCTTCATGTAAACCTTGCAAAATAAGAGAGAAAAGGCATAAGAATAGTATCGTGAAGTGAAATAACAGCCCAAGAAGCGATAAATATCAACATGAAAACATGATGCAAAATGAACGTATCAGCCACTAAGGCCACTGTATTCTCCTCACGCCCTCACACGATGCGAGGTGTTATGATTCCACTACGTGGCGCCCTTCAAGGAGGGAACCGTACCCTTACAAACAAGATTGGGGCTATCTCCACAACTGAATTGGAGGCTCCCAATGGAACCACAAAGCTTCACCACAATGGACTACGGCTTTGTGGTGACCTATTCCATCTAGGGTGCTCAAAAACCCAAGAGTAACAAAATCCACACGAGAAAGTATGGGCGAATCAAGTTTCGTTTGGTGGAAGTGTAGATCTAGGTCACCTCCTTCAATCCCTAGCAAGTCAACAAGTTTGAGTGGCTAGAGAGATAGATAGGGAAAGAAAGCTTGGTGGGTAGTAATGGTGGGGAATGGGAGGTAAGAGATGAAATGGGAGGTTGAAGAAGCCACCCCTTAAATATCCCCCTTCATTTCCAACCGTTACAACCAGATTCCCATAGGGGAAGTACAACCGCTGCATGCACCGATACAACCGGTGCACACACATAGTGTGCACTAACTCTAGCAGGTGGTACAATCGGTGGTAGGGACGGTAGTACCGGTCCCAAGCAGGACTAGAACTACCGCCCAACCACCGCCTAGAAACCAGATAGGATTCACCCTCCCGCGGAGTTGGGGCGGCGGTACAACCAGTGAGTAGCAACCGTGATAATGGCTGCTCCTGCTAGTCTAGTTCCAGCGGTACAACCTCTCAAGCCAGCAGTACAGCCGCTAGAGAGAAAATGGCTGAGAGAAGGAAAGAGGGTCTCTCACAGTGATCGGAAGAAAAACAGGGTGGGAGATAAAGTGATGTGTATGTGCATTGATTCACCCACTACCTTCTGATGTGAATTCCCTCTTAATAGTATGGGTTCCCTATGATCAAAGGAAAAAACACGTCAAGAACATCGTCTTCTTTCTTTTTCGTCTAGAGGGGTAGCCCAATCATCTTGTGTCCAAAGTGATGTCCCTAAGTAGCTTGACACACAGTTAGATCACATAATGAGTTGCCATCATCACCAAAACACTAAATACGGAGAATGCCTTAACATTACTAATCCACAATCATCAACTAGTGGACCCACATATTACTATCTTAATGTTGCAAAACTATTGCAAGGAATCAAATATATCATATTCAGTGATCAACAAGTTTTTTGTAGGATTTTATGACTAACCATGTGAATGACCAATTCCCGTTGACGCTCTAAATAGGTATAAGTGAAGCATGAGATTTTAATTCTTTCTACAAAACACCATGCTCTAATAAATATAAGTGAAGCAAAAGAGCATTCTACAAATAACAGTTTTCTATATGTAGAGAAACAAGCATCCAACTTGAAATCATATAAGTGAAGCACATGAAGCATTATATAAAGCCATACTCAAAGGATATAAGTGACGTGCAAAGAACATTCTGTAAATCATCCATGGACTTTCCCAAACCATCATGGTGCATTTCTAAAAGGAAAAGAAGGCACACGATGGTGATAGAATTTATGCATATCATGTGAATAAAACAAAAAATCAAAACATACCGATAGTTGTTGAAGAAGAAAGATGGGATGCCTTTCGGGGCATCCCCAAGCTTACATGCTTGAGTCTCCTTAAGTATTTAATTGGGGTGCCTTGGGAACCCCAAGCTTGAAATCTTGTATCTCCTTATTCTTCTCATATCTATACCTTCTCGATCTTCGAACACTTCATCCACACAAAACTTGAGAGAACTTTTATTAGAAACATTATTACATAATCGTCAAAACTCATCATGTCCTGCCATAAAATTATTGCATATTTATATTCTAACATTAACGATTGTATTCTATCACAATTCTATGTATCCTAAGTCATGGGGCTCAACAAGAATTCAAACATAAGCACGCAAAGCAACTATAACAGTAAAATGTGAAAAATAGGACAGTCTATAAAGATGCAGATGAAACTTATACTTCCGTAACTTAGAAAATTCTGAAACATTAGGACATGGTAAATAATTTACATATAAGTACTATGTAAAAAATTTATAAGCTTTTGAGATTCCAGTAAAATATAAAAAATCAAACACTAGAGCCAAAGTTTTTGTTTTTACACATCACATATCAAACAAGCAATTTAAACATCCTAAAGGTAATTCTTGGCACATTATTTTTATAATACAATGGATTTGTACAAGGGGATAATTATTTTTGTTGAAAAGTTGTTGTAATCAAGATTCACAAAGTTTCCATGGGCATGAAGAAAGTTCAAGGCTAGCCCCCACTTACCGGTGTTGTCCTTCTCACTATCACTTTTCTTTTTGAAAAAGTTTTAGGTTCCCCACTTTTTTAGTTTTTAATTATTTTAAGAGCCCACAGCAGAATAAAATGACGCCCTAAAACTTCCTGGTTGTCTCCCTGGTAGCACTTTTTTTAATGCCACTAAGCTAGGCATATAGTGCTCAAGTAATTGCTCCACCCGAATATCATTGTTCGCGATACTTTACAAAACCCTAGAATCACCGGTATCCTCTTGAGTCAATCACGTGCTCATTATACCAGTATTCTTGTGACCAGTTTTGATCTTCTTTCTTGTTAATGTGTACCGGAATCCCCATGACATAGTCACTTGTGTCTTGCCAGACGATGACGGATGTCATTACACCAAGAGGGCCCTAAGAATATATCCCCATCGTCGGAGGAGCAAATCCAACTTTCGATCTATCTATTCCTTTGTCAACTTCCCGATGAACATGTAAGTTGTCATTATGATCTTACATATGAAGTTTGGGCAACCCCAAAGTTGATCGCGCGGTAAGAAGTGACTACAATACTCTCATGGTCTAAGGACCATAAAACACATGTTAAAACTCTCTGTTATAACATGGACTTCAGAAGATATTGTCTTAAAGTATAACAAACAAGGTTGGGTCGATTCAATATGACCGTTCTTCTAACATCATACTCTCAATGTTGCTTAATGAATATCGTTACACTCAATGATATCTTAAGATCCCGAAAACATAATCACTAACAACACTTGAGCTAGTCTTAGAGGAAAGACTAAAAACCTTTGTTTTACCGTTTATCATTGCATACGTGCATATAAGTTTTCTACTGAATCATGTATCCCATAATCATAGTAGTTACAACATAGAATATAAACTCTTCATTATGAATATGAAAATATAATAATAAAATATTATCGCCGCTAGGGCATAGTCCAACGATGATGACAAAACCAGTTTCTACCAATAAGGTTGAGTTATGCTTAGATTTAGTTGGTATTTCTTGTTAGGCAACATCGCATGGAAAACAAAAAAAATTCCTATGCTCACCAAGATCAATCTATGGAGATTAACATCAACGAGAGGGGAGGAGTGCATCTCCATACCCTTGTAGATCGCTAAGTGGAAGCGTATATATAACACAGTTAATGTAGTCGGATGTCTTTGCGATCCAATCACGATATACCCCACGATCTCGTCATGATCCGTCCCACGATCCCATCACGATCCGTCCCAATCTAGTGTCGAACGGACGACACCACCGCGTTTAGCACACGTACAGCTCGATGACGTTCTCCACCTTCTTGATCCAGCAAGAGTGTGGAGAGGTACATGAGTTCTCCGCCAGCATGACGGCGTGGCGGCGATGGTGGTGGATCTGATCCTGCAGGGCTTCACCGTGTACTGCCTAACCGATCTAGAGGTGGAACGAACTAGAGGAGGGATAACACTCCTAGCATGGAAGATACCAATAGCCCTCTGTCACCACATGAGCGGTTCGGGCATGCAAAACAGAATTATTTCTTGAAGGTTTACAGAATGGCACATGCAAATTTACTTGGAATGGCAGGTAGATACCGCAAATAGGTAGGTATGGTGGACTCTCATGGAAAAACTTTTGGGTTTATGGAAGTGGATGCACAAGCACTATGCCGCTTAGTACAAGTGAAGGCTAGCAAAAGACTGGGAAGCGACCAACTAGAGAGCGACAACAGTCATCAAGATGCAATGAGTTTGACTAACATTGAATGCAAGCATGAACAGGATATAAATCACCATGAATACGAACATCATAGAGGCTATGTTGATTTTGTTTCAACTACATGCATGAACATGCGCCAAGTCAAGCCACTTGAAACATTCAAAGGAGAATACCATCCTATCATACTACATCATAGTCATCTCAAAATCTATGTTGGCATTCAAGACAAACCATTATAAGCTCTCAGCTAAATAAGCATGGCATCAGAAACTATGATCTCTAAGTTGTGATTGCAAACATGGTTCTCTCACAACAAAGCTAAATCTGGGTTGACAAGCTAGTCATATTTACAAAACCAAAATAGATAGAGTTCATACCAGCTTTTCACTCTCAGTCACTTCATCATATATCATCATTGTTGCCTTTCATTTGCATGATCAAACGATAAAAACGATAATAAGCGCATTGGACTAAGCTGAATCTGCAGGCAAACACAAAGGATAAGACAAAATAATATGGCTCTTTGAAAGCTAAACAGGTAAGCGTGTAAGAACCACTAAGCATTGTAACCAATATCTTCTACCTTGACACAAAGAAAAATAAAGCTATTTACACGGGAAAGCTCCCAACAAGCAAAAGAAGAAAGAAAAATATTTTTGGGTTTTCTCAAAAGGACACAAAACAAGAAAGCAAGAAAACGAAAAGAAACTAGCATGGATAATACAGTGGCAAAGTGTAAACACCGGCTAACAAAGTGAAAGCATAAGCATGAATGTAAAGTCGGTGAGAACACGTACTTCCCCAAGCTTAGGCTTTTGGCCTAGCTTGGTCTACTCCCATGGATGATCCTGGCGAAACCCAAAGTCATAATGGGTATTATACAGGAGTGCTGCAGCCACTACCTGAATAGCTGCCTCAGAAAGTCGAGCAGCCGTCGCCTCCCTCTCATACTCCTCTACCTCTCCTATGGTTATGTAGTATCTTCGTTTAACCTGAAAGTCAAAGAAAGCAGGAGCAAGAAGGATAATATGGAAAACACGCTGTCGGTTAAATATCAAGTGGTATAGAATAGATCCATGATCTCTCTCAAGGAACTGGTAGCGTGTTAGAGCGACACGATCAAGGTAGGCTGTACAGAGAGGAGGGTCTTATGGACGGATGGATACCCCAAGAAAATTTGCTAAGCGTGTAGCATAAACTCCACCAAAGAAATCCCCCTCATTGGCATTTTTATTCAGCCTCCTTGCTATTATAGCTCCCATATTGAAGCTCTTGTCACATATTACTGCGCTCTTAAGGATACTAAGGTCGGAAGCGCATAGGTGACAATGTGCACCCTTGCCGTTAATGCACCTACCTATGAAGAGGGCAAGGTAGTGCAAGGCAGGGAAATGGGTGCTTCCTATGGTGGCTTGCGTGATATCTCTGGTTTCTCCAACAGTTATACTGGAGACAAAGTCTCTGACCGAAGACTTAGGAGGATCATTAACACTACCCCCATTAGGTATCTTGCAGATCCTATTGAAATCCTCCAGATCCACGGTATAGGATTTATCGTACAGATCAAACAATATGGATGATTCACGGCCAACTAAAAATTTAAATCTAAGCACGAACGAGGAAGTGAGCATAGCATACTGTTCACATTTATCTGAGAGGAATTCTTCTAACCCGGCATTGCGGACAAGTGCATCAAACTCATCCTTGAAGCTGCTTCGATCATGAACTCATCGGAAGGCCATTCACATGGTTGCACTGGTGCATCCCTTAGTTGAAAAGGTTCGGGCTCCCGAAAAGAGAGACGGGGACCCTTCTTACTTGAGGAACCACCATGAAACTTCCTCCTGAACATAATTTCCTTTTGCTGAAATTTTTGAAGTTCAAGAGAAAAGTGAATGAGGACCAACCATACTTTGTAGAACCTACTCCTACTAGTGCCTAGAGACCGTATCAGGCGCTAAAACTACTTGGGACCAACTAAAATCAACTTTTCAAGCTCCAGAACAGGGTCACCAAGGTAGCAAGAATTCGCGAAGGATAAAGCACTAGAACAAAAACTAATTGGACCAATGGAGGAGTCACTTACCAAGGAGTAATTTCCCCCAAAACGGTCCAGAAAATGGTGCTTTGAGCAAGGATATCGAAAATCACAGCCAAATGAGCAAGAACACAGGTTTGAGCTGCGAAACAATTTTTTCTGGAGGTGGAAGAAGAGGCTGGAAGCTGGAATGAGTGGAGGGGGTGCCTGTGGGCCCCACAAGCTTGCACCCCACCACCAGGGGGTAGGTGGCGGTGGGGGGCTTGTGGCCCACTGGTCAGGCTCCCAGGCCAGCTCTCAAGCCCAGTAATTTTCAAAAAATCCTGAAAAAATCACACTAAATTTTCAACACCATCGGAGAACTTTTATTTTCGAGGTATTTTTCTCCGGCACGCTAAAACAGAAAACAGGAAAAGCTAAACTAATTCCATCATTTTTCTTCTAAGCAACAAAAAATGAAAGCTTAAAACAGAGGTATGTGACTCTTTGATTCATCCGTTTCATGGTCACCGAAAGAAATCCGTCAATGGGGTTGATCAAATCCTTATGACAAAACCTTCTCGAATCGCAAGAGAGAACAGAGAATTTCTAATAGCCACTAAGTCATCTCAATGGGGATATGTATCTCCCCAACAAGCAAATCATACTTCATCTTGACACGAGGAATAGGGCATTCAAAGCTCCCAATGAGAATCGATGAAGTCTTTTCGATAGCATTGATGCAATGTACTAGATATCGTTTCTTAGGAAAGTGCACTGTGTGCTCATTACCGTTGACGTGGAAAGTGACATTCCCTTTGTTGCAATCTATAACAGCCCCTGCAGTGTTTAAAAAGGGTCTTCTGAGGATGATAGCCATGGCATTGTCCTCGGGAATATCCAAGATAACAAAGTCTGTTAAGATAGTGGTGTTAGCAACCACAACGGGCACATCCTCGCAAATGCCGATTGGGAAAGCAGTTGATTTGTCGGCCATTTGCACAAAAATTTCAGTGGGTGTCAACTTATCCAACTCAAGTCTACGATAAAGAGAGAGCGGCATAACACTAACACCGACTCCAAGGTCAAATAAGGCAGTTCTTACGTAGTTTCCTTTAATGGAGCAAGGTATAGTGGGCACTCCGGGATCACCAAGTTTCTTAGGAGTTCCACCTTTGAAAGTGTAGTTGGCAAGCATGGTGGAGGTCTCAAGATCTGGTATCTTCCGTTTATTAGTCAAGATATCTTTAATGTACTTGGCATACGGAGACATCTTGAGCATATCAGTTAACCGCATCTGCAGAAAGACGGGTCTTATCATCTCAACGAAGCGCTCAAAATCCTCATCATCCTTTTTCTTGGATGGCTTAGGAGGAAAGGGCATAGGTCTCTGAACCCATGGCTCTCTTTCTTTACCATGCTTCCTAGCAGAGAAGTCATTCTTGTCGTATCTCTTAGTTTGTGGATTATCAGGATTAACCGTAGGTTCAATCTCCACATCCTCATCATGGCTAGGTTGAGCATCATTACGAACATCACTGTCCATGTTGTCACCAGGTTCATGTTCATCACATGATTGTGTTTCTGCATCAGACGCAGAAATATCATTAGGTTCTTCAGGTGTGACAGTATTTGGTGAACTGGCGTGCAGGTTCCTATCGTCCTTCTTCTTCTCCTTAGGATGACTAGGTGTATCAGCATTGATTCCTTGAGAATCTCGATCAATTCTCTTAGGATGACCTTCAGGATACAAAGGTTCCTCATTCATTTTGCCTCCTCTAGTAATGACTCTGACAGAGTTGTCATTTAATTCATTGAGCACGTCATTCTAAGCTTTAAGTACTTGTACTACCTGAGTAGTAATCATAGAGGCATGTTTACTCAGAAGCTTCAGGTCGTTGACATTTCTGTCTACGCAAGCACTTAAATGGCTAAGCATACGAGTACTTTGTTCCAAATGTCAGCTAACATAATCATTGAAACTCTGTTGTTTGGCAACAAAGTTGTCAAATTCATCAAAGCATAGGCTAGCAGGTTTATCAAAAGGAATATCACTCTCATCAAACCTACACAGAGAATTCACTTCTACTACCTGTATAAGGTTATCGAGACCATGGATCTCTTCGATAGGTGGTAGATTTTTGACATCTTCAGATCTAATGCCTTTCTCTTGCATAGATTTCTTGGCTTCTTGCATATCTTCGGGACCGAGGAATAGAATACTTCTTTTCTTCGGAGTTGGCTTAGGAGGTGGTTCGGGAATAGTCCAAGCATTATCGTTGATTAAGATGTGATTCAGTAGGGTCTTAGCTTGTTCTACAGTTCGTTCCCTAAAAACACAACCGGCACAACTATCTAGGTAGTCTCTAGAGGCATCGGTAAGTCCGTTATAGAGGATATCAAGTATCTCGTTCTTCTTAAGAGGGTGATCAGGCAAAGCATTCTGTAGCTAGACGAGCCTCCCCCAAGCTTGTGGAAGACCCTCTTCTTGGAGTTGAGCAAAGTTGTATATTTCCTGCAAGGCAGCTTGCTTCTTATGGGCAGGGAAATATTTCTCACAGAAGTAATAGACCATCTCCTAGGGACTACGCACACATCCAGGAGCAAGAGAGGTGAACCAGTTTTTAGCATCATCCTTTTGAGAGAAAGGAAACAGCTTAAGGATATAGTAGTGGCGGATCTTCTCCTCATTAGTGAAAAGGTTGGCTATTTCGGATAGTTTGGCAAGATGGGCTATGACCGTCTCAGACTCATAACCATGAAAAGGATCAGATTCGACTAGAGAGATTATCTCAGGGTCGACAGAGAATTCATAATCCTTATTGGTGACAAAGATAGGCGAAGTGGCAAACTTCGGGTCATTTCTCATCCTAGCTTCCCGAGATTTTTCCTTCCACTTGAGAAGTAATTTCTCAGCGTCATAGGCATCCTTACACGCAAGAAAATCCTCCGCTATCTCTCCCTCCATAACGTAACCCTCGGGTATAACAGGCAATTTATATCTAGGAGAGCTAGATCTAACAGGAGCAAAAGCAGGTTCTATCTCAATAGTATCGGTAGTTTCAGAAGCATCACGAGCATTGGCAGTAACTCTAGCAATATGAGCATCAAGGAACACTCCTAGTGGAACATCAGGCAAAGGAGTATCTCTAGCAATATCAAGCATAGCATCATCAGGCAAAATAGCATCTCTAGCATCATCAGGCAAAGCAGTATCAAGCATAGTATCTCTAGCAGTATCAAGCATAGTATCATCAGGCATAGTATCAAGCATAGTATCATCAGGCATAATATCAAGCATAGCATCTCTAGCAGTAGTATCACAAGCATCATCAAGCACAGGCGACATATCAAGATTTCTAGCAGGAGGTGATGTCGCAAACTTACTCATAAGTGAAGGTGAATCAAGTGCAGAGCTAGATGGCAATTCCTTACCTCCCCTCATAGTTGAGGGCAAGACTTCGGTTTTCAGATCCTTCAGATTCTTCATAGTGATCAGCAGATATAAATCCAAGTAACTCAGAGAATATAGCAATACCTCCCCGGCAACGGCGCCAGAAAAAAGTTGATCATGCAATCTCTAGCGTTAGCTAGACGAATGCTTATGACAACAAACCTTCTCCTGCAACGGCACCAGAAGAATGCTGAAAGCACTCCCCAGTAATGAGACTAGAATAATGTTTTTAACGGCCCACTAGCGCGTGGGTTCGCAGCAGTTTTCGAGGGTAGAGTATTCGACCCAAATTTGTTGATTCGCACGTCAGGAGGTGAGAGAATAATCTCGAGTATTAGCAGCTGAATTTGTCGGATTCAACCACACCTGAAAGATTAGTATCTGCAAGCACAGTAGTAACAGCAAAGTAATATGATAACAACGGTGTCAGAAACGATCTGTTGACGGCACACTATTCCTAACGATTGTATCAATGGCGACTCAGTTGCCGCGTTGACGGAAGTTGTCAGTTCCCGTCAACGGTCAGCGAAAAAGTATAGTAGCAGGTAGCAGCAGTGTAACGAGCAATAGCAGCGGCAAGGAACAACAGTAGTGACAGCAGTAGCAAGTAGCAACAGTAGCAAGCGGCAACAGTAGCAGGAGAGCAAGACAAGTAACAGTAGTAGCAACAGTAGTAGCAGCAGCAGAGCAAGACAAGTAACAGCAGCAGTAGGACAAACTCGTAGGCAATGGGTCGGTGATTTGTTTGGATGATATTCATCATGCAACAGCTATAACACAGAGAGATATGTGGCCAGCTCCCGTTCGTCAATGTGATATAGGCATGCATTCCGTGTGATGGGGTTATAGTCCCAGGGTAGGGTCACAGGCATGCCCTATAGGTCCTACCCAAGGACTACCCTTCATAGAGGACAAGGCCCTTAGACAGTTCCGACTGAACTAAGGACTCCCCCATCATCCAGTCGGTGACGAGCATTCGGAGCGTATTTAACGTACCGGCTGAATTCCACTCTGTACATCGTAACCTCCCAGGAGGGCAACGGTCATACATTTTCATACACCATTATTAGCATTTAAGGCATACGTTACGTGTAACGTAGGCATTTATTCGCCACTATTCCACCCCTGTCCACCGGGCCGTTGTGGAGGGCAGCGCACTCTATATAAGCCGCCCTTCCCCACTGGTGCAGGGGTTGGCATTTACTGTAATCCTATATTCCACTCGACACTAAGCTCCCAAGAGCACTGAGACGTAGGGATTTTACCTCCACCGTAGAGGGGCCTGAACTCATACATCCTCGCCGTAGCTAAGGCTCTGCCCATCCTTTCGTACCCTACACATCTACTGTCAGACTTATACCCACGACAGTTGGCGCCCACCGTGGGGCAGGCGTCTAACCGACTTCCGGCGAGTTTGCGACTTCATCTTTTCATCATGTTGGCTGGCGGTGATTCGTGCATGGGTCATGAGATCCTCTTCCGTGCACTCTCCTTCATCGTCGACGATTCGGCATGGCTTCGGGATGCGCCCCTCGATGTCGAGGAGCTCCCCAGTCGCGGGGCTACGCACTTCCGTGCCGGTTCCCGCGGCATCCTTCTTCTCCAGCAATCGGCCCCGGTGTCGATCTTCGCCCCCATCAGGCACCGCAACAAGCGGACCCGCCGTCCGCGGCTCCAGCGTTGGGTGCGACACGCCCAGGCGCGACAGAACGCGTCCTCTCAAGTGGCGGTCCTCGAGTCGGTTGTGGTCGCGCCGCCGTCCCAGTGCTTGGACTCAGTTTCGACTGAGTTACCTTCCGATTACTTGGGTCGCGGGCCTGCAGCCGAAGTTCTCATGGCTGATTCCCATGAAAGTCCCCTCCGAACTGGTCGGAACGAGCATGAGGTCGGCGAATCATCCGGCGCTCATCGTCAACACCGCCGTTCTGCTAGTCGGCGCACTCGCCAGAGCAACGTCGAGGTGTTCCGCACACCCGTCCTCAACCTGGCTGCCGCTGCCAAGATAGCTGATTCCCACCAACCGACTGATTCAGAGGCTGGTAGAGGGATCGAGCAGATCCGTGCCCTGTTGCACACGGCGCAGCAGCAGAATTCGGCGGTCTCCCAGTCGCACAACAGGATCCACAACAGTTCTGTTCACGCGAACACGCATCGGTCGGTTTTCAGCCCCGACTCTCATCAGCGACGCAGAGGGGGCAGTCGTTCCATAAATCCCGAAGATCGTCGCCGTTAACGCACCCCTCCACGGGGTGGGCCTTACAGGCCCCGACATCACGATGATCGGCATTCAGTCGGTGACGCGTATGATCCAAGGCCCGGCGCAAGAGGGTACATCACCCAGAGGAAGGTCGACAGGAGTCGAGCCCACCGTGATGGTCACGATAGAGACCGTCCGAGTGGAAGCAGGACCATCGTCTCTGGCCCCGAGTGCTTGAGTCGGGCCATCCGTTCAGCTGACATCCCTCCCAACTTCCGATTGGCGACGGGGATCAGCAAGTTCACAGGAGAGTCCAAGCTAGAAACGTGGATGGACGACTACCGAGTGGCGGTCCAGATCGGTGGCGGAGATGACCAGGTTGCCATGAAACATCTCCCCCTCATGCTCGACGGCTTGGCACGAGCGTGGCTGAACCAGTTGGCTCCGTCAAGCATCTACAGCTGGGCAGATCTGTCCCGAGTCTTCATCGGGACCTTCGAGGGCACGTGCAAACGCCCTGCTGGTCTCGTGGAGCTCCAGCACTGTGTCCAGAAGCAGAATGAACCCCTGCGCGATTTCATCCAGCACTGGACGACCCTCTACCACACGGTGGAGAATGTTACAGAACACCAAGCAGTCTGCGCCTTCAAGGCAGGCGTGCAGTACAGAGATCTGTACGTGAAGTTCGGTCGGACAGGCGACATATGCATGAGCAAGATGATGGAGATAGCCGCACGCTATGCGAATGGCGAAGAAGAGGACCGCATACGTAGCGGCAAGCATAAGGCAGTCGCCGATGGAGATGGGAACAACAATCGGAAGCAGAAGCAGAAAGCTCCGTCCACTCCGCAGGCACAGGCAGCAGCCGTTACCAATGCCAAGTTCAAGGGCAAGGGGAAAGCTCAGTATACCCCCAAGAAGAAACAGTTCGGGAATTTCATCCTGGATCAGCCATTTCCAATCCACACGAAGATGGACGAAGAAGGCAAAGCCATATTCCTGAAGCACACCACTCGGCAATGTCGCCCCCTGATCCAAGGGTTCGGCGAAGGGCGGCCGAGTGAAAAGGACAACGAGCAGGATGATGAGGACAAGGAGGATCCGTTCCCCAAGTCCATGCAACATTGATGATTTTTGCTGACGTGGAAAGAAAGAGTCGATTGAAGCTGGTGAACAGGGAGGTGAACATGGCAACCCCAACCAACCCCACATTCCTCAAATGGTCTCAGACTGCGATCACCTTTGATCAATCGGACCATCCAGCACACGTACCCACCCTAGGGAGGCAAGCTATGGTCGTCGACCCGGTGGTGGAAGGAGTCCGACTGCACAAAGTCCTCATGGACGGTGGCAGCGGCTTGAACATCATGTACGCCGACACTCTCAAGGGGATGGGCATTCCGATGTCCAAACTTTGCGACAGCAGCATGCAGTTCCACGGAGTCGTCCCAGGACGAAAGGCCAAGTCACTCGGCCAGATCGCGTTGGACGTCGTTTTCGGCTCCGACAAGAACTTCCGCAAGGAAAAGCTGACATTTGAGGTGGTGGACTTCCAGAGTGCATACCATGCGATTCTGGGCCGTCCGGCGTATGCGTGTTTCATGGCCCGTCCATGTTACGTGTATTTGAAGCTGAAGATGCCGGGTCCCAAAGGTGTGATCACGGTCACAGGCAATCGGCAGCGGGCCGAGGAGTGTCTGCAGCACGGGTCAAGGATTGCCGATCAGCAGATGGCTATCCTCGAGCTGGATGAGTACAAGAAGACAGCCGACCCCGCTGACTTGATGCATTCGAAGAAGCCAGCTTCGGAGTCCGCATTCCAGTCGGCAGGAGACACGAAGAAAGTCAGCATCCACCCGACGGACAACGCCGCTGCCCCGACGAACATCTCCACCACCCTTGATCCAAAATAGGAAGCCGAGCTCATCCAATTCCTCCGTGAGAACTAGGACATTTTTGCATGGAAGCCCGCTGACATGCCAGGTGTACCCAGGGAGTTGGCTGAGCACCGACTGCATGTGGATCCTGCTGCTCGGCCCGTCCGAGAACGCCTGCATCGGTCCGCCGCGCACAAAAGGAAGGCAATCGGAGAGGAGGTGGCTAAACTTTTGGCAGCCAACTTCATTCGCGAGGTACACCACTCCGAGTGGCTCGCCAATGTTGTCATGGTGTCCAAGAAGGACAAGTCTCTCCGTATGTGCATCGACTTCAAGCATCTCAATAAGGTTTGCCCAAAAGATCATTTCCCGCTCCCCCGCATTGATCAAATTGTTGATTCGACTGCGGGTTGCGAGCGTTTATCATTCCTTGATGCCTACTCGAGCTATCATCAGATCCGTCTGTATGGTCCGGATGAATTAAAAACAGCCTTCATCACCCCATTCGGGTGCTTCTGCTACATCACTATGCCATTCGGTTTGAAGAATGCAGGAGCAACTTTTATGCGCATGATCCAAAAATGCCTCCTTGACCAGATCGGTCGAAATGTGGAGGCATATATGGACGATATCGTAGTAAAGTCACGCAAAGGTTCTGACCTGCTGACTGACTTGGCAGAAACATTCGTCAACCTGTGTAGGTACAATATCAAGCTCAACCCAGCCAAGTGTTCATTCGGCGTTCCCAGCGGGAAGTTACTCGATTTCTTTGTTTCCGAACGAGGGATCGATGTCAACCCCGAAAAGATCTGGACCATCGTCCGAATGGAACGGCCGGTCAGAATACATGATGTTCAAAGGCTCACAGGTTGCCTAGCGGCTTTGAGTAGGTTTATCGCTCGACTCGGCGAGAAGGCGCTACCTCTGTACCGATTCATGAAGAAATCAGATACTTTCGAGTGGACAGACGAAGCCCAAATTGCATTCGACGACCTCAAAGCCCTCCTTTCCACCCAGCCGGTTCTTACTGCCTCGCTCAGCAAAGAACCCCTTCTTCTGTACATCGCGGCTACAAATCAAGTCGTCAGCACTGTTCTCACAGTCGAACGCGAAGAAGAAGGCAAAGCGTACAAGGTTCAGCGGCCAGTATATTATGTCTCTGAAGTCCTCACTCCTTCCAAGCAGAGGTATCCCCATTATCAAAAGCTTATTTATGGGATCTACATGACTGCAAAGAAGGTGGCTCATTATTTCCAAGACCACTCGGTGTCTGTCATTTCTGATGCTCCGTTGTCGGAAATCCTCCACAATCGGGACGCATCAGGCCGAGTGACGAAGTGGGCAATGGAGATGTTATACTGCGACATCAAGTTCGAAGCCAAGAAGGCTATAAAGTCTCAAGCTCTGGTTGACTTCATAGCAGAATGGGTAGAACAACAGCAACCGACTCACATCTACTCGGCTCATTGGACCATGTTCTTCGATGGGTCCAAGATGTTGAATGGCTCCGGCGCTTTTGTAGTGATCATATCGCCAAAAGGTGATAAACTCAAGTATGTGTTGCAGATACATTTCGACTCTTCCAACAATGAGGCAGAGTATGAATCTCTCCTTTATGGATTGTGCATGGCCATCACACTCGTCGTCCATCGCCCGATGGTCTATGGCAATTCAGATCTGGTGGTTAATCAAGTGATGAAAGAATGGGATGTAAGGAACCCCACCATGACCGCATATTGCAACGCAGTAAGGAAGCTCGAGAAGAAGTTTGAAGGTCTGGAACTCCACCATGTTCCCCGACTGAAAAACCAAGCAGCTGATGAGTTGGCAAAAGTCGGATCCACTCGGAGACCAGTCCCGAGTGATGTCTGCCTCGAGCACCTACACCTCCCTTCGGTGAAAGAAGATCCTTTCACAGAAGAACCAGTACAACCGAAGAGCTCAACAGATCCGACTGAAGTCGAGGTCCCTGCTGTGGTTGATTTGATCATGGAGATTCTTGCTCTCATCCCCGATTGGACTGTGCCTTTCATTGCGTACATCCTGAGGCAAGAATTACCAGAAGACGAAGTCCAAGCTAGACAGATCGTCCGCAGGTCGAAGTCCTTCACCGTCATTGATGGCCAGTTGTACAAGCAAAGTGTTTCAGGCGTCCTTCAGCGGTGCATCTCCCCTGAGGAGGGACAGTTAATCCTGGAAGAAATTCACTCGGGAACCTGCGGCCATCATGCCTCCTCAAGAGCAATCGTCGAAGCATTGAGAGCTGGTTTCTTCTGGTTGCAGGCGAATGAAATGGCAAAAGATATGGTCGACCGATGCGAAGGCTGTCAGTTCTATTCGAACAAGTCCCACAAGACAACATCTGCGCTGAAGACAATCCCTCTTGTTTGGCCGTTCGCAGTGTGGGGATTAGATACACTCGGACCATTCAGAACAGTCCAAGGGGGATTCACTCATCTTTTGGTAGCAGTCGACAAGTTCACCAAGTGGATTGAAGCCAAGCCCATCAAGAAGCTCGACGCCCTTACGGCCATCAAATTTGTCAGAGACATCATCGCCAGATTCGGGGTTCCACACAGCATAATCACCGACAATGGCACAAACTTTGACTCGGACAGATTCAAAGGTTTTTGCACAGGCCAAGGTATCCGAGTGGATTTTGCATCTGTGGCGCACCCCCAAACAAACGGGCAAGCAGAGCGGGCGAATGGACTTATTCTTCAAGGGTTGAAGCCTCGACTCCTGCGAGAAGTTGGACATGCCGTCGGCGCATGGGTCACCGAGCTGCCTTCGGTGTTGTGGGGCCTCCGCACAACTCCGAATAGATCTACAGGGCGATCCCCGTTCTTCCTCGTTTATGGAGCCGAGGCAGTCCTTCCGAGTGATTTGCTTCACAACTCCCCACGAGTCGAACTCTTCTCCGAAGCCGAAGCAGAGCAAGCCAGGCAAGACGGAGTAGATCTTCTAGAAGAAGAGCGCGAGATGGGACTGACTCGCTCAACAATTAATCAACAAGATCTGCGGCGATTTCACGCGCGACACGTCAGGAGTCGTACATTCCAAGCAGGCGACCTGGTGCTCCAAGTGGATCAGCAGAGACCTCACAAGTTAGCTCCCGCCTAGGAAGGACCCTTCATCATCTCTAAGGTGCTGAACAATGGAGCGTATCGACTCTACAACCTTGACAGAGAAACGGACGAGCCGCGAGCATGGAATGGAGATCTCCTAAAGCGCTTCTAAACGTGACCACCGACGGGGACAATGTAAAGAACAAGTACCGTATCATTGAAGTAATACAAAGCAGATTGATTTCTTGCAGGTTCAAAATATTTCCACGTTTGCAGACTCCGGTCTAAAAACTCACTCCGAGTGCGCACCAAAAGCCGCACTCGGGAACTTAGCTGCGACCTAGAATCGCCTAAGTAAAAACTCGCTCCGAGTGCGCACCAAAAGCCGCACTCGGGGACTTAGCTGCGACCCAGAATCGCCTAAGTAAAAACTCGCTCCAAGTGCGCACCAAAAGCCGCACTCGGAGACTTAGCTGCGACCCAGAATTGCCTAAGTACAAACTCGCTCCGAGTGCGCACTAAAAGCCGCACTCGGAGACTTAGCTGTGATCCAGAATCGCCTAAGTAAAAAAGCTTCCTTCGAGTGTATCCTCGAGATCCACTCGGAGGCTTAGCGGGCCCTCACTGAGGCTCATGTGGATGTGAAGACGACTGACAACTACATAAGTAACAACTAGCTCCGAGTGCGAGCTTACAGCCGCACTCGGGGACTTAGCTGCGACCCAGAATCGCCTAAGTAAAAACTCGCTCCGAGTGCGCACCAAAAGCCGCACTCGGGGACTTAGCTACGACCTAGAATCGCCTAAGTACAAACTCGCTCCGAGTGCGCACTAAAAGCCGCACTCGGGGACTTAGCTGCGATCCAGAATCGCCTAAGTAAAAAACTTCCTTCGAGTGTATCCTCGAGATCCACTCGGAGGCTTAGCAGACCCTCATTGAGGCTCATGTGGATGTGAAGACAACTGACAACTACATGAGTATCAACTCACTCCGAGTGCGCACGAAAAGTCACACTCGGGGACTTAGTTGCGACCCAGAGTCGCCTAAGTAAAAAGCTTCCTCATGTTTGCCATTGGCTTCACCAAGAAACGTCAAACAAAAACCACGAGCCAAAATCGTGTCAAAAAAAATTTGGCGAAAGAAGAGCAAAATGTTCGATTTGAATTCAAAGTTGGATCTACACCGAACCACGAATGTGACGGCCAACAGCAGTGGCCAAAGTTTGATACAGATACCACTCGGCATACCGAGGTAAAGTTTTTCAAGCGTCGCCGGGACTGGCAGGCTCCACAAAGGTGTCAAGGTCGATCCCGTCTGCGATGCGAGTGGCTGTGTCGAGGAAGGTCTCCATGAAATCTTCGAATCGAAGCTTCTTGGTGTTGGCGACCTGCAACGCCTTCAGCTTTTCTCCGCGAGCTTCCTTGCAATGCACTCGGACCAGCGATAGCGCCACGTCCGCACCACAACGAGCGGCAGACTTCTTCCATGCCTGCACTCTGTTCGGGACGTCCTCCAGCCGAGTCATCAACCCTTCTATTTCTTGCCGGGAATCATCTTCGGGCCACAGCTCCTTGTCGATCCGGCCAATGACTTCTCTGAGGCGGCCAATGAAAGGTCCCACTCTGCCAAGGCGAATATGCGCTCGGAGCAAGTCCCGGTTGGCTTCGTCGCCGAGTGGAACGTTCGGAACAACCGACCGTTCAATGTCGGCTGCTTCAACCTCAGCGTCCAGACAAAAATCTGGCAAGAAAAGACAAGCAGAAAGTAAGCGCAGAATAAACTCCAAAGTCAAGAAGCACTCGGCAAAAAGCTTACCACCAAGCAGTGCAATCATCTTCCTTGCCCAGTCGCTGACGTACTTCAACTGCGCCATGCACCGATTGTTCATCAACTTCAGCTGACCCATCCGTTCGGTTCTTTGACTCTTCAATTTCTCAATTTCGGCTACCAATGCCTTGTTGGTCTCCCGGGACTCCTCCAAAGACTTCTCTCGGTCAGCAAGAGCCCCCTTCACACCAGCCAAGTCATTCACAGCCGCCTCCAAGTCTGCAGCAAGCTGAATCTTTTCAACCTTCAGAGCATTGTACGCGGATCCCATTTCGCAAGTCTTCTGCCAAATCAGCGCAAAGGGAAGATCACACACATTCAACAAGGAAAACAATCAAAGCTCACAGTTCTTCAGACCCCTGCCGATGCAAGCAATCGACAGCGGTCTTGGGGACTACACCCAGTGGGTTCACTAAGAGTGACCCCACTGGCATGAAGCTCGAACAGGCCGGCCCTATTGAGCTACATGACAAACAGACAAATCTATGACACTACTATTACCCGACCTGAGTAACACTACTCTCGGGGACTACACCCAGTGGGTGCACTCGGAGTGCCCCCACTGGAACCATTCGGGCAGATCAGCTCTGATCCGCTCAGGTCACGGAAAATGCATCTAAAGACAATTGCCGGTGCAAGCACTCGACAGAAGTCTCGGGGACTACACCCACTAGGTTCACTCGGAGTGAACCCACTGCAAAATCATCCTACTGTATCCGAGTCTATCACTGAAACCCCTAGTGGGTGACAAGAGGAAAGTAAACACTTACTAGGACACTTACTCAGATATCGTCCCGGAGCTCCAAGCTTCTCTTGTACAAAGACGTGATGGAGTCGTACGCTCCCTTGGCATCACCCACCATCAACTCCACCTGCACCATGGCGTCCTTGGCGGCCCCCACCTGGTCTTCCGGGAGATGTCAGGCGTCATACTAAACGGTTGACGGACCCGACGCGGCAGAAGACTCCTTGGGCATCCCAAGCTCCGCTCCAGTCGGTTCCGCCGTGAGGAGCACCATCTCAGTCGGCGGCACGTTCATGGTGGGAGCAGCAGCAGATGGGACAACCTCAAGGACAGGCGCTAAAGTTGGCCCTGACCCCGTTTGGTCATCGTCCTCCAGATGAATCACCTCCGAAGGAAGCCCGACTGAACAACATGAAATTACAGAAAAAGGGCAAGATTAAAGGCAGCACTCGCGAAACAATAAATACAAACTCTCAGAGTCGTGACAACATACCTTGCTGGGATGTGGCAGCGTTATCCGTGTCCATGGGATCATCGTCCTGGTGCAGCAGAGAGGCGGTGGAGGTAGCAGCTCTGTTGAGTGAAATCCACTCGACAAATAAGCATGAGTTCAATCAGATACTGAAGGATGATGGGAGAGCAAGACACTTATGCTGAGGCGACTGGAACAGCGATCCTCATCCGAGGCAAAGCTCTCCGAGGCTTGGGCCCGCTAGGTTTGGCCACCTTGGACGGCTGGTCCGTGGGTTCGGCAGCAGCGTCCCTAGTCCTCTTCACACTCCGAGCACTCGGAACTACGGGAGGGGCTGGCGGAGCACTCGGGGCCGCTGGAGGAGCCGGCGGAGTCGCGGGATCGTGACGGCGCTTAGTTCGATGTTATGATGGTGGAGGTGGCGAGCTCTGCTCCCCAGCCTCCTCCTCCTCCTCTTCGGTCTCCTCCTTCGTCTCCCCATTGTCGGAGACATACTCGGCGCTGTCCACGCTGCCCTCCTCGCTACCCTCCTCTTCCTCAGCTGGATTCCGTTCGAGACGGCAGAATGCCAGTTAGTCCACTCCTGCACAAGATACAGTCGGCAACGTCAGACGCCAGGCGGCGGTACAAGAAAAGCGATAAATCTAAGAAGATTGAAAGCACTCGACAAGATGTGCTCACCTCATTCGGAGGAGGATTTTCGGCGTGGAAGGGCCTCACTCGCCGGGCTCCTTGGGGGTTGTCGCATGCGCATGTGATGCCGCGGACCCACGCTGTCACAGTCTCCCCGGTCACGCACTCTGGATGAGTCCGAGTGGAATTCTCAGGCCCCACGTAGTGCCACATGGCGTGGTGTCGGGCTTGCAGCGGCTGGATGCGCCGACCTAGAAAAGTCTCCAGCAAGTTCGTGACGGTGACTCCCTTGCGGACGACGGCTATCAACGCGTCAACCAGAGGCTGGATCTGGACCTTTTCCACCTTTGAGAGCACAAGCTGCCTGGGAGGGGCCGGACGGTCTAGGCTAAAAGGTGGCAGCCTAGTCGCAACATTCGGACACGCGATGTCCTGGCAGTAGAACCAGATTGACTGCCAGTTCCTAACTGACTCGGACAACTGGAGAGGGGGTAGCTACTTTTTGTTTTCTTCTGGAAGCCTAAGCCCCCGCAGAGTTGGAGGAGATGGGTCTTATCGTCCGACTGGCTAAGCTTTTTGACAGTTTGGGACCTAGCGGAGAAGACGTACTTAAAGAGCCCCCAGTGGGGGGGACATCCAATAAAGCACTCGCAAAGGGTGACGAATGCGGCAAGGCGGGCTATCGCGTTCGGAGGAAAATGATGGAGCTGCGCCCTGAAGTGATTCATAATACCTCTGAAGAAGGGGTGGGGAGGCAGGGAGAAACCCCTGAACACGTGGCTGAGCAGCAGGACGCGCTCCCCCTCCTTCGGCGCCGACTCCGTCTCGCCCTCCGCCGGCAGCCTCCACGACTTGTTGGCGATCATGCCGTGCTCCACTAGCTCCAGCAAGTCATCCGCCGTCACCATGGAGGGGAGGAAATCCCCCTGGATCCAACCCGCCGGCAGTGCCCGCTGTCGCCGCTGAGCAGGGGCCGCCCCCTTCTTCTTCTTCTGCGCTTCGAGTTTGCTGGTCTGCCCCTTCGTCATGGTGAAGGCAACAGATTCACAGAGGAGGAGAGGAAGGAGGAGGCTTGGGGCGCGCAGGGAGCTGCGGGAGGAGCGAGGTTAATGCGAGGAAGAAGAGCAGCGCAACAAGAGATCCCCGCCGAAAGGGCTTAAATAAGCTTCCGACTGAGTCGCTAATAGGTGGCCCCGAAATCTTATCCCCCCGACTGGCTGCTGCAATGTTAGTGGAGAACATAACGGCGCGGTAATCGAGGCGGCAGAAACTACTCGATGGCGATGTCGTCATCCCCGCTGAGTGCGCGGCAACCGAAATTTGAGGATCCCGGAAAATCCGCCACTGTCACTTTGACCGGTCACATCGAAAGATTCCGCGGAAGCACTCGGTCCCTGACGGTTCGTTTCACTGGTATATTAACTCGGATCACTGGTCGAAAGGATAAAATGGATCGAGGCAAACAACGCCAAAGTCACATCCATACCAGTCGGATCCGTACTCCGGGCATCACTTCGTCGTTCCAACCCCGATCCATTCGGGGACTAATGATGGGGTTATAGTCCCAGGGTAGGGTCACAGGCCTGCCCTATAGGTCCTACCCAAGGACTACCCTTCATAGAGGACAAGGCCCTTAGACAGTTCCGACTGAACTAAGGACTCCCCCATCATCTAGTCGGTGACGAGTATTCGGAGCATATTTAACGTACCGACTGAATTCCACTCTGTACATCGTAACCTCCCAGGAGGGCAACGGTCATACGTTTTCATACACCATTATTAGCATTTAAGGCATACGTTACCTGTAACGTAGGCATTTATTCGCCACTATTCCACCCCTGTCCACCGGGCCGTTGTGGAGGGCAGCGCACTCTATATAAGCCGCCCTTCCCCACTGGTGCACGGGTTGGCGTTTACTGTAATCCTATATTCCACTCGACACTAAGCTCCCAAGAGCACTGAGATGTAGGGATTTTACCTCCACCGTAGAGGGGCCTGAACTCATACATCCTCGCCGTAGCTAAGGCTCTGCCCATCCTTTCGTACCCTACACATCTACTGTCAGACTTATACCCACGACACCGTGTGTCGTCATACGTGCTTAGGGAAAAGAACTTGCATGACATCTATTGTCCATCCCTCCCGTGGCAGCGGAGTCCAAAAGGAAACTACGGGATATTAAGGTTCTCCTTTTAATAAAGAACTGGACCAACGCATTAGCACTTGGTGAACACATGAACTCCTCAAACTATGGTCACCACCGGGAGTGGTTCCTGTTATTGTCACTCCGGGCTTGCCGGATCATAACACATAGTAGGTAACTACAACTTGCAAGATCGAATCTAAAACACACATATATTGGTGACAACATAATAATTTCATATCCAAAATCATGGCACTCGGGCCCTAGTGACAAGCATTAAGCATGGCAATGTAGTAGCAACATCAATCTCAGAACATAGTGGATACTAGGGATCAATCCCCATCAAAACTAACTCGATTACATGATAGATCTCATCCTACTCATCACCGCCCAGCGAGCCTATGAATAGATTAATCACGAACGACAAAGAACTTCATGGAATTGGAGAGGGAAGAAAGTTGATGATGACGAAGGCGACTATTTCCCCTCTCCGGAGCCCAAGATGGACTCTAGATCTGCCCTCCAGATGAAGAACGGGAGGTGGCGGCGCCTCCGTATCGAAAACGCGATGAAAACTTCTCTTTTTATTTTTTCTGGGACGAAAGGCAACTTATAGAGCTAGAGTTGGGGGCGGCAGGTGCCTGTGGGCCCCACAAGCCTGCCCACCGCCACCAGGGGGTGGTGGCGGAGCAGGGGCTTGTGGCCCACTGGCCCACCCCCTGTGGTGGAACTTGGCGCAAATATTTTTGTTATTTTCCAAAACTGCTCCCCGTAAATTTTCAGGACGTTTGGAGAACTTTGATTTCTGCACAAAAATAACACCAAGGCAATTCTGCTCAATACAGCGTCGGTCCAGGTTAGTTCCATTCAAATCATGCAAATTATAGTCCAAAACAAGGGCAAAAGAGTTTGGAAAAGTAGATACGATGGAGACGTATCAGAGTCCTCCTCCGATTGGGAGGTGGAGGTGCTAGGGAGTCCTCCTCCTCCAATTCGGACTCCCTCCCCTTCTCACACTTTGGCGCATAGGGCCATAGGGACTGACCGCCCAGGGCACCATGGGCTCGTGCGCCAACTCTTGGGCCTATGTGGCCCCCCGGGGTAGGTTGCCCCTCCCGGTGAACCCAGGACACCATAGTGCGTGTAAAATTTCCAGAACCCGTAAACCTTTTTCCTATATATCAATCTTCGTGTGCGGACCATTCTCGAACTCATCGTGATGTCACGAATCTTATCTGAGACTCCGAAAAACCTTCGATCACCAACATACATAACTCAACTATACCAAAATGTTACCGAACCTTAAGTGTGCAAACCCTGCGGGTTCGAGAACTATGCAGACATGACCTGAGACACTCTCCGGTCAATAACCAATAGCGGTACCTCGATGCCCTTATTGGCTCCTACATATTCTATGAAGATCTTTATCAGTTGAACCTCTATGTCAAGGATTCAGTTAATCCCGTATGTTGTTCCCTTTGTCCATCGGTATGTAACTTGCCCAAGATTCGATCGTCGGTATCTCCATCCCTAGTTCAATCTTGTTACCAACAAGTCTCTTTACTCGTTCCGTAATACAAGATCCCATGACCAACTCTTTAGTCACATTGCTTGCACGCTCATTGTGATGGTGTATTACCGAGTGGGCCCTAGAGATACCTCTCCGTCGTACGGAGTGACAAATCTCATTCTCGATTCACACCAACCCAACAGACACCTTCAAAGATACCTGTAGAGAACCTTTATAGTCACCCAGTTACGTTGTGACGTTGGATACACACAAGGCATTCCTCCGGTGCCCGGGAGTTGCATGATCTCATGGTCATAGAAACAGATACTTGACATGCAGAAAACGGTAGCAATAAACTGACACAATCACATGCTTCGTTCATAGTTTGGGTCTTGTCCATCACATGATTCTCTTAATGATGTGATCCCATTATCAAATGACAACTCATGTCTATGGCGAGGAAACCTTGACCATCTTTGATCAACGAGCTAGTCCTTAGAGGATCACTAGGGACAGTGTGTTGTCTATGTATCCACACATGTATTTGAGTTTCCAATCAATACAATTATAGCATGGATAATAAACGATTATCATGAGCGAGGAAATATAATAATAATTTATTTATTATTGCCTCTAGGGCATATTTCCAATAGTCTCCCACTTGCACTAGAGGCAATAATCTAGTTCACATCACTATGTGATTCACACCCAATAAGTTCTGGGGTTTATCAGGTTTTGCTTGTGAGAGAGGTTTTAGTCAACGGGTCTGAACCTTTCAGATCCGTGTGTGCTTTAAAAATCTCTATGTCATCCTGCAGATGTTGCTATCACGCTCCATTTGGAACTATTCCAAATGACTGCTATATTATACGAATCCGGTTTGCTACTCAGGGTCATTTGGATTGGTGTCAAAGCTTGCATCAACGTAACCCTTTATGACGAACTCTTTTATCACCTCCATTATCGAGAAACATTTCCTAGTTCTCAAGTTACTAAGGATAACTTTGACCGTGTCCAGTAATCCATTCCTGGATCACTCTTGTACCCCTTGACAGATTTATGGCAAGGCACACATCACGTGCGGTACACGGCATAGCATACTATAGAGCCTACGGATAAGGCATAGGGAACAACCATCGTCCTTTCTCTTTCTTCTGCCATGGTCAATCTTTGAGTCTTACTCAAATTCACACCTTACAACACAGCCAAGAACTCCTTCTTTGAGCGATATATTTTGAACTCCTTCAAAAAAATTTCACGGTATGTATTCATTGAAATTTTTATCAAGCGTTTGATCTATCTCTATAGATCTTGATGCTTACTATTCAAGTAGCTTAATCCAGGTTTTCCTTTGAAAAACACCTTCCAAACAAAACCATATGCTTTACAGAAATCCTACATCATTTCCGATCAACAATATGTCAACCACATATACTTATCAGAAATTCTATAATGCTCCCACTCACTTTCTTGGAAATACAGGTTTCGTATAAACTTTTGTCTAAACCAAAAAACTTTGATCATCTCATCAAAGCTTACATTCCAACTCCGAGATGCTTGCTCCAGTCCACAGAAGGATCGCTGGAGCTTGCATACTTGTTAGCATCCTTAGGATCGACAAAACCTTTTGGTTGTATCCCATACAACCTTTCATCAAGGAAACCTTTGAGGAAACAATGGTTTGACATCTGATACGTCTCCAACGTATCTATAATTTTTGATGGTTTCATGCTATTATCTTGTCAAACTTTGGATGTTTTGTATGCCGTTTATATATTTTTTGGGACTAACTTATTAACTCAGTGCCAAGTGCCAGTTCCTGTTTTTCCATGTTTTTGACCCCTTTCACAGAAGGATTTTAAACGGGGTCCAAACGGAACGAAACTGCCAAAAAGATTTTTTTCCGAAACAGAAAAAGATCGGGAATCCTAAGAATTAGGGCAGGGGCCACCAGGGACCCCACAAGCCCCCTAGCCGCGGCCAGGGGGGCCGCGCCTCCCAGGCTTGTGGCTCCCTGGGCCACCTCTACCCTAGGTCTTTCGCCTATAAATTCCCTAAAATCCCAGAAAAAATCACGAGATCGTCGAAAGTACTTTTCCGCCGCCGCAAGCTTCTGTCTCCGCAAGATCCCATCTGGGGCATGTTCTGGTGCCCTACCGGAGGGGGGGATTCGGATACGGAGGGCTTCTTCATCAACACCATGACATCTCCGAAGATGCGTGAGTAGTTCACCATAGACCTACGGGTCCATAGCTAGTAGCTAGATGGCTTCTTCTCTCTCTTGGATCTTCAATACAAAGTTCTCCATGATCTTCATGGAGATCTATCCATTGTAATCTTCTTTTGCGGTGTGTTTGTCGAGATCTGATGAATTGTCGATTTATGATCATATTATCTATGAATCTTATTTGAGTTTCTTCTGATCTCTCTTATGCATGATTTCATATCCTTGTAATTCTCTTTGAGTTGTGGGTTTTGTTTGGCCAACTAGATCTATGATTCTTGCAATGGGAGAAGTTCTTGGTTTTGGGTTCATACCGTGCGGTGACCTCACCCAGTGACAGAAGGGGTAGCGAGCCACACATCGTGTTATTGCCATCAAGGGTAAAAAGATGGGGGTTTCATCATTAGTTTCAGATTATCCTCTACATGATGCCATCTTGCTTAAGGCGTTACTCTGTTTGTCATGAACTCAATACACTAGATGCATGCTGGATAGCGGTCGATGTGTGGAGTAATAGTAGTAGATGCAGAAAGTATCGGTCTACTTGTCTCGGACGTGATGCCTATATGTATGATCATTGCCTTAGATATCGTCATGACTTTGCGCGGTTCTATCAATTGCTCGATAGTAATTTGTTCACCCACGATAATATTTGCTATTTTGAGAGAAGCCTCTAGTGAACACTATGGCCCCCAGGTCTACTCCACACCATATTTTCAGCCTTACTCTTTTACTTCGTTGCACTTTCCGTCTTCAGATCTCACTTTGCAATCAATCTTGAAGGGATTGACAACCCCTTTATAGCGTTGGGTGCAAGCTCTTTTGTGTTTGTGCAGGTACTCTGGACTTGACGAGATTCTCCTACTGGATTGATACCTTGGTTCCCAAACTGAGGGAAATACTTACTTCTCCTGTGCTGCATCACCCTTTCCTCTTCAAGGGAAAAACCAACGCAAGCAAGTCTCCGTCAACGTGTCACTTTCTGGCGTTGTTGTTTGAGAAGTAGCAAGAAGGATTTCTGGCGCCATTGCCGGGGAGGATCAAATCAAGAACTCATCCAAGTAAGTGTCGCAAACTCATCTCTTGCATTTACTTTGTTTGCCAGTTGCCTCTCGTTTTACTCTCCCCCACTTCGCCACTTTGCCTTTTTCGTTTGCCTTTTTCTCTCGCTTGCCTTCTGTTCGCTTGTGTGCTATGTGCCTTCAATATGCTTGCATCTTCGCTTGCTGAAAATCTAGTGATATGGATCCTCATCCACTTGCTAATCTCTTTAAGAGATCCAATTATATTGATCCAATTACTAGTGAGTTGAGTGCACTTGACTTTCTTTATGGAGTTTTGCTTGAGATGCGTGAATCTGAAAATCATGATGAAGAAATTCATGAAGTGATTCACGAGGGCTCCTTGAATGAAAAGCATGATTGCAATGGTTTCACTATAAATTCTATTAGTGACAATCATGCTAAAAATATTCAAAACCCTAAGCTTGGGGATGCTAGTTTTGCTATGTCCACTACTTGTTGCAATGATATTTGCAATAATATTGAAAGTGGGTTTGGAGAAGTCATGACTTTAGTTGATGATAATCCCACTATTTTTGAAGAGCATCAACTTTGCATGCATGTGGATCATGAAAAGAATATCCTTTGTGATAGCTATATTGTTGAATTTGATTATGATCCCACATTTAATTTCTATGAGAGAGGAAAATATTGTGGTAGAAACTTTCAGGTTACCAAATTACCTCTCGTTATGTTGAGATTGCTATTGTCTGTTTCTTCTTCCTTGCATTTGGTAACTATTGGTTGTCTTCTCAATTTGTTCTCCTATAAAATGCCTATGCATAGGAAGTATGTTAGACTTAGATGTGATTTTCACATGGTTTATGATGCTCTCGTTGTGCTTCCATTCTTGTCTTTTGTGTGAGCATCATTGAATTATCAATGCCTAGCTAAGGGCGTTAAACAATAGCGCTTGTTGGGAGGCAACCCAATGAATTTATCTTTTTCTTTCTGTTTTGTTGCGTCCACACCATCATAATTCTGTTATGATTGTGTTTTTTGTGTTTCTTTTTGTGTTTGAGCCAAGCAAAACCTTTATGACTAGTCTTGGTGATGGTTGTTTAATCCTGCTGGAAAAAGACAGAAACTTTTCGCTCACGAGATGATTTTTCATTTTTATTAAGAAAGAGATTTTGAGTTGATTATTTTTGCTGCTGGTTTATATGCCTTTGGCCCAGGCAGTCGTAATTGTTCAGAATTTTTGAGGTACCAGAAGTGTACCAAGTATACAGATTGCTACAGACTGGTCTCTTTTTGACAGATTCTGTTTTTGTTGAGTTGGTTGCTTGTTTTGATGAAACTATGGTTTGTATCGGGGGGTACTAGTCATGTAAAAGTAATAATACAGTAGCCCAACACCAATATAAATAGAAATCAAGATTACTACAGTACCTAAAGTGGTGGTAGTTTATTTTCTTGTGATAATGTTATCACGAGTTTCTGTTTAAGTTTTGTGTTGTGAAGTTTTCAAGTTTTGGGTGATGTTCTCATGGACAAAGAGATAAGGAGTGGAAAGATCTCAAGCTTGGGGATGCCCAAGGCATCCCAAGCCAAATTCAAGGACACCAAAAATCCTAAGCTTGGGGATGCCCCGGGAAGGGATCCCCTCTTTCGTCTTCAATCCATCGGTAACGTTAGTTGGAGCTATATTTTTATTCACCACATGATATGTGTTTTTCTTGGAGCGTCTTGTATCTTAGGAGTTTTTTCTTTTTTTTTGTTTCACAATCGTCCTTACTTCACACCTTTAGAGAGAGACATGCACTCATCGTGATTTTGCTAGAATGCTCATAGTGCGTCACTTATATCTTTTGAGCTAGATAATTTTGCTCTATGTGCTTCACTTAGATCTTTTAGAGCACGGCGGTGCGTGACTTGGTAGTTGGCTTATGCTATGAAAGTAGTCCCAAAGGTGATAGGTATGCAAAGAGGATACAAAAACCTCCATCTTCATGTGCATTGAGTAGAAAGAGAAGTCTTGATTCCTCTCAACTAGTTTTGAGACGTGGATTTGGTAATACTAAGAGTTATGTTAGTAGGGTGTTGTGAATCTAGAAATACTTGTGTTGAAGTTAGTGATTCCCATAGCATGCACGTATGGTGAATCGCTATGTTAGGAAGTCAGAGCATAATTGATTTATTGATTGTCATCCTTTGTGTTGAGGTCGGGATCGCGCGATGGTTTACACCTACCAAGCCTTCCACTCAGAGTATGCGTTTAGCACTTGGTTTCGATTACTAATAAAAACTTTCGCAACAAGTATGTGAGTTCTTCATGACTAATGTGAGTCCATGGTATAGATGCACTTTCACCTTCCACCATTGCTAGCCTCTCTAGTGCCGCGCAATTCTCGCCGGTGCACAAACCCACCAAATGCCTTCCTCAAAACAGCCACCATATCTACCTACTATGGCATTTTCATAGCCATTCCGAGACATATTGCCATGCAACTCCCACCGTTCCGTCTCATGACTTGTGTCGTCACTCTCATATTGCCATTGCATGATCATAAGATAGCTAGCGAGATGTTTCAACGTCATACGCCAAGCTAGATCGTTGCACATCCCGATACACTACCGAAGGCATTTCCTATAGAGTCATTTCTAAGCTTTGAGCTGTGAGTAAATAAAAGTGTGATGATCATCATTATTAGAGCATTGTCCCATGTGAGGAAATAAAAAAAAGAGTCCAAAGAGCCCAAAGAAAACAAAAGAGAAAAAAAAGAGGCCTAAGAGCCCAAAAAAGAGAGAAAAAGAGAGAAGGGACAATGCTACTATCTTTTTCCACACTTGTGCTTCATAATAGCACCATGTTCTTCATGATTGAGAGCCTCTCGTTTCGTCACCACCATATGCTAGTGGGAATCTTCATTATATAACTTGGCTTGTATATTCCAATGATGGGCTTCCTCAAAATTGCCCTAGGTCTTCGTGAGCAAGCAAGTTGGATGCACACCCACTAGTTCTCCTTTTGAGCTTTCACATACTTATAGCTCTAGTGCATCCTTTGTATGGCAATCCCTACCCATTCACATTAATATCTATTAATGGGCATCTCCATAGCCTTTTGATATGCCGAGTATATGTGACCATCTCCGTCTTTTTTGTCTCATAACCACCACCACACTCTATTCCACCTATAGTGCTATATCCATGGCTCACGCTCATGTATTGCGTGATAGTTATAAAAGTTTTGAGGAAGTAAGAGTGGGAAAACAATTACTTGGCCAATACCGGGGTTGTGCATGACTTACATTAGTTGTGTGAGGATGATGAGTTTGTAGGGATAACTCTCCTTGGCCTTGTTATTTTGAAAGTTCATGATTACCTTGCTAGTTTGCTTGAAGAATTATTGTTTTCATGTCAATAGCAAACTATTGTTTTGAATCTTACGGATCTGAACATTCATGTCACATGAAAGAAGTTGCAAAGGACAACTATGTTAGGTAGCATTCCACATCAAAAATTCATTCTTTATCACTCCCCTACTCGAGGACGAGTAGGAGTTAAGCTTGGGTATGCTTGATACGTCTCCAACGTATCTATAATTTTTTATGGTTTCATGCTATTATCTTGTCAAACTTTGGATGTTTTGTATGCCTTTTATATATTTTTGGGACTAACTTATTAACTCAGTGCCAAGTGCCAGTTCCTATTTTTTCCATGTTTTTTACCCCTTTCAAAGGAGGATTTTAAACAGAGTCCAAACGGAACGAAAGTGCCAAAAACATTTTTTCTGAAACAGAAAAAGATCGGGAAGCCTGAGAATTAGGGCAGGGGCCACCAGGGACCCCACAAGACCCCTAGCCGTGGCTAGGGGGTCGCGCCTCCCAGGCTTGTGGGCTCCCTGGGCCACCTCTGCCCTAGGTCTTTCGCCTATAAATTCCCTAAAATCCCAGAAAAAATCAGGAGATCATCGAAAGTACTTTTCCGCCGCCGCAAGCTTCTGTCTCCGCAAGATCCCATCTGAGGCATGTTCTGGTGCCCTGCCGGAAGGGGGATTCGGATACGGAGGGCTTCTTCATCAACACCATGTCCTCTCCGATGATGCATGAGTAGTTCACCATAGACCTACGGGTCCATAGCTAGTAGCTAGATGGCTTCTTCTCTCTCTTGGATCTTCAATACAAAGTTCTCCATGATCTTCATGGAGATCTATCCGATGTAATCTTATTTTGCGGTGTGTTTGTCGAGATCCGATGAATTGTGGATTTATGATCAGATTATGTATGAATCTTATTTGAGTTTCTTCTGATCTCTCTTATGCATGATTTCATATCCTTGTAATTCTCTTCGAGTTGTGGGTTTTGTTTGGCCAACTAGATCTATGATTCTTGCAATGGGAGAAGTGCTTGGTTTTGGGTTCATACCATGCGGTGACCTCACCCAGTGACAGAAGGGGTAGCGAGGCACGCATCGTTTTGTTGCCATCAAGGGTAAAAAGATGGGGTTTTCATCATTAGTTTGAGATTATCCCTCTACATCATGTCATCTTGCTTAAGGCGTTACTCTATTCGTCATGAACTCAATACACTAGATGCATGCTGGATAGCGGCCGATGTGTGGAGTAATAGTAGTAGATGCAGAAAGTATCGGTATACTTGTCTCGGGCGTGATGCCTATATGTATGATCATTGACTTAGATATCGTTATGACTTTGCACGGTTCTATCAATTGCTCGAAAGTAATTTGTTCACCCACTGTAATATTTGCTATTTTGAGAGAAGCCTCTAGTGAACACTATGGCCCCCGGATCTACTCCACACCATATTTTCAGCCTTACTCTTTTACTTCGTTGCACTTTCCGTCTTCAGATCTCACTTTGCAATCAATCTTGAAGGGATTGACAACCCCTTTATAGCGTTGGGTGCAAGCTCTTTTGTGTTTGTGCAGGTACTCTCGACTTGACGAGATTCTCCTACTGGATTGATACCTTGGTTCTCAAACTGAGGGAAATACTTATTGTTCCTGTGCTGCATCACCCTTTCCTCTTCAAGGGAAAAACCAACGCAAGCAAGTCTCGGTCCACGTGTCAATTTCTGGCGATGTTGTTTGAGAAGTAGCAACATCCATGTGCAAGATTTCATAATTGAAAAATGCAATAACTGCTAACATAATTCCAACAAACTTTAGCATCACTACGAGTGAGAAAGTATCATCATATTCAACTCCTTGAACTTGTCGGAAACCTCTTTGTGACAAGTCGAGCTTTCTAAAATGGTGACATTTACCATCATCGCATGTCTTCCTTTTAAAGATTTGTCTATACTTTAATAGCGTTACGGCCATCAAGTAGTTCTTCCAAAGTCCAAACTTTGTTTTCATACATGGATCCTATCTCGGATTTCATGGCCTCGAGCCATTTGTCAGAATCCGGGCCCACCATCGCTTCTCCATAGCTCGTAAGTTCATTGTTGTCCAGCAACATGACCTCCAAGATAGGACTACCGTACCACTCTGGAGCAGTAGGTGTCCTTGTCGACCTATGAGTTTTGGTAGTGACTTGATTTGAAGCTTCATGATCACCATCATTAGCTTCCACTTGAACTGGTGTAGGCACCACAGGAACAATTTCATGCGCCCTTCTACTCTCTTGTTGAAGTGATGGTTCAAAAACCTCATCAAGTTCCACCATCCTCCCACTCGATTCTTTCGAGAGAAACTCTTTCTCGAGAAAGGACTTGTTTTCATCAAAAAAACACTTTGCTTTTGGATATGAGATTGGACGTATACCCAACTGATTCCTTTGGGTATCCTATGAAGATGCAATTATCCGTTTTGGGTTCGAGTTTATCAGGCTAAAACATTTTTACATAAGCATCGCAGCCCCAAACTTTAAGAAACGACAGCTTAGGTTGCTCCAAACCATAGTTCATACGATGTCATCTCAACGGAATTAAATGGTGCCTTATCTAAGCTGAATGTGGTTGTCTCTAATGCATAACCCCAAAACAATAGTGGTAATTCGATAAGAGACATCATATTATGCACCATATCTAATAGGGCGCTGCTACGATGTTCGGACACACCATCACACTATGGGGTTCCAGGTGGCATGAATTGTGAAACAATTTCCACATTATCTTAAATGTATACCAAACTTGCAACTCAGATATTCATCTATACGATCACATCGTAGATATTTCATCCTCTTGTCACGACAATCTTCAACTTCACTCTCAAAATTGTTTGAACTTTTCAATAATTCAGACTCATGATTCATCAAGTAAATATACCTTTATCTACTCAAGTAAGAACATAACGATATCCACTGTGTGCCTCAGCACTCATTGGACTCGATACATCAAAATGTATTATTTCCAGTAAGTCACTTACTCGTTCCATCTTCTGAAAACGAGGCCTTCAGTCATCTTGCCCATGTGGCATGATTTGCATGTCTCAAGTGATTCAAAATCAAGTGAGTCCAAAAGATCCATCAGCATGGAGCTTTCTTCATGCGTTTTATACCAATATGACTTAAGTGGCAGTGCCACAAATAAGTGGTAGTAACATTACTACTTTGTATCTTTTGGCATCAGTATTATGAACATGTGTATCACCAAGATCGAGATTCTATAAACCATTCATATTAGGTGCATGACCATTGAAGATATTATTCAAGTAAACAGAGTAACCATTATTCTCTTTAAATGAATAACCGTATTGCAATAAACACGATCCAATCATGTTCACGCTCAACACAAGCACCAAACAACATTTAGGTTTAACACTAATCCCAAAGGTAGAGGGAGCGTGCGATGGTGATCTTATCAACCTTGGATACACTTCCAACACACATCGTCACCTCGCCTTTAGCTAGTCTCCGTCTATTCTGTAGCTTTTATTTCGAGTTAATAATATTTAGCAACTAAACCGGTATCTAATACCCAGGTGCTACTAGGAGTACTAGTAAAGTACACATGAATAACATGTATATCTAATATACTTCTGTTGACGTTGCTAGCCTTCTTATCTACCAAGTGTGTAGGGAAGTTCCGCCTCAGTGATCATTCCCCTCATCATAGAAGCACGTAGTCTTGGGTTTGGGTTCAACCTTGGTTCTTCATTGGAATGACAACTCACTTGTCATTCTCGAAGTTTCCCTTCTTTCCCCTGTCCTTCTTGAAACTAGTGGTTTTACTAACCATCAACAGTTGATGCTCCTTCTTGATTTCTACCTTCGCGGTGTCAAACATCGTGAATAGCTCAAGGATCATATTCTCCATCCCTGGTATGCTAAGTTCATCACGAAGCTAAGTAGCTTGGCGGTAGTGACTTTGGAGAACTATGTCAATCACTATCTTATTTGGAAGATCAACTCCCACTCGATTCAAGTAAGTGTAGCACCTAGACAATGCGAGCACACACTGAACGATTGAGCTTTTCTCCTTTACTTTGCGGGCAAAGAATATTGTCGGAAGACTTACACCTCTCAACACGGGCATGAGCCTTAAATCCTAATTTCAGCTCTTGGAACATCTCATATGTTCCTTGACGTTCAAAATGTTTTGGAGACGCACTAAACTATCATGTAGTCATCAAAATGTGTATGTCAGATGTTCGCAACATCCACAGACGACACTTGGGTAGCTCGCCGAGAAATGCATTAAGGACATAATCCTTCTGCGCAACAATGAGGACAATCCTCAGCTTATGGACCCAGTCCGCATAATTGCTACTATCATCTTTTAACTTAGCTTTCACTAGGAACATATCAAAATACATGGGAGCTACAGCGCAAGCTAATCATCTACAACAAAATTTGCTAAGACATTTTGACTATGTTCGTGATAATGAGTTCAATTAATCATATTACTTAAGAACTCCCACTCAAATTGACATTCCTCTGGTCATTCGAATGGTGCATGATCCAAATTCACCAACCCAAGTCCGATCATCACGTGAGATGAGATGGTTTCAATGGTGAACATCTTCATGTTGATCATATCAACTATATGACTCATGTTTGACCTTTCGGTCTCTTGTGTTCCGAGGCCATGTTTGTACATGCTAGGCTCGTCAAGTTTAACCCGAGTGTTCCGCATGTGCAAAACTATCTTGCACCCGTTGTATGTGAATGTAGAATCTATCACACCCGATCATCACGTTGTGTCTCGAAATGAGGAACTATCGCAATGGTGCACACTCGGGGAGAACACAATTTTATCTTGAAATTTTAGTGACGGATCACCTTATAATGCTACCGTCGTCCTAAGGAAAACAAGGTGCATAAAAAGGATTAACATCACATGCAAATCATAAGTGACATGATATGGCCATGAACTTGTGCTTTTTGATATCCATCTTCAAAGTACCGGCATGATCTCCATCATCACCGATGCCACACCATGATCTCCATCATCATAATTTCCATCATTGTGCTGCTATCGAGGTTGTCGTGCTAACTATGTTGTTGCTACTAAAGCTACTGAACTAGCGATAAAGCAAAGCATCACCAAGCGCATAATAATTAAAGACAACCCTATGGCTCCTGCCGGTTGCCGTATCATCGACATGCAAGTCGATATTTAACTATTACAACATGATCATCTCATACATCAAATATATCATATCATGTCTTTGGCCATATCATATCACAACATACCCTGCAAAAACAAGCTAGACGTCCTCTAATTTGTTGTTGCATGTTTTACCTCGCTGCTATGGGTATCTAGCATGATCGCATCTTACTTATGCAAAACCACAACGGTGATACACAAGTTGCTATTTAACCTTCTCCAAGGACAACCTCTGTCAAATCTGGTTCAACCAAAGTAGGAGAAATAGACACACGCCAGCCATCTTTATGCAACAAGTTGCATGTTAGTCGATGGAACAGGTCTCTCGTAAGCGTACGAGTAATGTTGGTCTGGGCCGCTTCATCCAACAATACCGCTGAATCAAGAAAAGACTAAGGAGGGAAGCAATCTGAATATCAACGCCCAAAAACTCCTTTGTGTTCTACTCATGATTTCATCTACGCATAGATCTAGCTCATGATGCCACTGTTGTGGAACGTCGCATGGAAACAAAAAAATTCTTACGCTCACCAAGATCAATCTACGGAGACTAACATCTAAGAGAGGGGGAGGAGTGCATCTACATACCCTTGTAGATCACTAAGTGGAAGCGTATATATAGCGCGGTTGATGTAGTCGAACGTCTTCATGATCCAATCACGACTCGTCCCGCGATCTTGTCATGATCCGTCCCGCGATCCCATCACGATCCGTCCTGATCTAGTGCCGAACGGATGGCACCTCCGCGTTCAGCACACGTACAGCTCGATGACGTTCTTCACCTTCTTGATACAGCAAGAGGGTGGATAGGTAGATGAGTTATCTGCCGGCATGACGGCGTGACGGCGATGGTGGTGGAGCCGATCCTATAGGGCTTCGCCTGTACTGCCAAACCGATCTAGAGGTGGACGAACTAGAGGAGGGAGAGAAAGTTGCACCATGACCTAATTGGGTGCAACCGTGCGCCATGACCTAATTGGAGCCAGCTGCTTGCCATAACCTTTTCAGGGTCGGTTGCCTCTCTCCTCTCCACTATATATAGGAGGGATGGAAGGGGTGGCGCCCAACAGTAGGAGTCCTCCTCCGATTGGGAGGTGGAGGCGATAGGGAGGAGTCCTCCTCCAATTTGGACTCCCTCCCCACCTCACACTTCGGCACATAGGACCATAGGGGCTGGCCGCCCAGCCCACCAGGGGTTGGTGCGCCACCTCTTGGGCCTATGTGACCCCCGGGGTGGGTTGCCCCTCCTAGTGAACCCTCGGAAACCATTTGTCACTCCTGGTACTTAAATGATAGTGTGTGAAACCTTTCCAGAACCCGTATACCTCTTTCCTATATATCAATATTTGTCTCCAGACCATTCCGGAACTCCTCGTGACGTCCGGGATCTTATCCGGGACTCCAAACAACCTCTGATCACTGATACGTCTCAAACGTATCTATAATTTTTGATGGTTTCATGTTGTTATCTTGTCAATTTGGATGTTTTATATACCTTTTATATCTTTTTTGGGACTAACTTATTAATTCAGTGCCAAGTGTCAGTTCCTGTTTTTTCTGTGTTTTTGACTCTTTTCAGATCTGATTTTGGAACGGAGTCCAAACGGAATAAAATCCCCGAAATAAATTTTTCCAGAATAGAAGAAGATCTGGGGACTTGAGGGCCAAGGCAGGAGGCCCACAGGGAGCCCACAAGCCATGTTGCCTCGGCCAGGGGGGCCGTGGCGACCAGGCTTGTGGCCTCCCTCGCGCTCCCCTGCCCTAGCTCTTTGGCCTATAAATTCCCTAAAATCCCAGGAAAAATTAGCGCATGCACGAAAACACTTTTCCGCCGCCGCAAGCTTCCGTTTCCGCGAGATCTCATCTGGAGACCCTTCCCGGTGCCCTGCCTGAGGGGACTTTGGAGCTGGAGGGCTTCTACATCAACATCATCGCCCCTCCAATGACTCGTGTGTAGTCCACTTCAGACCTATGGGTCCGTAGTTAGTAGCTAGATGGCTTCTTCTCTCTCTTGGATCTTCAATACAAAGTTCTCCATGATCTTCATGGAGATCTATCTGATGTAATCCTCTTTGGCGGTGTGTTTGTCGAGATCCGATGAATTGTGGATTTGTGATCAGATTATCTATGAATTATATTTGAGTCTTTGCTGATTTCTTATTTGCATGATTTGATATCCTTGTAAGTCTCTCCGAGTCTTGGGTTTTGTATGGCCAACTAGATCTATGATTCTTGCAATGGGAGAAGTGCTTGCTTTGGGTTCATACCGTGCAGTGACCTTTCCTAGTGACAGAAAGGGCAGCAAGGCACGCATCGTGTTGTTGCCATCAAGGGTAACAAGATGGGCTTTCATCAAAGATTTGATATTGTCCATCACATCATGTCATATTGCTTAAGGCGTTACTCTGTTCTTATGAACTCAATACACTAGATGCATGTTGGATAGCGGTCGACGTGTGGAGTAATAGTAGTAGATGCAAAAAGTATCGGTCTACTTGTTTTGGACGTGATGCCTATAGATATGATCATTGCCATAGATAACGTCATGACTTTGCGCGGTTCTATCAATTGCTCGATAGTAATTCGTTCGCCCACCGTCTACTTGCTTTCATGAGAGAAGCCACTAGTGAACACTACGATCCCCGGGTCTATTCACAACTATCGTCTCCACTTTTACTTTTACTTTGCTTTGTTTACTTTTAACTTTCCGTTCTCACTTTGCAAACAATCTATAAGGGATTGACAACCCCTTCATAGTGTTGGGTGCAAGCTCTTTGTGTTTGTGTAGGTACTTGTGACTTGACGCGATCCTCCTACTGGATCGATACCTTGGTTCTCAAACTGAGGGAAATACTTACTGCCGCAGTGCTACATCACCCTTTCCTCTTCAAGGGAACACCAAGGCAAGGCTCCAAGGCCGCGGGGGAATCCTTTTCATATTTTCCAAGGAAGTCCCTGTAGGCGTAGCCAGCAGCAGAAGGATTCCTGGCGCCGTTGCCGGGGAAGGTCTTTTGTTGCCGTATCAGAAGGATTTCTGCCGCCGTTGCCGGGGAGGAGAGATCAAGTCAAGATCTATCCAAGTAAGTGTCACAAACTCATCTCTTGCGTTTACCTTTTTTGCCAGTTGCCTCTCGTTTTCCTCTCCCCCACTTCACATTTGCCGTTTTCATTTGCCTTTCTCCTTTGCCGTTTTCTTTTGCCTTTTGCGGTTCTCTTTTGCCCGTTTCACTCGCTTTCTTCCTGCTCGTTTGTATGTGGGATAGTCCATCAATGGCTAGACCCACCACTCCAAACGATACCCCTGAGAACAAAGTTCTCAATTTCAAGCAGATTGAGGAAGAAAATTTAAAGGACGCTTGGTACAGGAATTGCAATGCTCAAAGTAGATCTACTCGTAAGCAATTCACTGCCGTTCTTCTTCGCAGTTTTTATGTTGGAATCTCTCCTTGGAATAGGTATATTCTTGATACCATCGTAGGCGGGAATTCTTTGGGGATCCATACTGTTGACTCCTATGGAGCTATCATGAATTTGGTAGGCTCACCCCCGCTCATGGTTAATGGAACTATTTTGACCTTGGAACACGTGATGCAAAGGCTTGACGCCATTGAAAACAAAATTGCCACAATTGAACTTATTGAGGATTTGGATAGAAAGATCCACAATCAAATTACTCAGTATAGATCCAAAGTGCGAATGGTTTTGAAAAAATTTAAGGGAGAAGGAACCTATAGTTAATGATTCCTCTAGAATTGGCAAACTAGAAGATGTCATAACCAACTTGGGTTCCGCTTTTGCCGCTGTGCAAAATACTCCAAATCTCACTCTCAAAAAGACCGTCAAGTCTATTTTTGTTCCTAAATCTAGTGGTGAGTCATCCAATAAATATGAAAATCTTAAGATGATAAATGATCACGCTACTTATGGTTTGAGCACCAAAGATGACTATATGTGATTCCATCACCTTATGCCTAGCTAAGGGCGTTAAACAATAGCGCTTGTTGGGAGGCAACCCAATGAATCTATCCTTTTTCTTTCTATTCTGTGTTTTCCACACTTTCATAATTCTGTTATGATTGTGTTTTTTGTGTTTCTTTTGCGTTTGTGCCAAGTAAAACCGTTATGATTAGTCTTGGGGATGATCGTTTGGTCATGCTGGAAAACACAGAAACTTCCTGCTCACGAAAAGAATTTTCGATTTTTTTCTGTAAGAGATTTTGAGTTGATTCTTTTTTATGCTGATTGCTACACAAATTCTTCAGACTGTCGTAATTTTTCAGAATTTTTGAAGTACCAGAAGTATACAAAGTATACAGATTGCTACAGACTGGTCTGCTGTTAACAGATTCTGTTTTTGTTGAGTTGGTTGCTTATTTTGATGAAACTATGGATAGTATCGGGGGGTATTAGCCATGGAAGATTTAAAATACAGCAACCCAACATCAACATAAGTAGAATTTAAGTTTGCTACAGTACCTAAGGAAGTGGTGGTTTGCTTTCTTATACTAATGTTATCACGAGTTTCTGTTTAAGTTTCGTATTGTGAAGTTTTCAAGTTTTGGGTGAAGTTCTTATGGACAAAAAGATAAAGAGTGGCAAGAGCTCAAGCTTGGGGATGCCCAAGGCACCCCAAGTTGATTCAAGGATGCCTAAAAAGCCTAAGCTTGGGGATGTCCCGGGAAGGCATCCCCTCTTTCGTCTTCAATCCATCGGTAGCGTTACTTGGGGCTATATTTTAATTCACCACATGTTATGTGTTTTGCTTGGAGCGTCTTGTATCGTAGGAGTCTTTTATTTTTGTTGTGTCACAATCTTCCTTGCTGCACACCTGGAGAGAGAGACATGCACTCACCGTGATTTTGTCGAGCTTCACTTATATCCTTTGGTTAGACAATTCAGCTCACATGTGCTTCACTTATATATTTTGAGCTAGTTGAATTTGCTCTATGTGCTTCACTTATATCTTTTAGAGCACAGTGGTGCATGGTGTGGTAGTTGATCCATGCTATGAAAGTAGTCTCAAAAGGGGTAGTTATCCAAAGGATATGAGAACTTCCACCTTCATGTGCATTGAGTGGTTAGAGAAGTTTGATTCATCTCAATTAGTTTTGAGTTGTGGTTGTGGTAATATTGAAGTTATACTAGTAAGGTGTTGTGGATCTAGAAATACTTGTGTTGAAGTTATTGATTCCCGTAGCATGCACGTATGGTGAACCGCTATGTGATGAAGTCTGAGCATGATTAGTCTATTGATTGTCATCCTTTGTGTGGCGGTCAGGATCGCGCAATGGTTTATACCAACCAACCCTTCCCCTAGGAGTATGCGTTGAATGCTTTGTTTCGATTACTACTAAAACTTTTGCAACAAGTATATGAGTTCTTCATGACTAATGTTGAGTCCATGGTTTAGGTGCACTTTCACCTTCCACCATCACTATCTTCTTTAGTGTCGTGCAACTTTCGTCGGTGCATAAAACCCCCCATTAGCCTCCCTCAAAACAGCCACCATACCTACCTACTATGGCTTCTTCAAAGCCATTCCGAGATATATTTCCATGCAACTACCACCATGACATGTGCCACCACTTCTACATTGCCATTGCATGATCATAAGATAGCTAGCATGATGTTTCCATTAATGTCTATGCCATGCTAGATCATTGTCACGGTACACTACCGAAGGCATTCCTTATAGAGTCATCATTGCTCTAAGTTTTGAGTTGTAAGTGTGATGATCATCAGTGATGGAGCATTGTCCCATGTGAGGAAATAAAAGAGGCCAGCGAAGCCCATTTACAAAAAGAGGCCAAAGATGCCCACCAAAAAAAAGAGGCCAAAGAGCCCACCAAAAAAATGAGAGAAAAAGAGAGAAGGGACAATGCTACTATCTTTCCACACTTGTGCTTATTAAGCACCATGATCTTCATGATTGAGAGTCTCTCGTTTTGTCACCACCATATAGCTAGTGGGAATTTTTCATTATATAACTTGGCTTGTATATTTCAATGATAGGCTTCCTCAAAATTGCCTTAGGTCTTCGTGAGCAAGCAAGTTGGATGCACACCCACTAGTTTTCTTTAAGAGCTTTCACATACTCTTAGCTCTAGTGCATCATTTGTATGGCAATCCCTACTCATTCACGTTGATATCTATTGATGAGCATTTCCACACCTCATTGATAGCCTAGTCAATGTGACCATCTTCTCCTTGTTTGCCTTGCAACCTCCACCACGCTCCAGTCCACTTATAGTGCTAAAACCATGGCTCACGCTCATGTATTGCGTGAGAGTTGAAAATGTTTGAGAAAGTAAAGGTGTGAAAACAATTACTTGGCCAATACCGAGGTTGTGCATGATTTAAATTCGTTGTGCAAGGATGATAGAGCATAGCCAGACTATATGATTTTGTAGGGATAACTTTCTTTTGGCCTTGTTATTTTGAAAGTTCATGATTACCTCGATAGTTTGCTTGAAGTATTATTGTCTCCACGTCAATAGAAAACTATTGTTTTGAATCTAATGGATCTGAACATTCACGTCACATAAGAGGAGTTACAAAGGACATCTACGCTAGGTAGCATGAAAGCATCAAAAATTCATTCTTTATCACTTCCCTACTCGAGGACGAGTAGGAGTTAAGCTTGGGGATGCTTGATACGTCTCAAACGTATCTATAATTTTTGATGGTTTCATGTTGTTATCTTGTCAACTTTGGATGTTTTATATACCTTTTATATCTTTTTTGGGACTAACTTATTAATTCAGTGCCAAGTGTCACTTCCTGTTTTTTCTGTGTTTTTGACTCTTTTCGGATCTGATTTTGGAACGGAGTCCAAATGGAATAAAATCCCTGAAATAAATGTTTTCAGAACAAAAGAAGATCGGGGGACTTGAGGGCCAAGGAAGGAGGCCCACAGGGAGCCCACAAGCCCTGTTGCCGTGGCCAGGGGGGCCCGCGGCGACCAGGCTTGTGGCCTCCCTGGCGCTCCCCTGCCCTAGCTCTTTGGCATATAATTTCCCTAAAATCCCATAAAAATCAGGGCATCCACGAAAACACTTTTCTGCCGCGACAAGCTTCCGTTTCCGCGAGATCTCATCTGGAGACCCTTCCCGGTGCCCTGCCGGAGGGGACTTTGGAGCTGGAGGGCTTCTACATCAACATCATCGCCCCTCCAATGACTCGTGAGTAGTCCACTTCAGACCTACGGGTCCGTAGTTAGTAGCTAGATGGCTTCTTCTCTCTCTTGGATCTTCAATACAAAGTTCTCCATGATCTTCATGGAGATCTATCTGATGTAATCCTCTTTGGCGGTGTGTTTGTCGAGATCCGATGTATTGTGGATTTCTGATCAGATTATCTATGAATTATATTTGAGTCTTTGCTGATTTATTATTTGCATGATTTGATATCCTTGTAAGTCTCTCCGAGTCTTGGGTTTTGTTTGACCAACTACATCTATGATTCTTGCAATGGGAGAAGTGCTTGGTTTTGGGTTCATGTCGTGCGGTGATCTTTCCCAGTGACAGAAAGGGCAGCAAGGCACGCATCGTGTTGTTGCCATCAAGGGTAACAAGATGGGCTTTCAGCATAGATTTGAGATTGTCCATCTACATCATGTCATCTTGCTTAAGGCGTTACTCTGTTCTTATGAACTCAATACACTAGATGCATGCTGGATAGCGGTCAACGTGTGGAGTAATAGTAGTAGATGCAGAAAGTATCGGTCTACTTGTTTTGGACGTGATGCCTATAGATATGATCATTGCCATAGATAACGTCATGAATTTGCGCGGTCCTATCAATTGCTCGACAGTAATTCGTTCACCCACCGTCTACTTGCTTTCATGAGATAAGCCACTAGTGAACACTACGGCCCCCGGGTCTATTCACAACTATCGTCTCCACTTTTACTTTTACTTTGCTTTGTTTACTTTTTGCTTTCAGTTCTCACTTTGCAAACAATCTATAAGGGATTGGCAACCCCTTCATAGCGTTGGATGCAAGCTCTTTGTGTTTGTGCAGGTACATGTGACTTGACGCGATCCTCCTACTGGATCGATACCTTGGTTCTCAAACTGAGGGAAATACTTACTGCTGCAGTGCTACATCACCCTTTCCTCTTCAAGGGAACACCAAGGCAAGGCTCCAAGGCTGCGGGAGAATCCTTTGCATATTTGCCAAGGAAGTCCCTGTAGGCATAGCCAGCAGTAGAAGGATTCCTGGCGCCGTTGTCGGGGAAGGTCTTTTGTTGCCGTAGCAATCACCAACATACATAACTCCACTATACCGAAATGTCACCGAACCTTAAGTGTGCAGAACCTGCGGGTTGGAGAACTATGCAGACATGACGTGAGACACTCTCCGGTCAATAACCAATAGCGGGACTTGGATGCCAATATTGGCTCCTACATATTCTACGGAAATCTTTATCAGTTGAACCTCTATGTCAAGGATTCAGTTAATCCCGTATGTTGTTGCCTTTGTCCATCGGTATGTTACTTGCCCAAGATTCCATCGTCGGTATCTCCATACCTAGTTCAATCTCGTTACCTTGAAGTCTCTTTACTCGTTGCGTAATACAAGATCCCCTAGAGATAGCTCTCCTTCGTACGGAGTGACAAATCACATTCTCGATTCACGCCAACCCAACAGACACCTTCGAAGATACCGGTAGAGCACCTTTATAGTCACCCAGTTACGTTGTGACGTTTGATACACACAAGGCATTCCTCCGGTGCCCCAGAGTTGCATGATATCATGGTCATAGAAAGAGATACTTAACATGCAGAAAACAGTAGTAATAAGCTAACACGATCATATGGTACGTTCATAGTTTGGGTCTTGTCCATCACATCATTCTCTTAATGATGTGATCACGTTATCAAATGACAACTCATGTCTATGGGCAGGAAACCTTGACCATCTTTGGTCAACGAGCTAGTCCTTAGAGGTTCACTAGGGACAGTGTGTTGTCTATGTACCCACACATGTATTTGAGTTTCCAATCAATACAATTATAACATCGATAAAAAATGATTATCATGAACAAGGAAATATAATAATAACTTATTTATTATTGCATCTAAGGCATATTTCCAACGTTTCTCACTAGTCCTATGGACTTTGACGCACAAGATGTTTACGCCGATTTGGATGGAGTTATTTATTTTCTTCAACTACTCGAGGGAATTTGGCTCAAGGTGGAGATTGTTAAATTGTGTTCAGGATTTTAATACCATGTTGGACTAGATATAGTACAAACATTGTGGGCGTTGCATTACATCGACGCGTACGAGTACAACTCATTTAGTTGTCCTCCAAAACTCTTATGTATTGCCATCATATATACCACATGTAGTCGCACCTAAAGACGTCTTCTCGTCTTGTATTTGTAATATTCCTCCATCATAGTGCATTGCGTGTGCGTGCATTTGTGGTTTTTCCTCGCAAGCGTTTTCCATGTTAAATCTGCTTCCCTCGTGCCTCGTTTTATCTAACAAGGTGTCATATTTTACTGTGGCACTATGGTTGTCCTTATTGTCCTCCACCGCTCGCGGGAGGACTACCACAGACCAACGGGGGAATCCGCCCGGTGTGAATCCACTATGTCACGACAGCAAATGCTCGGCTCCAACGAAACTGGTTCATCACGGTATGAGTCCTACACAGTCTGGCGTGTAGGGCCTGGGAGCGAGAGCATATGGATGGCCAAGGAACGCCTTGTTGCCGACATAGCAGTGGCGCATGCTGACGCACAGAAGGAAACCATCCAAGCCTACATTGTAAACAAGCAGCAGCGAAGGAACACACGTGCCCTCGCGTGAGAGAAAAATCGACGGTCCGTGTAATGGTAGGACAACCCCCCAAAGATGAGATGGAGGACAATGAGGGGTGTTGGAAATATGCCCTAGAGGCAATAATAAATTAGTTATTATTATATTTCTTTGTTCATGATAATCGTTTATTATCCATGCTATAATTGTATTGATTGGAAACACAATACTTGTGTGGATACATAGACAAAACACTGTCCCTAGTAAGCCTCTAGTTGACTAGCTCGTTGATCAAAGATGGTCAAGGTTTCCTGGCCATAGGCAAGTGTTGTCACTTGATAACGGGATCACATCATTAGGAGAATCATGTGATGGACTAGACCCAAACTAATAGACGTAGCATGTTGATCGTGTCATTTTGTTGCTACTGTTTTCTGCGTGCCAAGTATTTATTCCTATGACCATGAGATCATATAACTCACTAACACCGGAGGAATGCTTTGTGTGTATCAAACGTCGCAACGTAACTGGGTGACTATAAAGATGCTCTACAGGTATCTCCGAAGGTGTTAGTTGAGTTAGTATGGATCAAGACTGGGATTTGTCACTCCATGTGACGGAGAGGTATCTCGGGGCCCACTCGGTAATACAACATCACACACAAGCCTTGCAAGCAATGTAACTTAGTGTAAGTTACGGGATCTTGTATTACGGAACGAGTAAAGAGACTTGCCGGTAAACGAGATTGAAATAGGTATGCGGATACTAACGATCGAATCTCGGGCAAGTAACATACCGAAGGACAAAGGGAATGACATACGGGATTATATGAATCCTTGGCACTGAGGTTCAAACGATAAGATCTTCGTAGAATATGTAGGATCCAATGTGGGCATCCAGGTCCCGCTATTGGATATTGACCGAGGAGTCTCTCGGGTCATGTCTACATAGTTCTCGAACCCGCAGGGTCTGCACACTTAAGGTTCGACGTTGTTTTATGCGTATTTGAGTTATATGGTTGGTTACCGAATGTTGTTCGGAGTCCCGGATGAGATCACGGACGTCACGAGGGTTTCCGGAATGTTCCGGAAACGAAGAATGATATATAGGATGACCTCATTTGGTTACCGGAAGGTTTCCGTGCATTACCGGAAAAGTTTCGGGCTCATCGGTAGTGTACCGGGAGTGCCGGGAGGGGTGCCGGGGACCATCGGGAGGGGTGTCACGCCCCAAGGGGTCTCATGGGCTATGGGAAGGGATAAACCAGCCCCTAGTGGGCTGGAATAAGTTCCCACTAAGGCCCATAAGGTTTGAGAAGGAAAAAACACAAGGTGGAAAGAGTTTCCAAGTGGGAAGGTGGAATCCTACTCCAAGTAGGATTGGAGTAGGACTCCTCCACCTCCAATTTCGGCCAAACCTTTAGGTTTTGAGGCTGCCTCCTCCCCTCCCTCCCACCTATATATACGGAGGTATTAGGGCTGATTTGAGACGACTTTTCCACGGCAGCCCGACCACATACCTCCACGGTTTTTCCTCTAGATCGCGTTTCTGCGGAGCTCGGGCGGAGCCCTGCTGAGACAAGGTCATCACCAACCTCCGGAGCGCCGTCACGCTGCCGGAGAACTCTTCTACCTCTCCGTCTCTCTTGCTGGATCAAGAAGGCCGAGATCATCGTCGAGTTGTACGTGTGCTGAACGCGGAGGTGCCGTCCGTTCGGTACTAGATCGTGGGACTGATCGCGGGATTGTTCGCGGGGCGGATCGAGGGACGTGAGGACGTTCCACTACATCAACCGCGTTCTCTAACGCTTCTGCTGTACGGTCTACAAGGGTACGTAGATCACTCATCCCCTCTCGTAGATGGGCATCACCATGATAGGTCTTCGTGCGCGTAGGAAAATTTTTGTTTCCCATGCGACGTTCCCCAACAGTGGCATCATGAGCTAGGTTCATGCGTAGATGTCTTCTCGAGTAGAACACAAAAGTTTTTGTGGGCGGTGATGTGCATTTTGCTGCCCTCCTTAGTCTTTTCTTGATTCCGCGGTATTGTTGGATTGAAGCGGCTTGGACCGACATTACTCGTACGCTTACGAGAGACTGGTTTCATCGCTACGAGTAACCCCGTTGCTCAAAGATGACTGGCAAGTGTCGGTTTCTCCAACTTTAGTTGAATCGTATTTGACCGAGGAGGTCCTTGGATGAGGTTAAATAGCAACTCATATATCTCCGTTGTGGTGTTTGCGTAAGTAAGATGCGATCCTACTAGATACCCATGGTCACCACGTAAAACATGCAACAACAAAATTAGAGGACGTCTAACTTGTTTTTGCAGGGTATGCTTGTGATGTGATATGGCCAACGATGTGATGTGATATATTGGATGTATGAGATGATCATGTTGTAATAGATAATATCGACTTGCACGTCGATGGTACGGCAACCGGCAGGAGCCATAGGGTTGTCTTTATACTAACATATGTGCTTGCAGATGCGTTTACTATTTTGCTAGGATGTAGCTTTAGTAGTAATAGCATAAGTAGCACGACAACCCCGATGGCAACACGTTGATGGATGATCATGGTGTGGCGCCGGTGACAAGAAGATCGTGCCGGTGCTTTGGTGATGGAGATCAAGAAGCACGTGATGATGGCCATATCATGTCACTTATGAATTGCATGTGATGTTAATCCTTTTATGCACCTTATTTTTCTTAGAACGACGGTAGCATTATGAGGTGATCTCTCACTGAAATTTCAAGACGAAATTGTGTTCTCCCCGACTGTGCACCGTTGCGACAGTTCTTCGTTTCGAGACACCACGTGATGATCGGGTGTGATAGACTCAACGTTCACATACAACGGGTGCAAAACAGTTGCACACGCGGAACACTCGGGTTAAGCTTGACGAGCCTAGCATGTGCAGACATGGCCTCGGAACACATGAGACCGAAAGGTCGAGCATGAATCGTATAGTTGATATGATTAGCATAGGGATGCTTACCACTGAAACTATTCTCGACTCACGTGATGATCGGACTTGAGATAGCGGATTTGGATCATGTACCACTCAAATGACTAGAGAGATGTACTTTTTGAGTGGGAGTTCTTAAGTAATATGATTAATTGAACTAATTGGCATGAATATAGTCTAATGGTCTTTGCGAATTACGATGTAGCTTGCGCTATAGCTCTACTGTTTTTATATGTTCCTAGAGAAAATTTAGTTGAAAATTGATAGTAGCAACCTTTGCAGACTGAGTCTGTAAAACCGAGGATTGTCCTCGTTGCTACGCAGAAGGCTTATGTCCTTAATGCACCACTCGGTGTGCTGCACCTCGAGCGTCGTCTGTGGATGCTATGAACATCCGACATACACGTTACTGATGACTACACGATAGTTCAGTGCAAGATACTTGATGGCTTAGAAGCAAGGCGCCGAAAACGTTGTAAAACGTCACGGAACATAAGTGATGTTCCGAAGAGATGAAATTGTGATTTCATGCTTGTGCCCTTGTTAAGAGGTGCGAGACCTTCAAACAAGATTCTTTGTCCACAAAGTAAAGGAGAAAAGCTCAATCGTTGAGCGTGTGCTCAGATTGTCTGAGTACGACAATCGCTTGAATCAAGTGGGAGTTAATCTTCCAGGTGAGATAGTGATGGTTCTCCAAAGTCATTGCCACCAAGCTATGAGAGCTTCGTGATGAACTATAACATATCAAGGATAGATACTATGATCTTTTGAGCGATTCGCGATGTTTGACACTGCGAAAGTAGAAATCAAGAAGGAGCATCAATAGTTGATGGTTTGTAAAACCACTGAGTTTCAAGAAAGGCAAGGGCTAGAAGGGATACTTCGTGAAACGGCAAAGCAGTTGCTGCACTAATGAAGAGACCCAAGATTAAACCCAAACCCGAGACTAAGTGCTTCTGTAATGAGGGGAACAGTCACTGAGGCGGAAACAACTCTAGATACTTGGTAGATAAGAAGGCTGGCAAAAGTCGAAAGAAGTGTATTTGATATACATAATGTTGATGTGTACTTTACTGGTACTCCTAGTTGCATGAGGGTATTAGATACCGGTTCGGTTGCTAAGTGATTAGTAACACGAAATGAAAGCTACGATATAAACGGAGACTAGCTAAAGGCGAGGTGACGATACGTGTTGGAAGTGTTTCCAAGGTTGATATGATCAAACGTCGCACGCTCCCTCTACCATCGGGATTGGTGTTAAACCTAAATAATTGTTATTTGGTGCTTGCGTTAAGCATGAACATGATTGGATCGTGTTTATTGCAATACGATTATTCATTTAAGGAGAATAATGGTTACTCTATTTTCTTGAATATTCACCTTCAATGGTTTATTGAATCTTGATCGTAGTGTCACACATGTTCATGATATTGGTGCCAAAAGATACGAGTTAATGATGATAGTACCACTTACTTGTGGCACTGCCGCTTGAGTCATGTTAGTATAAATTGCATGAAGAGGCTCCATGCTGATGGATCTTTGTACTCACCTGATTTCGAATCACTAGTGACATGCAAATCATACCACATGAGCAAGGCCTTGTTTTCATTGAGATGAAATAAGATAGTAACTTGTTGGAAGTGATACATTTTGATGTATGCAGTCCAATGGGTGCTGAGGCACGCAGTGGATATCATTATGTTCTTACTTCACTGACGATTTGAGTAGATACTAGAGTATTTACTTAATGAATCACAGGTCTGAAATATTGAAAAGTTCAATTCTGTTTCAGAGTGAAGTTCGTCGTAACAAGAGGATAAGCTGTCTACGATATGATCATAGAAATGAATATCTGAGTTACGAGTTTTGGTACGCAGTTAAGACAATGTGGAAGTTATTTCGCAGTTCATGCCACCTGGAACATCATAGTGTGATGATGTGTCTGAACATCATAGCCACGCACTATTTGGTATAATACATACTATGGTGTCTCTTATCGAATTACCACTATCGTTTATGGGTTATGCATTAGAGACAACCGCACTCACTTTAAATAGGGCACCGCGTATTTCCGTTGAAGATGACACAGTATAGACTGAGGTTTAGAGAAATCTAAACTGTCGTTTCTTGAAAGTTTGGGGTTTCGACACTTATGTGAAAAAGTTTCAGTCTGATAAGCTCGAACCCAAAGCGGATAAATGCATCTTCATAGGATATCCAAAACAGTTGGGTACATCTCCTATCTCAGATCCGAAAGCAAAGTGTTTGTTTCTAGAAACGGATCCTTTCTCGAGGAAAGGTTTCTCTTGAAAGAATTGAGTGGGAGGGTAGTAGAACTTGATGAGGTCATTGAACCATCACTTCAACCAGTGTGTAGCAGGGCGCAGGAAGTTGTTCATGTGGCGCCTACACCAATTGAAGTGGAAGCTGATGATGATGATCATTGAGCTTCGAATCAAGTTACTACAAAACCTCGTAGGTCGACAAGGTCGCGTACTGCTGCAGAGTAGTACGGTAACCCTGTCTTGGAGGTCATGTTGTTGAGCAACAGTGAACCTACGAGTTATGGAGAAAGCGATGGTGGGCCCGGGTTCCGACAAATGGCTGGAAGCCATGAAATCCGAGAGAGGATCCATGTATGAAACCAAAGTGTAGACTTTGGAAGAACTACTTGATGGTCATAAGACTATTGAGTAAAGATGGATCTTTAAAAGGAAGACAGACGATGATAGTGATAAGTCACTATTAAGAAAAGCTCGACTTGTCGCAAAAATGTTTCCGACAAGATCAAACAGTTGACTATGATGAGACTTTCTCACTCGTAGCGATGCTGAAAGTGTGTTAGAATTATGTTAGTAGTTGCTGCATTATTTATGAAATATTGCATGTAGGATGTCAAAACATTATTTCCTCAACGGTTTCCTTGAGCAAACATTGTATGAGATACAACCATGAGGTTTTGTCGATCCTAAAGATACTAGCAAGTATGCAAGCTCCAGTGATCCTTCAATGGACTGGTGCAAGCATCTCGGAGTTGGAATATACACTTTGATGAGATGATCAAAGATTTTGGGTTTTTTACAAAGTTTATGAGAAACCTGTATTTCCAAAGAAGTGAGTGGGAGCACTATAGAATTTCTGATAGGTATATGTGGTTGACATATTGTGGATCAGAAGTAATGTAGAATTTCTGTAAAGCATACAAGGTTGTTTTGAAAGAAGTTTTCAAAGGAGTACCTGGATTACGCTACTTGAACGTTGAGCATCAAAGATCTATGGAGATAGATCGAAAAGCACTTAACGGAAGTTTCAACAAGATGCGTGCCTTGACAAGTTTTTGAAAGGAGTTCAAAATAGGTCAGCAAAGAAGGAGTTCTTGGTTGCGTTGTGAGGTGTGAATTTGAGTAAGACTCAAAACCCGACCCCGGCAGAATAAAGAGAATAGACGAAGGTCGTCTTCTATGCCTTAGCCGTAGAATCTAAAGTATGCCATGCTGTGTACCGCACCTGATGTGTGCCTTGACTCAAAGTATGTTGAGAGGTACAGAGAGTGATCCATGATTGAATCACTAGCACCGGTCAAAATTTATCCTTAGTAACTAATGGACTAAGGAATTTTTTCTCGATTATGGAGGTGGTTAAAGAGTTCGTCGTAAAGGGTTACGTTGATGCAAGCTTTGACACTAATCCGAATAACTATGAGTAGTGAAACGGATTCGTATAGTAGAGTAGATATTTGGAGCATTTCCGAATAGCACGTAGTAGCAGCATCTATAAGATGGCATAAAGATTTGTAAAGAACACACGGATCTGAAAGTTTCAGAACCATTGACTAAAACCTCTCTCACGAGCAAGACGTGATCAGACCCCATAACTATATGGGTGTTGGATTCGTTGGAATCACATGGTGATGTGAACTAGATTATTGACTCTAGTGCAAGTGGGAGACTGTTGGAAATATGCCCTAGAGGCAATAATAAATTAGTTATTATTATATTTCTTTGTTCATGATAATCGTTTATTATCCATGCTATAATTGTATTGATTGGAAACACAATACTTGTGTGGATACATAGAAAAAACACTGTCCCTAGTAAGCCTCTAGTTGACTAGCTCGTTGATCAAAGATGGTCAAGGTTTCCTGGCCATAGGCAAGTGTTGTCACTTGATAACGGGATCACATCATTAGGAGAATCATGTGATGGACTAGACCCAAACTAATAGACGTAGCATGTTGATCGTGTCATTTTGTTGCTACTGTTTTCTGCGTGCCAAGTATTTATTCCTATGACCATGAGATCATATAACTCACTGACACCGGAGGAATGCTTTGTGTGTATCAAACGTCGCAACGTAACTGGGTGACTATAAAGATGCTCTACAGGTATCTCCGAAGGTGTTAGTTGAGTTAGTATGGATCAAGACTGGGATTTGTCACTCCGTGTGAACGGAGAGGTATCTCGGGGCCCACTCGGTAATACAACATCACACACAAGCCTTGCAAGCAATGTAACTTAGTGTAAGTTGCGGGATCTTGTATTACGGAACGAGTAAAGAGACTTGCCAGTAAACGAGATTGAAATAGGTATACGGATACTGACGATCGAATCTCGGGCAAGTAACATACCGAAGGACAAAGGGAATGACATACGGGATTATATGAATCCTTGGCACTGAGGTTCAAACGATAAGATCTTCGTAGAATGTGTAGGATCCAATATGGGCATCCAGGTCCCGCTATTGGATATTGACCGAGGAGTCTCTCGGGTCATGTCTACATAGTTCTCGAACCCGCAGGGTCTGCACACTTAAGGTTCGACGTTGTTTTATGCGTATTTGAGTTATATTGTTGGTTACCGAATGTTGTTCGGAGTCCCGGATGAGATCACGGACGTCACGAGGGTTTCCGGAATGGTCCGGAAACGAAGCTTGATATATAGGATGACCTCATTTGGTTACCGGAAGGTTTTCGTGCATTACCGGAAAGGTTTCGGGCTCATCGGTAGTGTACCGGGAGTGCCGGGAGGGGTGCCGGGGACCATCGGGAGGGGTGTCACGCCCCAAGGGGTCTCATGGGCTATGGGAAGAGATAATCCAGCCCCTAGTGGGCTGGAATAAGTTCCCACTAAGGCCCATAAGGTTTGAGAAGGAAAAAACACAAGGTGGAAAGAGTTTCCAAGTGGGAAGGTGGAATCCTACTCCAAGTAGGATTGGAGTAGGACTCCTCCACCTCCAATTTCGGCCAAACCTTTAGGTTTTGAGGCTGCCTCCTCCCCTCCCTCCCACCTATATATACGGAGGTTTTAGGGCTGATTTGAGACGACTTTCTCACGGCTGCCCGACCATATACCTCCATAGTTTTTCCTCTAGATCGTGTTTCTGCAGAGCTCGGGCGGAGCCCTGCTGAGACAAGATCATCACCAACCTCCGGAGCGCCGTCACGCTGCCGGAGAACTCTTCTACCTCTCCGTCTCTCTTGCTGGATCAAGAAGGTCGAGATCATCGTCGAGCTGTACGTGTGCTGAACGCGGAGGTGCCGTCCGTTCGGTACTAGATCGTGGGACTGATCGCAGGATTGTTCGCGGGGCGGATCGAGGGACGTGAGGACGTTCCACTACATCAACCGCGTTCACTAACGCTTCTGCTGTACGATCTACGAGGGTACGTAGATCACTCATCCCCTCTCGTAGATGGACATCACCATGATAGGTCTTCGTGCGCGTAGGAAAATTTTTGTTTCCCATGCGACGTTCCCCAACAGTGGCATCATGAGCTAGGTTATTGCGTAGATGTCTTCTCGAGTAGAACACAAAAGTTTTTGTGGGCGGTGATGTGCGTTTTGCTGCCCTCCTTAGTCTTTTCTTGATTCCGCGGTATTGTTGGATTGAAGCGGCTTGGACCGACATTACTCGTACGCTTACGAGAGACTGGTTTCATCGTTACGAGTAACCCCCTTTGCTCAAAGATGACTGGCAAGTGTCGGTTTCTCCAACTTTAGTTGAATCGGATTTGACCGAGGAGGTCCTTGGATGAGGTTAAATAGCAACTCATATATCTCCGTTGTGGTGTTTGCGTAAGTAAGATGCGATCCTACTAGATACCCATGGTCACCACGTAAAACATGCAAACAACAAAATTAGAGGACGTCTAACTTGTTTTTGCAGGGTATGATTGTGATGTGATATGGCCAACGATGTGATGTGATATATTGGATGTATGAGATGATCATGTTGTAATAGAAATATCGACTTGCACGTCGATGGTACGGCAACCGGCAGGAGCCATAGGGTTGTCTTTATAACTAACGTTTGTGCTTGCAGATGCGTTTACTATTTTGCTAGGATGTAGCTTTAGTAGTAATAGCATGAGTAGCACGACAACCCCGATGGCGACACGTTGATGGAGATCATGATGATGGAGATCACGGTGTGACGCCGGTGACAAGAAGATCGTGCCGGTGCTTTGGTGATGGAGATCAAGAAGCACGTGATGATGGCCATATCATCTCACTTATGAATTGCATGTGATGTTAATCCTTTTATGCACCTTATTTTGCTTAGAACGACGGTAGCATTATGAGGTGATCTCTCACTAAAATTTCAAGACGAAATTGTGTTCTCCCCGACTGTGCACCGTTGCGACAGTTCTTCGTTTCGAGACACCACGTGATGATCGGGTGTGATAGACTCAACGTTCACATACAACGGGTGCAAAACAGTTGCACACGCAGAACACTCGGGTTAAGCTTGACGAGCCTAGCATGTGCAGACATGGCCTCGGAACACATGAGACCGAAAGGTCGAGCATGAATCGTATAGTTGATATGATTAGCATAGAGATGCTTACCACTGAAACTATTCTCGACTCACGTGATGATCGGACTTGAGATAGTGGATTTGGATCATGTACCACTCAAATGACTAGAGAGATGTACTTTTTGAGTGGAAGTTCTTAAGTAATATGATTAATTGAACTAATTATCATGAACATAGTCTAATGGTCTTTGCGAATTACGATGTAGCTTGCGCTATAGCTCTACTGTTTTTATATGTTCCTAGAGAAAATTTAGTTGAAAGTTGATAGTAGCAAACTTTGCAGAGGATTGTCCTCGTTGCTGCGTAGAAGGCTTATGTCCTTAATGCACCACTTGGTGTGCTGCACCTCGAGCGTCGTCTGTGGATGCTGTGAACATCCGACATACACGTTTCTGATGACTACATGATAGTTCAGTGCAAAATACTTAATGGCTCAGAAGCAAGGCGCCGAAGACGTTTTGAAACCTCACGGAACATAAGTGATGTTCTAAAAAGATGAAATTGTGATTTCATGCTTGTGCCCTTGTTAAGAGGTACGAGACCTCCAACAAGATTCTTTGTCCACAAAGTAAATGAGAAAAGCTCAATCGTTGAGCGTGTGCTCAGATTGTCTGAGTACGACAAACACTTGAATCAAGTGGGAGTTAATCTTCCAGATGACATAGTGATGGTTCTCCAAAAGTCACTGCCACCAAGCTGTGAGAGCTTCGTGATGAACTATAACATATCAAGGATAGATACAATGATCCTTGAGCGATTCGTGATGTTTGACACTACGAAAGTAGAAATCAAGAAGGAGCGTCAATAGTTGATGGTTTGTAAAACCACTAAGTTTCAAGAAAGGCAAGGGCTAGAAGGGATACTTCGTGAAACGGCAAAACAGTTGCTGCACTAATGAAGAGACCCAAGATTAAACCCAAACCCGAGACTAAGTGCTTCTGTAATGAGGGGAACAGTCACTGAGGCGGAGCAACTCTAGATACTTGGTAGATAAGAAGGCTGGCAAAAGTCGAAAGAAGTGTATTTGATATACATGATGTTGATGTGTACTTTACTAGTACTCCTAGTAGCATGAGGGTATTGGATACCGGTTCGGTTGCTAAGTGATTAGTAACACGAAATAAAAGCTACGACATAAACGGAGACTAGCTAAAGGCGAGGTGACGATACGTGTTGGAAGTGTTTCCAAGGTTGATATGATCAAACGTCGCACGCTCCCTCTACCATCGGGATTGGTGTTGAACCTAAATAATTGTTATTTGGTGCTTGCGTTAGGCATGAACATGATTGGATTGTGTTTATTGCAATAGGATTATTCATTCAAGGAGAATAATGGTTACTCTATTTGCTTGAATAATCACCTTCAATGGTTTATTGAATCTCGATTGTAGTGTTACACATTGGTGCCAAAAGATACGAGTTAATGATGATAGTACCACTTACTTGTGGCACTGCCGCTTGAGTCATGTTAGTATAAATTGCATGAAGAGGGTCCATGCTGATGGATCTTTACTCACCTGATTGCGAATCACTAGTGACATGCAAATCATACCACATGAGCAAGGCCTTGTTTTCATTGAGATGAAACAAGATAGTAACTTGTCGGAAGTGATACATTTTTGATGTATGCAATCCAATGAGTGCTGAGGCACGCAGTGGATATCATTATGTTCTTACTTCACTGACGACTTGAGTAGATACAGGAGTATTTACTTAATGAATCACAAGTCTGAAATACTGAAAAGTTCAATTCCGTTTCAGAGTGAAGTTCGTCGTAACAAGAGGATGAACTGTCTACGATATGATCATAGAAATGAATATCTGAGTTGCAAGTTTTTGGTACACAGATAAGACAATGTGGAAATTGTTTCACAGTTCATGCCACCTGGAACATCATAGTGTGATGATGTGTCTGAACGTCATAGCCACGCACTATTTAGTATGGTGCATGCTGTGGTGTCTCTTATCGAATTACCATTATCGTTTATGGGTTATGCATTAGAGACAACCGCATTCACTTTAAATAGGGCACCGCGTATTTCCGTTGAGATGACACAGTATAGACTGAGGTTTAGAGAAATCTAAACTGTCGTTTCTTGAAAGTTTGGGGCTTCGACACTTATGTGAAAAAGTTTCAGCCTGATAAGCTCGAACCCAAAGCGGATAAATGCATCTTCATAGGATATCCAAAACAGTTGGGTACATCTCCTATCTCAGATCCGAAAGCAAAGTGTTTGTTTCTAGAAACGGATCCTTTCTCGAGGAAAGGTTTCTCTCGAAAGAATTGAGTGGGAGGGTAGTAGAACTTGATGAGGTTATTGAACCATCACTTCAACCAGTGTGTAGCAGGGCATAGGAAGTTGTTCCTGTGGCGCCTACACCAATTGAAGTGGAAGCTGATGATGGTGATCATTGAGCTTCGAATCAAGTTACTACAAACCTCGTAGGTCGACAAGGTCGCGTACTGCTGCAGAGTAGTACGGTAACCCTGTCTTGGAGGTCATGTTGTTGAGCAACAGTGAACCTACGAGTTATGGAGAAAGCGATGGTGGGCCCAGATTCCGACAAATGGCTGGAAGCCATGAAATCCGAGAGAGGATCCATGTATGAAAACAAAGTGTAGACTTTGAAAGAACTACTTGATGGTCATAAGACTATTGAGTAAAGATGGATCTTTAAAAGAAGACAGACGATGATGGTGATAAGTCACTATTAAGAAAAGCTCGACTTGTCGCAAAGATGTTTTCGATAAGATCAAACAGTTGACTATGATGAGACTTTCTCACTCGTAGCGATGTTAAAAGTCTGTTAGAATTATGTTAGTTGTTGATGCATTATTTATGAAATATTGCACGTAGGATGTCAAAACATTGTTTTCTCGACGGTTTCCTTGAGCAAACATTGTATGTGATACAACCAGAAGGTTTTGTTGATCCTAAAGATACTAGCAAGTATGCAAGCTCCAGTGATCCTTCAATGGACTGGTACAAGCATCTCGGAGTTGGAATAAGCACTTTGATGAGATGATCAAAGATTTTGGGTGTGTACAAGGTTTATGAGAAACTTGTATTTCCAGAGAAGTGAGTGGGAGCACTATAGAATTTCTGATAGGTATATGTGGTTGACATATTGTGGACCAGAAGTAATGTAGAATTTCTGTAAAGCATACAAGGTTGTTTGAAAGAAGTTTTCAAAGGAGTACCTGGATTATGCTACTTGAAGGTTGAGCATCAAAGATCTATGGAGATAGATCGAAAGCGCTTAATAGAAGTTTCAACAAGATGCATGCCTTGACAAGTTTTTGAAAGAGTTCAAAATAGACCAGCAAAGAAGGAGTTCTTGGTTGCGTTGTGAGGTGTGAATTTGAGTAAGACTCAAAACCCGACCACGGCAGAATAAAGAGAATAGATGAAGGTCGTCTTCTATGCCTTAGCCGTAGAATCTAAAGTATGCCATGCTGTGTACCGCACCTGAAGTGTGCCTTGACTCAAAGTATGTTGAGAGGTACAGAGAGTGATCCATGTTTGAATCACTAGCAGCGGTCAAAATTTATCCTTAGTAACAAATGGACTAAGGAATTTTTCTCGATTATGGAGGTGGTTAAAGAGTTCGTCGTAAAGGGTAACGTCGATGCAAGCTTTGACACTAATCTGAATAACTATGAGTAGTGAAACGGATTCATATAGTAGAGTGGATATTTGGAGCATTTCCGAATAGCACGTAGTAGCAGCATCTATAAGATGACATAAAGATTTGTAAAGAACGCATGGATCTGAAAGTTTCAGAACCGTTGACTAAAACCTCTCTCACAAGCAAGACATGATCAGACCCCATAACTATATGGGTGTTGGATTCGTTGGAATCACATGGTGATGTGAACTAGATTATTGACTCTAGTGCAAGTGGGAGACTGTTGGAAATATGCCCTAGAGGCAATAATAAATTAGTTATTATTATATTTCTTAGTTCATGATAATCGTTTATTATCCATGCTATAATTGTATTGATTGGAAACACAATACTTGTGTGGATACATAGACAAAACACTGTCCCTAGTAAGCCTCTAGTTGACTAGCTCGTTGATCAAAGATGGTCAAGGTTTCCTGGCCATAGGCAAGTGTTGTCACTTGATAACGGGATCACATCATTAGGAGAATCATGTGATGGACTAGACCCAAACTAATAGACGTAGCATGTTGATCGTGTCATTTTGTTGCTACTGTTTTCTGCGTGTCAAGTATTTATTCCTATGACCATGAGATCATATAACTCACTGACACCGGAGGAATGCTTTGTGTGTATCAAACGTCGCAACGTAACTGGGTGACTATAAAGATGCTCTACAGGTATCTCCGAAGGTGTTAGTTGAGTTAGTATGGATCAAGACTGGGATTTGTCACTCCGTGTGAACGGAGAGGTATCTCGGGGCCCACTCGGTAATACAACATCACACACAAGCCTTGCAAGCAATGTAACTTAGTGTAAGTTGCGGGATCTTGTATTACGGAACGAGTAAAGAGACTTGCCAGTAAACGAGATTGAAATAGGTATACGAATACTGACGATCGAATCTCGGGCAAGTAACATACCGAAGGACAAAGGGAATGACATACGGGATTATATGAATCCTTGGCACTGAGGTTCAAACGATAAGATCTTAGTAGAATGTGTAGGATCCAATATGGGCATCCAGGTCCCGCTATTGGATATTGACCGAGGAGTCTCTCGGGTCATGTCTACATAGTTCTCGAACCCGCAGGGTCTGCACACTTAAGGTTCGACGTTGTTTTATGCGTATTTGAGTTATATGGTTGGTTACCGAATGTTGTTCGGAGTCCCGGATGAGATCACGGACGTCACGAGGGTTTCCGGAATGGTCCGGAAACGAAGATTGATATATAGGATGACCTCATTTGGTTACCGGAAGGTTTTCGTGCATTACCGGAAAGGTTTCGGGCTCATCGGTAGTGTACCGGGAGTGCCGGGAGGGGTGCCGGGGACCATCGGGAGGGGTGTCACGCCCCAAGGGGTCTCATGGGCTATGGGAAGAGATAAACCAGCCCCTAGTGGGCTGGAATAAGTTCCCACTAAGGCCCATAAGGTTTGAGAAGGAAAAAACACAAGGTGGAAAGAGTTTCCAAGTGGGAAGGTGGAATCCTACTCCAAGTAGGATTGGAGTAGGACTCCTCCACCTCCAATTTCGGCCAAACCTTTAGGTTTTGAGGCTGCCTCCTCCCCTCCCTCCCACCTATATATACGGAGGTTTTAGGGCTGATTTGAGACGACTCTCTCACGGCTGCCCGACCACATACCTTCATAGTTTTTCCTCTAGATCGTGTTTCTGCAGAGCTCGGGCGGAGCCCTGCTGAGACAAGATCATCACCAACCTCCGGAGCGCCGTCACGCTGCCGGAGAACTCTTCTACCTCTCCGTCTCTCTTGCTGGATCAAGAAGGCCGAGATCATCGTCGAGCTGTACGTGTGCTGAACGCGGAGGTGCCGTCCGTTCGGTACTAGATCGTGGGACTGATCGCGGGATTGTTCGCGGGGCGGATCGAGGGACGTGAGGACGTTCCACTACATCAACCGCGTTCACTAACGCTTCTGCTGTACGATCTACGAGGGTACGTAGATCACTCATCCCCTCTCGTAGATGGACATCACCATGATAGGTCTTCGTGCGCGTAGGAAAATTTTTGTTTCCCATGCGACGTTCCCCAACAAGGGATTCGACAACCGACTGTTCAAGGAAGATCGGACGAGAAGGAGACGCATCACGCGGACGCGCTGCCACATCTACTTCCACTGCACGGCACTGCGCGTCTAGTGTTAACAATCTTGATCCATCTTCGTAGCATGTTCTTGGTTGTTCTTCGCGTAGGAAAATTTTAATTTGCATGCGATGCGGCTATGGTAGAACCTAACATGCTCGGCGACGAGGAACCCTAGCAAGCCCAACCCACCATGGGGGTTTTAATGGCAAGGAGAGTCAGAAGTTGTCCGCCGATGCGAGCTCTTCCCGCGGCTCGCTGGGGCGAGCTCCTCCGCTGCTGCCTGCTAGACGCGACTCCCCACCGGAGCGGCAGCGCCTGTACATACTAGTCCATCACGCGCGGTGGCACTCGCAGTACCATCGGCCAGGCACTATCCGGATGACAACCAGCCTCACGGCTGGCATGGATCCGCAGCGGATCCCTATTCTGGCAGTGCCACACTCGGTGCAGGTGCAGGTCGAGGAGGTTCGCTGGCGTCGCTAGGTCCTCACTCTGGAGCAATGACAGATGTGTGCCTACTCACGAGACTCCCCAACTAGGAGCGCTGGTTCGCGCTAGAGCACGAGGAGGAGCGCCGCCGGGGCGTCCACATCGACCACGATGTTCCTCCGCCATCACGTGAGGTTCTGTCGCACGAGGAGGACGAAGAGGTGGCATACCAAGCCGCCCTGGAGCGTGTCATGTAGCACGCGCTGGAGGGGAGCAGGATCGAGGAGGAGGACCAATGAGATGGGATGGAGCAAGCCCTCGCCTTGTCGGCGGCACGGGACTCCGCTGTTGCCCATCGTCGAGCCCAAGGCGGAGGCGGAGCCCATGTTGACGCGGAAGCGCTCGCCACCTCCACCCACTTGGTCGGATGAATCCTACACGTGGACCGGCGAGCTCCGCGAGTGGGTGAGTGCTCGCCGCCTCCACCCACCTGGCCGGAGGAGTCCTACACGTGGTCCGACGAGCTCCGCGAGTGTGTGAGCTTTGAATTATTTCCGCGACGTGTTTTTTTTATGTGGATAAATTTGGATCCGCCTTTAGTTGAGCCATCAAACCGATCTATTTGAAAACGCGAACTCGCACGTCTACCTGACCGATTCAAAGGAACGAAAAATAGACAAATTTCGCGTCCATTTGCGTTGACGCGTTTGGAGTTGCTCTTAGCACCTCGTTCTTTTTCTGCTCACATCTTGTGACCAACCCTATGGCGCGAGACAGAGGCAGCTCGCCGTCACTCACAGCTGGTCGGCCGCCGTGATCCAAACAGCCAGTCCGGCCGCGTCTGAACCCTTGTTTGGCGCGTACGCATGGAAAGCGAGCAACGGGTCCGACCCCAACCAGATCAATATCACAATGCCGCCAGACGAGCCGCGGTCAGGGTCACGTGAGCGCAAGGCCGAGGGGCCCGGCCGCCTGTGCAGGTCGGGGGCTCGCCCACGTGACCGCGCTGAACGCCCCCGGTTTTCTCCTCCGACGGGGGCCCCTGCGCTCCCCACGATTTGAAGGCCGCCGGGAGACGTGACCGAAGAAGCGTCCCGCCACAAGCCACACACAACACGTCGCAGTGCCTGTGCGTGCGCGTGGGCCGCGACCGACCGACCCCTCACGTGCCCGGTTCGCTCCGTCCTCGTCCCTCCCGTAGCTTTCGCTCCGGCCTCCTCGTCGACCATGGACCCGCCCGTGGTCTACCACAGCCGTACCGGCGCCGGTGTTTAACCGCGTCACAGTGCCATCCGTGAGTGACCAGTGAGTCTATGCCCACCCAGGTCGCCTGCTGGCCGGGTCTCGTGCGGGCAGGGTCCAAGCAAGACCAGCGCCGGTGCGTTGGCCACATGACCCACCGGCCGCTGGGCTCCCACACCACACGTGACCCGCCGCGCGTTGGCCGGCCCACGCCCACCCTCCTCCATGGCTCCATCCCACTCACGCCGCACTCCGCCACCCACGCGTCGACCTCCGGCACCAGCGAGGATCCGCCACCATTAACCAACGATCAAACCCCTCCCTCCCGCGCTAATTAACCCCTCACATGCACGCATGAGGCCAGGATCACCGGAGCGATCGCGTTTATTTACTGATCCACAAGCCGATTTTTCTTAAAGAAGAATCAGAAGGCCCTGCAACGGCAGAGGGGAATGTCGTCTAGCTGAGCCGAGTCACGGTGAAGATCGAGGTAAACAAGCATGGAGCGGCCGTGCTTGCTTGCCCGTCTGTAAACCCCATTTTTAAAACACCTAAACTTTGGCCCTTTAATTATCCCTTGGAATCTTCCACTCTGTCAAGGTGTCGACAGCTTCTTTAGCTATATCCTAACCTACAATGTTTCCTTAGTTAATTGCGCGTTCGCTTTGCGAGGGGAAGGTGCGTTGCATGCTTAGCTTAGCTAGCCAACATGCGCTGCATATACTTAACTAAACTATATATCTCCTCTCTCTCCGTCCAAAGGACGACGGGTGCGTGCTCTTTGTTTACGCTCGGCTTGCCGGCCTTTTGTGGCCGAGGCGGTGTGGCATGAGCCGATCGAGCGTCTCCAACTTTTGTTTTCCAGTAGACGGACAAGTAGGTTTGTCGTGGCGGTCATGTGACCCTCCATGATTAGGCGTCATTAGCTACGACGCCATCATTTTCTCCAGCGTTTCGTCGGGCCTTTAGCTCCGCGTTCACATCGTTGTAGTACGCCCGTGCATGCACGAGACCACCGTAGGTGTCTAATTTAAGTTTATTTTGTGATGTAAAGCGCCCGTAAGTAGGGCGAAAGACTTGATTAAGAACTCGGAATAAACAAGCTGGGAAGGGAGCGAAAAGAAAAAAGGCGGGAAGAAGGCGGTGCACACATGGTGGGATGCTGCGCGCATGATGGTGCTACTGCTACGGGCGTAGCCAAAGATGACGCTATTGGAAAAAGCCCGCGTATAGGTTAAAAAGGGCCTCCGACATGACAACGCAACTGGCAAAAGCACAGCGGTCTGCGCTGTTCGCTGCACAGGCAAAATATTTTGTAGTAGTAGTAGTAGAGGGAAAGGACGAATGATTGTTTTTCCGTTTGACAAACTCAACCATCCAGCAGCTCAATTAATTTACTAGTGTACGTATACATGTCCCGAATCCAACCGATACATCTTCACCAGTGCATGTATATCAAACACGTGTAATCGTGCATCGCAGTCGACTGTTGGACGCACGAACCAGCTTTATCCATGTGCATCTATCTATCTACTCCGTACTGGGACGACACAGGCAGCAGTCACCAGACGGGCTCCACCTCCTCTTCTCCCCCTGCAGTGCAGAGCGGCAACGGCAAAGTTGCGTCTCCAGTCGTCCATTGATCACCTAGCCGGCCGGCCTGTGGCCCTCGCCCTCGAGCTTTCCGGGTCCGATCTCGGGAGCGACAGGCACAGCGTACGTGCCATGCGCGCACGTACTGTTGGCACGTGCGGTGCGGGCCTGTCAGCGTACGTACGCTTACGCTCTGCATGCGACCCCCCACCGCAGTGATTCCAGAAGTGGTCTCCCCGCCCGCTCACGCCGATCCATGCGTACACGGCCGGACCGATCACCGGTCGATCGGCCGGCTCGCCTCGTCCGAGATCGGTGGCGGTACGTGCTGCTGGCTCTCCGAGGTGACTGCTGAGCTGATGCCGCCGGGGCCGGCGCACGAGCACGGGGCCCTGTCTCCTCCCCCTCGCTTTATTTCACTCTCCTGCGTGGTCAGTCGTACATGACCACACACGCCTGCGGCCTGTCCCGCGCGGCATGCGCGCGCGCGTGCGACGCACAGTGCGAGGGAAGTCACAAATGGCATGCCAAACGTGTGCAACTTTGGGCTGCTGCTCCTCGAACAAACGGCACCCACGGTAGCAAAATCCGAGATGTTCCACTGTGCAGCACGGTAAATCGAATTGAGTTCCTCTACTCGGAGCAGCGGGAGTAGGAGTTAGATAGTAGATGAAGATACAGCGATCGAATTGATTGAGGCTGCACTGCAGGCAGCAAATCTGGGAAAGCGGATTGGAGCGGGCGTGCGTGGCCATGTGGCAGGCACGGGGCATGGCCCCTGACCCGACCCGACCTGACCCGACCCGACCTGACCCTGACCACCACCCCTAACACTAACACTGACCCCCACGCAGATCCGCTTTCCCGGCCCAGGCGCACGCGTGCGCGATGGATGCCGCTGCACCTACGCGTATCCCGTGAGCGACGATCCGGCCCCCGTCGCATGCCGCGCACGCCAAATTCGGCAAGGGAAAGGCCCGTCCCATCCGACGGGGGCACGACACCCGCGCCCCACGCGCGCGCCACCGATGCCCCATCCATCCACCACGAACAACGACGACGCGCGTGCCGCAAGCATCGCCATCCATCGTGTCGCGCCATGCGGTGAACGAACCGGGGACGAGTATCTTGGCCGGTTGGTTGCTTGCGATGGATTCGCGGGGGTTTCCGTGCCGGTGCAAGGTAATACAGTACTACTCATCAGTAGTACATCGACTGTGCGTCCACGTGAGGCCGATCTACCGAGGGTCTTTGTTTTTCTTGCTCCCCCGGCGGTAGGGTGGGTGGGGGGTAAAAAAGGGGTACGCGATCGCCGGCCGATCAGATAGGCGTACGAGCCACGTGAAGCGATCGTGCGCGTGTTGGACGGACCGGACGGAGCTTGGCGGTGGTGGAACCGAACTGGACGCAGACAATCATGCTTCTCTCTCTATCTCTCCATCTATATCGTGTCTATCTATCCTGCTAGATTTACTGCCGCGGTTTTGGATTCGGGCAGTGCTTCCCTTTTTTACCGCCGACGATGGGACACAAAGCCAAAGGCGGGCGGGCGGGCGGGCAAAGTGAGCTCGCGCGCGCGCGCGGTAATAAATAAAGGGGGCCGAAAGCGGCAAGTGATCGCGATCGTGCTGCGTAAACCAGCAGCTCGCAAAAGCGAGAGTTGACAGACCCGCACGCGGCAGCAGGAGATTTATAGTTTGTCTGCCCGGATCGGCGGTGAGACAACATCGGACGAGTTTATCGTTCGTACTACTATTACCAGCAGCGTTCGTTTTTAAAGACCGTTTAAAATGTACTCCTCGGAGCTGACAGGTTCAGAGGCACGCACGCGAGCATGTTTAGTATAGTAAGTTTTGGACTGGAGGCCTCCCTCCATTGCTGGGCGTGACGAAGCAACACCCAACATTTTTGCACTCGTACTACTGCTATTACCGTGTAAATTCGATCGAGGGGGAGAGAGTGCGGGAGACGGTGGATGGAGGGCCGAATCTGAAGCACATGACCCGGCGCCCGTCGCCATCCACGGGATGCCCGCAATTTCCGGCTCCATGTGCCGCGGCGGGCCCGGCCAACAACCGGCACGTGACCGCCCTCCCCACTCCACGTCGACCTCTATCCTCCTATTCCCATTCCCATTCCTGTTCCGTCTCCCCCCGCCGGCCGCACTCGCACGACTCGCCCCGACCCACCACCACCACCACCACCTCCCCCACCTCGGGATCGCCCCACCCCACGCGCCAATCTTCCCTCCGGCGCCGCGGTACGGCGCGGCCGGGGGGGTCACCACGGGCACGTGCGCTGTGCGGCGGGCGCCAGCAGACTCAGCTAGCAACGCCGTCACGTAACGTCGTCTCCCTCGCCTCGCGGCCGTAGCAACGACCAGGTGCGGGGGCGCCGCGTGCCCGTATAAAGGCCCCCACAGCTCACGCGAGCAGCTGCCCCGCCTAGCTAGCCGCTGGTAGAGGAGGAGAAGCCGTAGCAGCGTCTGCAAAGAGAGATAGAGAGAGAGTTCAGAGGGAGAGAGAGAGAGAGAGTTCTCTAGGCCTTGCGAGCGAGCTCTTGCGCGTGCTCTCCGGTCTCCAGTTCTCCACGGCGGCGGCGCGCGCGTGCTCTGGGAAGACCAATTGCTCCGGCGATCGTTCCCGTTCGCGGCCGAGGAGAATTGCGACTCGGCGGCGAGGCGATGCGACTGATCGACTGATGCGCTAGAATTATGGGCATCCAAGGTACGTACCAAGGCCTACGGCCGGCCGCATTAATTTTTTTCTCTGCTCGCCGCTGATCCATGGCGTTGCCTAATTGGGAAAGAGCGTGCGTGTCTGACTACGCAGGGAACAAGGCGACGCACGACTTCCTCTCGCTCTACGCCCCCGCCGCCGCGGCCGCCGCCAAGGACTCGTCCCTCCAGCTCCACGACTCCAAGCCTCCCGCCGCCTCCCAAGGTTCGTCCATCCGCACTTCAATTCTGCGTCTCCTTCTCTCTCACTCTCCTACTCTCTGATCGGAACCTCTTCCCCTCTTCTCTCTCTCCCTCTCTCTCTCTCTCTGGGGACGACGGATTAATTCCTAGTACTTTCCTAGTAGTTAGACCAGCCAACTTCGATCGAATTGGCAGCTACGCAGGCCAGAGACAAAGAGCAGTTAGATCATGATCTGTGGGGGGCAGGCAGGTCCAAACTGCGCCCAGGTTTCGTTCGTGAGGAATGTAATCGACCGAGCTGTGAGTCGAATTTGTTTCTCTTGGGGCAACTGCTTGGAGATCAACCTTGGAAGGAAGGCCACTGCGCGTAAACAATTAACCAGCGCACGAACATGCTTGGTCGTCACTGTTGCGTGCGACCCATGATTGGGGGGTTCAAATTTTCGCGTCAAGTTGGCGATACGAAGCGACAACCAGAAGCAACGGCGAGCGGATCACGTGTGGGTTGGACGCAAGCGGCGGCCGTCGACGCCTGGCTTCCCCCGCCCGCCCTGCCTCCATCCTTCCTATCTGGCCCGGGGGCCCACCTTGATTACACCCCACGAGGCCACGAGCTTAATCATGATTAGTCCAGCGCAACCCTTGTGTTAGTTCGTTCTCTTTTTTTTTCCTGCGAAATTGGTTCATTCTTCTTACTAGCAGTCTAGCACAAAAAAAAGGCAGAATTATTAATAATTTTTTTCCTTTTGGTTTGTTGATGACGAGTTTAGTTATGTTATATTGCTGCTGAATACTGAGAAGCAAAAAAATTGCTACAGGTTTCTTTCTGAAGACGCACGACTTCCTGCAGCCGCTGGAGAAGCCGGCGGCGTCGGCACCGTCCGGCGCGGACAGGCAGCAGCAGCAGCAGCAGCAGGCGACGACGACGAAGCACGCGCTACCCGGCGGCATCGGCACGTTCAGCGTCAGCCAGCAGGCGCCCGGAGCCGCCGGACCGCAGCCGTCCGCCGCCGCCGCCGCGGTGGTGGTCGTCAAGCCCGAGCCGCCGCCGTTCGTGCTCTGGGGCCAGCCCACGGCATCACAGCCACCGAGAGCGCAAGGTTAGCACGTGTAGCCTTTAGCCGATGATCATCTCTCTCTCTCTCTCTCTCTCCGGCCGTCGTTGCCCGTGAGCTCTGGTGAAAGCCAGCGGTTGTAGATGCTGCTACGCCTCCGGGTCCGGGGCCGGGCCTCTGCTTTCCGGTCGTCGATCGACGTCGACGTGCCGGGCGCACGCAGGCACGCACGCACGTGGATCACGTCGTCTTCCCCCTCTCACCACGTCAGTGCGCACAGCTCAGTACCTACCTACCTACCGTGTGCTGTAGCCGCTGGCATGTCTCCGTGACACCCTTCCCTCCGTAGTCGCACTTTTGCTACGTGCAGCACTCCTTTTTTTTCTTCCGACAGAGAGGACGAGGTACAAGCTGGGCCTCCCTGTGTGGGCCGGGATAATGGGTCGTCGGAAAGGGGGCCTACGGCCCGTGCAACTGATGAGCCTGTCCTTGCACCCCACGTGAACAGCCGGTTTTCGGCCCAATAGCTATCCTTCTGCTGCTACACGCACGCCGTCCGTCCCCACAAATCCTGGGCGTTCCCAGTGGCGTGTGGGCCACTTTTTTTTTTTCTGCTTTGTTCCGTGTCGCTGTTGGGTAAAGGGCCGGGAACGAGAGCTAAAGGAGTCCCTGTCTCTGTCGTCCACCTTGCAGTTGCAGGCCACAACCACCACCAGTGGTCGCTCCCCTTCGCCGGCGCCGGGCAGGCGGCCACCGCGTCCAGGAAGCACCCGGTGGAGAGGAAGCGGCGCGGCGGCGGAGGGTTCATGGACTCCGGCTCCAGATCCAGCGGCGGCGCCGGCTTCGACGACGACGACGGCCTCGCCGCGCGCCGCGAGGTCTCCTCCTCGCTGCAAGGTACCGCAATTCCGATATAACCCACGAGCAATTTCGTTCTCGGGAGCGCGCAGGCTTGTCCATCCCGATTGCTTCTGTTTCTGTTTTTTTTTTCTTCTTCTGTTTCGTTTTTTGCTAGAAAGCCCCCATTTTTGTACTCTCAGGGGAGGCAGTGTTCGTGTAGAGTGGAAACGGAGGAGTTGGCGCGAGCTGATGGCGATGGAGGCGCGGTGCGTGCGGCCGTCGCACGTCCACCAGCTCCACGCCCACCTCCTGGTCTCTGGCCGCCTCCTCGGCGGCTCGCCGGGGCTTGCGCTCCTGCTGCTGCGCGCTGCCTGCCGCGTCCGTCCGTCCCCGTGCCTCCGTCCCCTCGCCCACCATCTGCTCGACCACGTTCCCCGCCCGCCCCCGCACCTTCTCCACGCTGCCTCCCGCCTCGCGTTCCGCCTCCGCCTTACTTCCCTCGCGCTCCGCCACTACCTCGCTCTCCGTGCGGGCCACCCGGCCTTCCTCCCGCCGGCTGCTGCCATTGGCGATGTGCTCAAGTCTGTCCCTGGCCGCGTAGCCCATGCCCACGGGTTACGTCTGACTGACGGAGACACGCGATTCCTACATAATTCACTCATCCCCATGTACTTTTCCTGCGGGGATGCCGGCCGTGCTCGCCGTGTGTTCGATGGAATGCGTGACTGCGAAAGGGACGTTGTCTCCTGGACCTCTCTCATCTCCAGGCTCGTGCAAAGTGGCAGTCCCTTGCAAGCGTTGCGGCTGTTTGCAGCGATGATGTGCTGTGATGTCCGTCCTGATTTTGTGCTGCTCGTCACAGTCCTCAAGGCGTACATGGAGCTTGATGACTTGCCAGGTGCCCAATCAGCTCATTCCTTGGTAGTCAAGGGTGGCTTTGATGATGAACAAGATGTTGTGACCACGCTGACGGCCATGTATGCCAAGTTTGGCTGCATCGTGGCTGCAAGGGCACTCTTCGACAGGATCCCGCCCCCACGGGTAAATGTGATCCTGTGGAATGCCATGATATCTGGTTACTCGAAGAATGGGCTTGCCAGCGAGGCAGTGCATTTGTTCAAGCAGATGCAGGTGTTTGCAAGGAGCATGAGCCCTGATTCTGTCACATTGCGGTCGGTGATCATGGCATGTGCTCAGCTCGGCTCCACCGAGCTTGCAGTATGGATGGAGGATTATGTACGCCGCAGTGAGTGCAGGGAGGATGTTCTCGTGAACACAGCGCTGATTGATATGTACGCTAAGTCAGGGAGCATTGCCCATGCACGCAGAGTCTTTGAACAGATGCATGCCCAAGAGCGGGATGTTGTAGTCTGGAGTGCATTGATCTCAGGTTATGGGGCGCACGGCCATCTCGCTGAGGCCGTTGGCCTGTTTGAGGACATGAAGCTCGCAGGGGTGAAACCAAATGATGTGACTTTCTTGGGGCTTTTGTCAGCATGCAACCATGCGGGTGCTGTGGAGAAAGGGTGGTTCTACTTTCATTCCATGAAACCCGACCACAAGATCGAGCCTCGACACCAGCACTATGCTTGTGTGGTCGACCTGCTTGCTCGTGCTGGTCAGCTTGACAGAGCTTATCGATTTATACTTGACATGCCCATCAAGCCAGAGATGAGTGTGTGGGGTGCCTTACTTCACGGTTGCAAGATGCACGAGCACTCGAACATGGCCATGGCTGAGAGGGCAGCACAGCACATCTTTGAGTTGGAGCAATCCAACGCGGGGCATTATGTGCAGCTGGCAAACATGTATGCGTCTGCAGGGATGTGGAGCCATGTTGCTGGTGTACGGGCCACCATGAGAGAGAGGGGTGTCACCAAAGCAACCGGATGCAGCTCCATTGAGGTTGATGGAGAGACGCACAACTTCCATGCCTGGGATCACTCGCATCCAAGGGCCGCTGAGATTTTCGCCTTACTCTGCCTTCTTTCTCAAAGTCAAACTGGCCATGAAGTGGGGCATGCCAGTTGTTGAGTTCCTTTATGTAGTTAGGAAAAACTCCTCATATCCTGTAATTCTTTCACATAGTATCTTGGCAGCCAGCATTAGTCGTGTCATGCATATCGTGCCTCTACAATGCAATTGCAATACAATTCGTCACGAGCACTGTGACCATCAAAATAAACAAGACATGCTAGGTTACACGAGATCCGCTGCATTCAGGGCACAAAACAGGGTTGATGATTTTTGCAAGCCTTCAAATTTTTTTACTAATGAATGCTGTTTATGTAGCAGAGTTAGCTGTGAGGGTTGATGCCAAGGGCGGGAGCTGCAGCGGCAGCGGCACGGATCAGCTGCCAAACACACCAAAGTCAAAGCATTCTGCAACTGAGCAGCGCCGCCGTAGCAAGATCAATGACAGGTGAGGATTCCTAAACTCCTGTAGTTCGTTCAGAAGATAAACAATTCATCAGTATTGTATTGGCATTGTTCCTTGGTAATTCAGAACATGTTCTAAAGTAGATTGTATGATTGTGTGAAAGATATTAAGTATATTGTATGATTGTATTAACACTAGGTATGTAAATTATCAAATTCTGTTCATGGTTGGTCAACAAGATTAAATCTCTTAAGATATTAATGCTTGTCCATACAAAATTAGACAAATTTGTGTTTTGGCAAGTCACAGGTACATGCTTCCTAAAAAAAAACATTGATATAATGTACTCCCTCCGTAAATAAATATAAGAACGTTTAGATCACTACTTTATAGTAATCTAAATGCTCTTATATTTCTTTACGGAGGGAGTACTTATTATGGAGGAGCTTATCTGAAATTATTTTCAAGACCATTTGTGAGCGGTAGACAAACAGTGGCTCAGTGTACATAACATAATTATTCTTCTGTCGACATTATTTCAACAGGTTTCAGATACTTAGGGATCTTTTGCCACACACTGATCAAAAGAGAGACAAGGCAACATTTCTCTTAGAGGTAAGGCTCCCAGCAGCAAGTTTATCTCCTGGTGTTCTCGAAAGAAAACAAGTTTGTCTCCTGGTTGATTGACTTGGTTCTCTCTTAATGCTATTTTTTATCCAGGTTATTGAATATATACGGTTTTTGCAAGAGAAAGCACAGAAGTACGAGGCTTCATTTCCAGAATGGAACCAAGAAAATGCAAAGTTACTCCCATGGGTAATTGTTTTTCTAAATCTGCAATATGCGATTAACATTCAATTCTTGGACGGCCGTATCTTAACTCTGTTCTATATTTTGTAGTCAAACATGTATTTTCGATCATCTTGGAAAAATGCACAGGTAAATTTTGTTTCCTGTAATTGCATGTCATCTCCAATTAAAATCTTCAGAACTTTTTGGCATATGTCTTACACATACTATTATCCTTGTGGTCCACAGAGTAAAGGGCAAATCCCAGAAGATGCCTCGCCTGACCCTTCACAATTCATCAGAAATGGGGCCTCCCCTGGATTCAATATCACAGGCAAACTTGATGATAACCACACCGCGGTAGCATCTGCAGCTATCTCAGGGGCACAGGATCAGGCAGAAACCGACCACATGGCTAGTGTGTCCTGTAGATCGGCGGATACTCCAACAAATATTTTGAGTATGTTTGACAACCCACCTGTGCTTCTGTTCCCATTCTGGAAGTACTATGGTTATTCATGAATATATCGTTTTTTATGCAGATAATGTTTCGCCCCAGTCCCAACCACAATGGGCAGACCCATCTGGGGTGGATGATTGCGCGGTGAACAGTGACGTGTTAAATAACCAACAATTGATGATTGATGAAGGAACAATCAGCGTGTCAAGCCAATATTCCCAAGAGTACGTTGCAAAGAATATCACTATCTTTATTATTGTATATGTCGCTACTCAAGTATCAGAATCCTGCATGCTAATAGATTTTTGGAAATATTTTACACCCGCTTTTGATTGTTGCTATTAAATTAACGTTTCCCGGCAATTCTAGAGTTAAGAATTTTAGATTGATCTCCTTGGTTCTGTTATCTTGTGTTCCGATGTCAGGTTTATATAGTATATTGTGAAAAGCATTTCTATGTACATTGACACATTTAGGCTTTTGTTAACTCACAACAGGCTACTCAACACATTGACTCATGCTCTTCAAAGCTCGGGTATTGATTTGTCCCAAGCCAACATCTCTGTCCAGATCAACCTGGGCAAGCGAGCTGTCAAAAGACCTACCGCTGGACAATCCTCCAGTTTTAAGGTATGCCACTCTTACCATACATCATGTTCCTGTTTTGAAGATACCTTTGCAAAAATTCAAATAAGTTGTATCCTTTTTATTGTACCATTTGCAGTCCTAGGGAACTGTGCTAAGGTGAATGTTTAGCCTGTTCTGCTTTGGCACCATATTTTTGGATCACCTTAAGAATAATTCTTTAAAGTCAATATCCCATTACACGCTTTAAAGAGCTCTGAGGCAGTTCTTGCAAGTGCATCTTGGTGCTTCGTCGTCTAGGTTATTTGTCCCTACTTACTTCAAAGTTTGACATGTGCTGTTTACATCCGTGTAGGAGCACACCGATCTAGGCCCGACGAACGACATGATGGGCCATCAGCAGGCGATGCTGGGCGCCGCCGCTGCCGAAGAGCTTCCGCACGCAACGAAGCGGTATAAGCCGGGCAACACCTGACGACGGCGACCATCGCCACATTCTCCACCCAAGACCGGATTGATCATTCTTTCCTCTGCGGCATTGCCAGCGGAGACCTTGAGATTGCATGTACATTATGTGGCACCAAGACTATGGTGCATTCTTTCATTTAATCTTCGCGTCGCCACCTTTTTATTTATCGAAGTAAGTGAAAACAAAACAAAGAAGCTTCCATTGCAGATTGTGAAGCTGCTCTTGTAGTAGTAGTAGTATATATACAGGCTTCCATTCGTATGCGAAGTTTCTCCCCCATGTAACCTGTAAGATATGATGACTCGACCGACTCTGTCTATCTTTTAGTTAAGTCGCACCCTGGATTATGTCAGGTTGTTGTGTCTTCGCACCTGTCGTGTCCGTTTTGCTGTCATCTCTTTTGGATTGTGCAACTGGATGGAATGGCTGGAATGGAAGCCCGCGCCTTCGTTATCGTTGGCAGCGGCGCCGGTACGTAGCTGCCCGGTGACGAGGTAGAGGCAGGGCCGAGACTCGATCGTGTGCCTTGCGGTTCACGTGCACCAGTATCGGTGCATTGAAGACTAAGGTCTTCTGTGTCTCAGACTTGTGGGTGCCGGCGGGAAAGATAACCCAAGGTCATCAAGGCCACACACCTCCAAGGATGTGAAGAACAAAGCCCAGGTCACAAGGCCTCGGCAAGCTTTCCTTGTCGGGAAGACACCCAAGGCCCCGGTAAGCTCCCCTCACCGGGAAGACAAACGAGGCCCCCCCGGCAAGCCCTCCTTACTGGGAAGACACGCAGAGCCCGGGCAAGCCTTCCTTGCCGGGAAGTTGTCCAAGCCCCCGGCGAGATCTCCTCGCCGGGATGACAGAAGAGGCCACCGGCAGGGACGCCACGCCGGCAAGCTCCCTTCCGTCCGCCAGGTGTTCCTCCTGCCACAGCGTCACCGACTGCCACTGCTCCAGCGCATCGCTCATGCGCCAGTACAAAGCCCAGGTGTCGAAACACCTGGGTACGTGTCGAAGCCACCTTGATGTAGGTCGGGGGGCCTGACAATGCATTTACTGCCTCTGACACTGTGGTAGATAGATAAGCGGTGAACCATGTTCACTATGCGACTCGTGAACCGACTGCGGAGCACTGTTGATGACCCCTTTGCCTATAAAAGAAGTCCCAAAGCTTAGTTCTAATGGTTGGACCTTTTGGGGTTTTAAGCTCTTTGATCACCAGCCGAAGGGCAATTACTGTAGCAAGCGACCTCACATTAAGCACCCAATACAACAAACAAGACAGGAGTAGGGTTTTACGCGCTAAGCGACCCAAACCTAGGTAAAAGACCTTGCCGGTGCTGATCGGTAGTTCTGCCCTTGGCGTCACCTCTCTCCCTTGACCGAACGATCAAGGGATACTTGAAGGTTCCCATAGGTGTCGTTGTCCCGACAACCAGTTATACAGGAACCATGTTTACTTGACACCTGCAGTCCTGCACTAATTCAAAAGTTAGACCCTGACTTTGCGGCTCACTCTATGGAGCTAAGAGGGTAGACGATGGTGAGGCTAAGATTGCGACAAGATGCAACACGGATAACGGATGTACATAGGTGATGTTGCAAAGTTTTTTTACTTTGCTATTTCCGCAACATGGGTGTTGTTGCGGGGTTTTTTTCTTAACAACACAGACAATGTTGTAGAAAATATTTGTTGTTTTTCTGTCTTCATCTTTTTACAACGCAGAAGACTTTTGTAACACATAATGTTACAGAAAAAGAGACGCAAAGGACACGTGTACACGAGTCACATGGAGAAGGGAACTGCTGAAGGCAAGCGTTTCCCTAAATTAGTGCCCGTTTAGCCTTGTCCCTCGCAAGACGCAGTCACCCGGTGCGCGCTGGCCTATGGCACAGAGCAAGTGGACGTGGCGAAATGGACGTAACCTGCGGCAGGGAGAAAGTTTGGAGCTACGCCCGTCAACCTGGTTAAAAACCCGGCGACGCCCACGCGGACGCCGTCGTGATCGTGCGGATTCGCGGTGGGCGCCGCACTTTGCCTGATGGATGGGCGCCTTTGGCGTGTTGACCAGGTTACGGCCGCGACCCCGCGACGGCGTGGCGATCCCGACGGGCTGCACGCCGGTGTGGCGGTGACCAGGAGAGGAGAGGAGAGCGAGCGAGTAAGCGATGCCCGTCTGAGCTGACCTGAAGCCGATCTCGATGCGCAACCGGACGAATTGCTCGTCCTCCGACGCCGGCTAGGTACCACTGTACTATACTGTATAGCCTTGGTATCGGCGCTGCAGTGAATACGGGTTGGATCATTCCTTCCTTCCAACGCTACACCGGTGAACTGCACGTTCTCGAGTGGCAGCGGCACCGTCTCCAAGAAGAAACTAAGATCAAAATGAGACGTGTGTAGAATTTGGTGATGAAACAAGTAAACATACGAGCTATACAAAAATGACGAAATGACGATCCCTAAACAGTGAAACGATCTATCGTTTCTGTGTAACTCGCATGGTTACTTATTTCATCATGAGAATTTGCACGTGTGTGATATACATCCATATGAACATGTCGGTTTTCATTCATAATTTTTTAAAACTTCAAATGCAATTCTGGCACTATTTAAAATACAGGCCTCACTAGAGCTCGTGCACCAAAGTGGCTTTTTGTAGCACTAGCCTCCTTCCTGACCTGTCATTTTAGACAACATTGAGGCCTCATTTGGTTTGGAGGAATCTTACGGGAATTTCATAGGATAGGATTTCTATAGAAAAGTTTGCTTTAAAGCTCTTTGGTTTGTAGAACTTCTTATCCTTCGCATTTCTTAGAAAAATAAACATTAGCCTAGACTCAATGAAAAAAAAATCTTACGATGTGAATCAAAGGGCATCTTTTTTTTGTAATCCTATTCACAGGATTTGAGATGCATATATTTTCCTACCCTATGAACCAAAGGAGGCCCGATGGTTTTACATAGTCTCAAATAGTAACTACATCTGGTCATTATTTCTGCATGAGAACATGTTACAGGAATACGAACAGATGTATCATGGTGCCTAAAATCAACATAATTGAACATGGTGCATGCCCAAAACCAACATACTTGGGCAAGCACCGGGGGAAGAATTTATTATTTGCATTCAGTAGCGAACAAACATGGTACCCAAAAGGCCAAATGTACAATACAAGAACTTATAACCATCACCATCACAATGTATGTATATGCATCACATCACATCAGATGCAAGCTCAATTCAGAAACTGAAAATCCCTACTCGTGCGTGTATTTTTTTTCCCTTCTAACTCCTATCATATGTACAACACAAGATCACACGCTGTTTATTTCGACAACCAAAAAGCTGGCAAATCATGCCTATCTGTGTGTATTATCACCTAACAAATGGCACTATTAATCTCTCAGGTGCCTGTCCCCATCAATGCAATTGCAGCTAGATCTCCAATTATGCCTACTCAAGAAATGTAATCCAAGCCGGCCCACGGCTCCGGAAAGAATGTGTATATATCCGAGGGTATCATAGAGCTGATAGCTCATCTGGTTGGTGCAAGCACTCATGAGGATTCGCGTAGAAGTAGTCCTCTTCCTTGGGTTTGTCAGGAATCACCTGCCTCCTGGATGGCGCGCCCATGCGGCTGGTGTGTGATGCCTTCACAGAGGAGGAGAAATCGGACCAGCTCAATGTGCCGTTTTTGTACTCATCAACGAGTTCAACTACAAGTTTCCGGTCAAGTAGCACTGTCTTCTTGAATCCCAAGTATCTGTGGACAGGGGACAAAACAACAGTTGAATGAAAACAGGGCAAATGTTTTTTCAGAAACAGGACTGACATCCCAAAAGTTTCAGCTTGCAAACATTAATTTTACTGAGAATGCAATCATGAAAAAATTGTATACAGAACACGCAATTGGAATGAAACGTTCTAAAACTTGGGGTTTGAGAAAATCCTGCTACTCCTATTAAGAATGGTTGAGAACATTGCGATCATGCAGCATGGGATGGGGCAGGTAATATGCGTTTCTTTTCGTTCTTCCTTTCTTGTACTTGTTTTTTCTTGATATTTATTCCAAGGGACAAACTTCTGTGTCTAGTAACAAGAATAACATGATACAGCGTCACATAACAATGGGAAGCCTAGAACTTGACAAAAGTACCTGCGATGGCCTTCAACAACTTTTGCCATGTTGCCATCATAAGTGGGGATGAACACATCACTCTCCAAGGACACCATATAATCCAATGCTGCCATCTGGGAAGAATGGTTCTGGAAAAACCTGAGTCCCGAAGGCAGTAACGTCTCTTTTCTTACCTGATCATCACGAATAACAAATAAAGGTTAGATGTAAATGACATGATAAGCATGCAGTGCTGTGTTGAAGATATTGAAGTTGAACTAACCACATTGGGATAAGCTGAGGTCAGTGCAGCCATTCTTCTTTGTCCACCATATATTTCACCAGCAGCAATATATATTTGATAATTGCGATCAATGTCGAGTGCCTTTAATACCATCGCAATCTCCTCCGGTGTTAATGGACAGAGCCCGTCTTTCCTCTTCGCATTGGAGTCGATCACTTTCTCTTTCCACCATGGGTAAGCGTATCTTCCAGTTCAAGGCGCAATTCATTGGTTAACAAAAGGTCGAAAACATCTTGAGAAATTTGGATGGGATGCAATACCTCATTCTTGTGAGCTCCTCAGCCTCCTCATTGCTGCAACCATGTGTACACCCGGAGAAGGCAAGCATGTCCATCTCATACCGCAAGTGGAGAACCACAAAGGGTCCATTCTGACGAAGAATTTGAACCACACGCCTGCCCAGCTCTTCAATTTCAGGGGTAAATCTCAGCGCATCAAAATTGACACGGCACCTCAGTTTCTGAATCTCCATGGGTAGGCCATTATTTGCAAGCCGAGCATCTGTTTTATTCAGATGAAGGACCTTGTACTTCTTTATCATTGGTAAAATCTGTGTTTTGCCAAAAAAAACTACTTACAATCTTTATCTGGGTATATGCATATGATTTAGATAGAACACGAGAAATGGAGAGATGCGAACGAACCTGATTATTGTAATAGGATATATCAGACCAGCTGACGGGTGGCATGGAGCGAAGATACCCCTGTTCAACTCTCTTTTTCAGCCGTGGAGGCAGCTCTTTCAGTATCCGGACCTCATCTCTCAATGATGCTATGAAGTAGTCCACATCAAATATATCTCGGAACTCGCTATAGGCAAAGCAACAGAAAAGGATAAGGCAAATGCAGTCCTTCACTGAATTGTTAAGAATTGCAGTGACTGCACATAGAAATGCTGACCTAGGATCAGCCCAGAATGAAGTTTTATCCAACTCCGGCACGATGAGTGTGACATTCAAGTATCTTGCAACCGTCACCATATCGCATATCTGATTTAACGGTGGAAATTTCATGGTTCAGTTTCAGCAATTGAACAGCAGCAATGGCTCAGAAATATAGGCAGCGCAGTAGATTAGATGCATTGAGATTGTCACAAGCTGTACTTACAGCTGCGCGCATCTGGTTGAGACCGCCATTGCAGGACACCATCAGATAGCCATTGTTCTTGTAGATTCCTGAACATAGAACAGAACAAATCAAATGGCTGTAGAGGCTGTAACAGGGTTAGAATCAGTGGTGAACCGCACAGGAGACAAGCACAGGTTAATCGAGCAATTGAAATGAACTGTTCCCGACAAATGCGGAATCCTTGGACCAAACTGATCGGACATGAACCGATCGACCAAAAAAAGAGGTGCTAACCCAACCAATCTCGCAGGGAAGGCGACAAATGGAAAGGGGAAAGCATTAATGGAAGGCCCGAATATTCCTGAGCAATGAAGGAAGGGAAGCCGCCTGATTCGCTGATGGTTCCTAACCAAAAGAAGGGGAGAAGGGGGGAATCGACCGACTTACGCTTGGGCGGCAGCGGCAGCGCGACCGCGGTGGCGGTGGCGGTGGCGGCGACCCTCTCGCGGTCCGCCGGAAGCAGCAGCGGGCGCTGCACGATGACGAGCGTCTGCGCGAGGCAGCCGGACCAGACCCCGCCCAGGCCCAGCACGCTGGGCGCCAGGTGCTCCCCGAAGGCGGCCGCGAGCAGCACCACGACGCAGGTCCAGAGCAGCACGGTGGTGCTGGCGCGCGCCACCCAGAGGCTCACCCGCGCCGCCCGCCGCGCCTTCCCGGCCTTCCCTCCGGCGCCCATCCCGTCCGCAGCGCCGCCTCCCTCCTGCTTATTACCGTCTGAATGGTAGTAGGAAGGTCTCTCGCGCGATCAAAGCCCCTCTCCTCTCTCCCACTCGCTTATTATATCCTGGCTGCGTTTCCTGGTCCTCTTCTCCTCGTCGAAACCTGTGCGCGCTGCGCCGCGAGGGATGGCGTGTCCGTACTGCCGGCGCGGGCACCGGCGGCGAGGGGTGAGGCGGGTGTCAAAGCCTGCGCCCGCGGCCAGGCTGGCCTATTTGTATGCACACGGCACCAGGGGGTCTGTCCGTACAGAAGCAGCTGGTCGACGTGGACGAGGCCTGTGGACCGACGGGACAAGTTTGCCGCGCGGCCCTACGCATCAGTGGGTCGTGAGCTGGGATCGGTGCATGGAGCTGGTGCAGAGATGCTCTATTTTGACTTCGGCACCAGCGGTGGGCCATGGAGTCGTCTATCACCAGGGGTGCTTGGTGTGGCTGACTTGTGGGGCCAGGCCCCGCATGCCGAGAAACGAACTTATCGTCCGGATAGATTTTCTGAAATGGGAGGAAAGAATATTTGTGGTTGGCGCCCGAACGTCTGCGTTCGCTACTTTTCTGCGGGAAACCTTTGCTTTCTGAATTTTAGTACCAGCATTAACTTTCGAGAGATTTTTGGTGCTCCCTCGCTTTCATTTGTACCATGTATGTTAGTCTTGTCTTGAATCAAACTTTGTTAATTCTGACTTAATTTATAAAGATATTCGACACGATTTTTTCCCTTTTTATTTACTTCACATATTAGGTTTGTCTAGAGGGAAACGTGGCACACCGACCGACCGGTTGAAAATTGCACCGATCACGCACCGTCGTCACATGCACGCATCTCAAGTGGGGCCCGCCCATCGCCTTTTCCCTTTACCTTATCTCTTCACACAAGACGAGGTCCGCCCATTTTTCATCTCGCACGATGCATCCCCTCTAGCCCTGCATCCCCAATGAGATCTGGTACCACCCGCGAGGCGATGCTAAGATAATCCCTTTTGCTTTCTTCTATCTTGAGTTGGCTGTGGCTGCCACACCAACTATTTCCCCCCTTTGACCGAGAGAAACACCATCGGGGCGAGCTAGTTCGAGAGTGTTGCACATGATCATGGTCAATTTTAATAGCACTTTCATTGTCACACAACATTGGAACATGTTTCACATGATTGCCATTATCCTTAAGAGTTTGCGTCATCCATAGTAATTACGCACAACATGATCCAGCGACAATGTATTCCGTTTGGCAAATGCTATTTCACTTCGAAGTGGTCGAACAACTTTATTTCCTAAAATTAAGGAAGCCGAAAAAAGCAAAACCCAAGGAGATATTGATTTTGGGAGCAAGAACGAGGGAGGCCTCTTCGAGACCCTACCTATCGAACTATAGTGCTGGAATTCTATCTTGCCCTTCCTATTTTGAAAATAAAAAAGGAAAAATAGGAGAAAAAAATATGACAAAAAAATAGGAAAGAAAAAAAACTGAGAGAAGCAAAAGTAACTTTTGAAGGTTTAGTTACGGAAGCCCTATCCAATGAAATGTTCCGCGTTCGGCTAGAGAATGACACCATCATCCTAGGCTATATTTCAGGGAAGATTCGGTCTAGTTCTATACGAATACTGATGGGGGATAGGGTCATGCTAGAGACAAAAACAATCATGGGTAGTTATAAGGATGGTTTCTTTCCAAATGGGATAATAGAATTCTTATTAGTCTCTTTCTTTCTCTCAATTGAAGAAGTAATTGGAAAATAAAACAGCAAGTACAAAAATGAGTAATAAACCCCAGTATAGACGACGGTAGTGATGCCGAATTTTGTTTCTTGGATTACCAAGACACAAGAGATCTCCCAAGAAATTGACATGTATCTGAGGTGGATTTTCTATCAACCTTGTCTACCGCATAGTCCTAGCCGAAATAGCCAACAAGATTAAAAGAAGATCCCTTGGGATACCATAGGCCAAATTTTGGTGTATGTATCAAGTATCTCACAATTCTTTCCACAGCCTTTAGATGACACACCTTAGGTGCCGCCATATATCACACACACATGCAAACACTCAACATGATAGCGGGACGGGAGGCACATAGATATAGCAATGAACTGATCATTGATCGATTAACCTTTTGATCAACCAATTTGTCCTCCTTGGCGAGGTCAACATGTCCACTAGTAGGCACGGGAGTTTTCATACCTTTGCACTCTTGAATGTTGAACTTCTTGATTAAGTCCTTGGTGTACTTGGTTTGAGATATAAACGTACCTTATCTCGATTGTTTGATTTGCAAACCAAGGGAGAATTTTAGCTCACACATTATGGACATCTCATACTTCTCGGACATCAACCTTCCAAACTTCTCACTAAAATGTGGTTAGTAGATCCAAATATAATATCATCGACATAAATTTGGCACATGAATAGTTTGCCATTAAATCTTTTAGTGAATAAGGTTGCATCAATTTTACCAATCTCAAAACCCTTTTCAATGAGAAACTCCATTAGGCATTTGTACCAAGCTCTAGGGGCTTGTTTAAGACCATATAAAGCTTTACAAAGTTTGTAAAAATGATTAGGTTTCTGAGGGTTCACAAAGCCGGGAGGTTGTTTGACAAAAACTTCCTCCTCAATTTCTCCGTTTAGAAAAGCACATTCGATATCCATTTGGTAAAAAGTAATATCACGGTGATTGGCATAAGCGAGAAGAATATGAATGGCTTCAAGTCTAGCAACGGGGCATAGGTCTCATCGTAGTCCATACCTTCGACTTGCGTGTATCCTTGAGCTACGAAAAGTTCCTTGTTGTGGACCACTTGGCCATCTTCATCTTGCTTGTTCCGAAACACCCATTTTGTACGAATGATTTTGTGCTCGTCCTTTGGTTTCTCTAGGAGTGTCCAAACTTCATTCCCCTCGAAGTTGTGTAGCTCTTCATGCATGTCATTCACCCAATCTGGGTCTTCAAGTGCTTCTTCTACCTTCATAGGCTCAATGCTAGAGATAAATGAGTAATGCTCACAAAAGTTAGCTAAACGAGTTTTAGAGCGACTGATTCTCCCGGTTTTCATGTCACCGAAGATTTGATTTAGCGAATGATCCTTGTCCACTCTTGCTCGAACTCGTGACGACCTTTTCTTGTTGGATGGTGGAGCTTCCTCATCATCTTCTTCTTCGTCGTTGTTGAAGCCGTCATCTCCTTGAGGTGGTGGTGAAGAAGTTTGAGGTGGATCATCGCGATGTAGCTTTTGTCAAACAACCTCCTCTTAATCATGTTATGTACCACTTGTGGATGCCTCCATGTAGTTTTGTGGTTCTCCTTGTCGCGAAGTAGGAGATTCCACTTGTGTTGATGAAGTTCTTTCCTTCAGCTCCATGGGACGAATTTTGCCGATGGACAAGTCTTGTATGGCTACCGAAGGTTCCTTATCTCCTACATCATTTGGCAATTGTTCGACTTGCAAACCATTAGATTCATCAAACTTCACATCTACCATCTCTTCAACTTTTCAAGTGAAATTGTTGTAGACACGGTAAGTGTGAGAGTTTGATCCGTAACCAAGTAGGAAACCTTCATGGTATTTAGGAGCAAATTTAGAACGACGATGCTTATCAAGAATATAACACTTTGAGAAGAATACCCGAAAGTATCCAACTTGGGGTTTGTTACCGGTGAGTAGCTCGTATGTCGTTTTACCAAGAACCTTGTGTAAGTAGTGTTAGTTTCTGGCATGACAAGCTTCCCAGAAGTGTCTTGGCATCTTGTATTTGTAAAGCATTGTTTTATCCATCTCTATGGGAGTCCGGTTCTTCCTCTCAGCAACTCCATTTTTAAGGTGTGTACGTCGCGGATAACTCATGCGAGATACCCTCTTTGTCAAGAAAAGTATCCACATTTGTGTTCTTGAACTCCGATCCGTTGTTGCTCCAAACTTTTTTGATCTTCACTTCAAACTGATTTTGGGCTTTCCGAGCGAAGTTCTTGAAGATATTTTGTACGTGCGACTTGTCATCAAGGAAGAATACCCATATAAATATGGAAAAATCAGCAACAATAACTAGACCAAAATAATTTCCAACGAGGCTCTTGTAAGCGTTGGGACCAAAGAGATCCATGTGAAGCAGCTCGAGTGGCCTTCTAGTAGTCATGATGTTCTTCATACGATGACTTCCACTGACTTTTTTTTCCTGCTTGACAAGCGCTATAGAGTCTATCTTTGTCAAAGATAACATGTTTAGCACCAAGAACATGATCACCTTTGATAAGCTTGTCAAGATTACGCATACCAACATGCCCTAGCCTTCTATGTCATAACCAACCTTTAGAAGATTGTGCAATAAGACATGTACGAGGTTTGGATTGTTTTGTGAAATCGATAATGTATAGGTCACCTCTAGAAAAATCAGTAAAGACCATGTTATGATTATCACGGAGAAACACTTGGAATCGATCTCCGTAAATAGCACATTGAAACCAAAGCCTGCTAATTTAGATATAGAAAGAAGATCGTAGCCAAGGGATTCAACAAGCATGACATTTTGAATGGAACTGTCATGAGATATGACCACCTTACCAAGACGAAGTACCTTACCCTTGGAGTTTCCTCCAAAATTCACATACCTTCGTTGTCCACGGTTTGGTGTGATCTCATGAAACGTTTCTTTATCTCTGGTCATGTGATCGGTGCATCCATTGTCAAGTACCCACTCCTTTCCTCCTACCATGTAGTCTCTAAGGTTTGCCATAAGACTTAGGCTCCCCATGGTCTTCTCATACTCGATGTCAAACTTCTTGTCTTCATCGTAGTAGCCATGCTCCACATTTTCATCATCGAGTGGAATATCCTCATCACAAGAATCAAGAGATTCGTTTGAATTTCGACCATAACAATATTCAAGTTTCTGAATGCGAATAGCTTCAACAATGATGTTATTGATGGTAATGACATCTGCTTTAGCACGCATGAGGTCACGAAGCTCAAATAGACAAGTATCAAAATTAGGATAACTGGGCTTCATTTTCTGGAAGACAATAGATTTTTGGAAAATGACATCAAAAAATTTCACGGAGTAGTCGGGATATCTTTTCTCCAGATCAGTATAAGCACACTCAAAGTTCTTCATTTGATTAAGCACAATTCTTGGGAGTCCTTTAATGATGAGATTAATTGTTTTAAGATTGCCAATCATATTGACTTCATCATCATGAGAAGGATGTAAGGGGTCAATGGGAGGCACATATGGATATTTAACATGTTTGCACAAATGGAATTCATTAAATATATCGAGCATTTCACCTTTCCATTGTCTATAGTACTCCCCATTGAGAATAGACACTCTACAACAAAGATTCCCCAAACTAGACACATCCTTCTTCCTCCAATGGTGTTTAAAACCAAGGCTGTGGAGACCAAAGCTCTCATACAAATTGTGGGATCACTAGAAGGGATGTCTAGGGGGTGAATAGACTACTTGCAATGATTGAAACCTAGCCTTTTCCCAATTTTAATTGTAGCAATTCTAACAAGTTTAGTGCATCCTACACATGCTAGTCAACATATATGGCAGCGAAAAGTAAAACATAGCATGTGAAAGTAAGGAGTAGAGTTTAGGAGGATCAAACGCAATGAAGGACACGGAGATTTTTTCCCGTGGTTCCGATAGGTGGTGTTACGTCAGTTGTGCTTCCCTGACAATGGCTCTAGAAAAGGGCTGATCCTGCAATCTCTGGCGTTAGCTAGACGAATGCTTATGACAACGAACCTTCTCCTGCAACGGCACCAGAAGAATGCTGCTAGCACTCCCCGGCAATGAAACTGGAAGAATGTTGTTGATGGCCCACCAGCGCGTGGGTTCGCAGCAGTTTTCGAGGGTAGAGTATTCGACCCAATTTGTTGGTTTACCAGTCGGGAGGTGAGAGTATACTCTCAAGTATTAGCAGCTGAATTTGTCAGATTCAACCACACCTGAAAGATTAGTATATGCAAGCATAGTAGTAACAACAAAGTAGCGAGTAACGGTAGTGTAACGAGCAATAGCAGCGGCAAGGAACAGCAGTAGTGACAACAGTAGCAAGTAGCAACAGTAGCAAGCGACAGTAGTAGCAACAGTAGCAGCAGAGCAAGACAAGTAACATCAGTAGCAACGGTAGTAGCAGCAGCAGAGCAAGACAAGTAACATCAGTAGCAACAGTAGTAGCAGCAGCAGAGCAAGACAAGTAACAACAGTAGCAACAGTAGGACAAACTCGTAGGCAATGGGCCGGTTGTTTGGATGATATTCATCATGCAACAGCTATAACACGGAGAGATATGTGGCTAGCTCCCGTTCGTCAATGTGATGTAGGCATGCATTCTGTGTGTCGTCATACGTGCTTAGGGAAAAGAACTTGCATGACATCTATTGTCCATCCCTCCCGTGGCAGCGGGGTCCAGAAGGAAACTACGGGATATTAAGGTTCTCCTTTTAATAAAGAACCGGACCAATGCATTAGCACTTGGTGAACACATGAACTCCTCAAACTATGGGCATCACCGGGAGTGGTTCCGGTTATTGTCACTCCGGGGTTGCCGGATCATAACACATAGTAGGTAACTACAACTTGCAAGATCGGATCTAAAACACATATATTGGTGACAACATAATAATTTCAGATCTGAAATCATGGCACTCGGGCCCTAGTGACAAGCATTAAGCATGGCAAAGTAGTAGCAACATCAAATCTCATAACATAGTGGATACTAGGGATCAATCCCCATCAAAACTAACTCGATTACATGATAGATCTCATCCTACTCATCACCGCCCAGCGAGCCTACGAATAGATTACTCACGAACGACGAAGAGCTTCATGGAATTGGAGAGGGAAGAATGTTGATGATGACGATGACGACGATTTCCCCTCTCCGGAGCCCAAGACGGACTCCAGATCTGCCTCCAGATGAAGAACAGGCGGTGGCGGCGCCTCCGTATCGAAAACGCGACGAAAACTTCTCTTTTTATTTTTCTGGGACGAAAGACAACTTATAGAGTTGGAGTTGGGGGCGACAGGTGCCTGTGGGCCCCCACAAGCCTGTCCACCGCCACCAGGGGGGTGGTGGCAGAGCATGGGCTTGTGGCCCACTGGCCCACCCCCTGAGGTGGAACTTGGCGCATATATTTTTGATATTTTCCAAAACTGCTCCCCGTAAATTTTCAGGACGTTTGGAGAACTTTGATTTCTGCATAAAAATAACACCAAGGCAATTCTGCTGAAAACAACGCTAGTCCAGGTTAGTTCCATTCAAATCATGCAAATTATAGTCCAAAACAAGGGCAAAAGAGTTTGGAAAAGTAGATACGATGGAGACGTATCATGGTGCTATCGTACACCCATGTTTATGGAGACTTCAACCCACGAAGGGTAACAATCGTGAGAGTCCATGGAGAGCTCCACCCACAAGGGGTCCACAAAGAATCAACCTTATCTATTCCATGATTCCATATGTCCGCGGAGGAATAGCCTTACTCTGGGTAGATCTTCACGAAGTACGCGATCTCCTTGCGTGTACAAACTTCTTGGTTCAACTCCACAACATGAAGTAGGAGGCTCCCAAGCAACACCTAACCAATCTAGGAGGCACCACCCTCCAAAAGGTAACAGATGCGGTAGAACAATGAAGTCCTTCCTCTTGTGCTTCAAAAGATAGTATCCTCAACAGTCAATCACTCTTTCATAGATTTGGAATGGGTAGAAGAGATTGATTGGGTGGAAAGCAACTTGGGGAGGCTAGAGATCAAATTTCAAATAGATGGATTGGAATATCTTGATCTCAACCCATGAGTAGGTGGCTATCTCTCAGCAATATGGATATGGCAAGTGTATGTGTGTTCTAAGTGCTTCCTGTATGAATGAGAGGTGGTGGATGGGTATTATATAGGTATCTCCCAAAATCCAACCGTTACAAGATTATTGCCCAATTTGGTGAAACCGAAGTGAATTTCGGTGGCATAGATTTGCACAAAATATGGCAACTTTTGAATTCTCGACGAGACGGATATAGGAATATCGATGGTACCGATATGATGACCTAGGACAGTTTCCAAATCTTGGTGAGGCTGATTCCAAGAATTGGAATTTCTGATTCTTGAAAACGACATACTAGAAACTTGATCACTGATTTTCGGTGGCAGCGAATGGAATGTTGGTGGTACCGAGATTCTAGGGTTGGGCAAAGGTTCTATCTCTAGAAAAATTGGTAGGGCCGAGTGGAAAAAGTTGGTTGCACTGATTTTGATGTTTAGGCTTTTGAAGAGTATTTTTGTGGGAGAATGGCTGAGTATATTTGGTGGCTATCTGAAAAGGACGTGGATGTCGCCTAGAGGGGGGGGGTGAATAGGCGCTTTAAAATAGTTAAGGTTTAGGCTTGAACAAATGCGGAATAAAACTAACGTTTAATATGTCAAGCACAAAACCTACAAACAACTAGGCTCACCTATGTGCACCAACAACTTATGCTAAGCAAGATAAACAACTAAGTGATAGCAAGATATATTACAATAAACAATATGTCTATCACAAAGTAAAGTGCATAAGTAAAGGGTTAGGGTAAGAGATAACCGAGGCACGGGGAGACGATGATGTATCCCGAAGTTCACACCCTTGCGGATGCTAATATCTGTTAGAGCGGTGTGGAGGCACAATGCTCCCCAAGATGCCACTAAGGCCACCGTAATCTCCTCACGCCCTCGCACAATGCAAGATGCCGTGATTCCACTAAGGGACCCTTGAGGGCGGTCACCGAACCCGTACAAATGGCAAACCTTGGGGGCGGTCACCGAACCCGTACACGTGGCAACCCTTGGGGGCGGTCACCGGAACCCGTACAAATTGCTCGGGGCAATCTCCACAACCTTATTGGAGACCCCCGACGCTTGCCCGGAGCTTCACACCATAATGATTGAGCTCCGAGACACCACCAAGCTTCTAGGACGCCAAAGCATCCACGAAGAACAATATCTAGGGTACTAAGTACCAAAGGTAATAAGCTTCTCAAACTTCACTTCCACGTATCACCGTGGAGAACTCAAACCGATGCAACTAATGCAATGGCAAGAACACACGAAGTGGTCAAGTCCCTCACACTCAAATCCCTCCACAACAACGAAAGCTATGGAGAAATATGAGAGGAAGAACAAGGAGCTCACAAAGAACTCCAAGATCAAGATCCAAGGGGTTCCCCTCACATAGAGGAGAAAGTGATTGGTGGAGATGTGGATCTAGATCTCCTCTCTCTTTTCCCTCAAGAACAAGCAAGAATCATTGGAGGGATTGAGCTCTAAGAATGTCAACAATGGAGGTAGAACAAGAGCTCAACGAATGGATAAGGCCAAGGGGGAAGAAGACCCCCTTTATATAGTGGGGTAAGGAATCAGACCGTTACCCCCACTCTCTGCCCGAGCTCCAGCGGTACTACCGCTGGCTGCAATGGTACTACCGCTGGCACTCCAGCGATACTACCGCTGGCCCCAGCGGTACTACCGCTGGGCCCCTGGTAGTGCAAAGGCACTACCACCGCCAAGAAAGTCTTCGCAAAAAGGTCCGTCCACGAACAACCGCTAGGCAGGCGGTACTAAGCTCCTGGAGCGGTACTACCGCTGACCAGGGGCGGTACTACCGCTAGGGCCAGCGGTACTACCGCCAACTCTAGCGGTACTACCGCTAGGGCCAGCGGTACTACCGCCAACTCTAGCGGTACTACCGCTAGGTCCAGCGGTACTATCGCTCGCCACTGAAACAGCCATAACTTTCGCATACGAGCTCCGAATCGAGCAAACCCAAGCTTGTTGGATTCAGGACGACAAGATCTATCCAAACAACTATGAAAATGCCAATGATATAGAGATTTGAGTCCTCTATGAATGAAGAACCGGCAAAAACTCCAACATCGAAAACATCATAGTAGATGCATATGGACTCCGTTTTCGATGAACTCGAGCTTTTCACGAAGATGACCATAAGCTCTAAACCTCACAAAGAGAAACACCAAACAAGAACCAAGAAGTATGATGCAAGGATGCAAATGGTTTGAGCTCTCAACGAACGATACGATCAAGCTACTCACTTGAGAGCCCCCCTTGATAGTACAGCAATCTATCCTAACCAGAAAACCTATCAAGGGCAAACCTATACCTTGCACCTCGTCCTCTTGAGCTAGATGATGATGATCTTGGCTTCCTCAAGATGGACCACCTTTCTTGATTGCGTTGGCTTGATGAAGACTAGTTGATTGCTCCTCCATACTCACTATGGGTGAGCCACTTTTCAGCATATCTTCACAAGTCCATTGCTACCACAATGGACAACAAGCTTCAAGTATGATATCTTCGTGCTGATCCACTTGAACTTGCACATCGCAATCTTGATGACGATCACAACTTGACGTCATACTTCATGGGTTGTATGATATCTTCTCTTTGACGCAAGCCCATGGAAACACACCTAACCCCCACATAGAACTCTCACTAAGACCATGGGTTAGTACACAAACACGTAAAGGACAATGCTTACCATACCATGGGATCACTTGATCCCTCTCGGTATATCTTGTACGCTTTGTGTGTCGAACATCTTGATTTACTCTTTGTCAATGGACATCAAGCTTCAAGCATGATATCTTCGTGCCGATCCACTTGAACTGGCACATCGCAATCTTGGTGACGATCACAACTTGACGTCATACTTCATGGGTTGTATGAGATCTTCTCTTTGACGCAAGCCCATGGAAACACACCTAACCCCCACATAGAACTCTCACGAAGACCATGGGTTAGTACACAAACACGTAAAGGACAATGCTTACCATACCATGGGATCACTTGATCCCTCTCGGTATATCTTGTACGCTTTGTGTGTCGATCATCTTGATTTACTCTTTGTCAATGGACAACAAGCTTCAAGCATGATATCTTCGTGCTGATCCACTTGAACTTGCACATCGCAATCTTGATGACGATCACAACTTGACGTCATACTTCATGGGTTGTATGAGATCTTCTCTTTGACGGAAGCCCATGGAAACACACCTAACCCCCACATAAAACTCTCACGAAGACCATGGGTTATTACACAAACACGTAATGGACAATGCTTACCATACCATGGGATCACTTGATCCCTCTCGGTACATCTTGTACGCTTTGTGTGTTGATCATCTTGATTTACTCTTTGTCTGAGATCTTGATCAACCATGTGTCTCTATGACCATTCTTTGGATAATACCTTGAATACCATCTTGGTCATCATATAAACTCCTTGAACCCAACAAATGGACTTCAAGAAGTGCCTATGGACGAATCCATACCATGGGATCACTTGATCCCTCTCGGTACATCTTGTATGCTTTGTGTGTTGATCATCTTGATTTACTCTTTGTCTGAGATCTTGATCAACCATGTGTCTCTATGACCATTCTTTGGATAATACCTTGAATACCATCTTGGTCATCATATAAACTCCTTGAACCCAACAGATGGACTTCAAGAAGTGCCTATGGACAAATCCTATAAATGTAACTTAAGGCAACCATTAGTCCATAGGAATTGTCATCAAGTACCAAAACCACATATGGAGATATATGCTCTAACACTATCTCTAAGCACTTGAGCAACCAATTCATCACAGATACCTCACCCTCTTTAATAGTATTGGCTTTCCTATGTACTCAAATGTGATTTCTCACAAATATAAAATGTAGAGTCTTGTAGCTTGAAGCTTGACAAATCCTATTCTTTTTCTTCCCTAGGGCTTCTCCACATAATCCTTAACCAATGCATCTATGTGGACTATGCCTGAAATATACTAGATAAAAATGTTAGTCCAAAAGACAATATATGTTGTCATGAATTATCAAAACCGGCAATGAAGCATATGTGCTTTCACGCCCGAGTCGCCGTGAGGGAGGACGACATGGGGGCCGGGGAGAGGAGGGGGGGGGGGGGCTCGACGGTCAGAAAACGCTATTGTATGCCTACGAAGATGTCCGTTTTAATAGAGGGCGTTGTATATCACTAGGGAGGACCAACTATTATGAGTAGCGTAATAAGGCACGTATTTCATGAGTGGTGAGTGGAAAGGACTGTTTTTATTACTCAACTAGTGTTTTCGGCGGATCTGCCTTTGGTAGTTTTGTTTGGATTTATTCGTCATTCGTTTATGTTCATGTATCTTCAAGTTATTTTTTTCAATCTATGTTATTCTTCATCGGGGGAGGTTGTTGTTCTAATGTGTTGGTCCTGTAGGACCTTAGCACGATGACTTTCCAACTGTCTACTACAACAAGATTTGTCCGGATCCGATGAGGGAGGGGCGATGACGACGACGCGCCTTCGGTTCGTTTCAATGTTTGTAGTCGTTGCTAGATGGTCAATGAATTTGAATGTATTTTCTACTATTTTTTATGTTCGTTGTACTATCATATTTGAAGATGAAAAGATACGGATGTTTTTGTGAAAAAAATGCAGTGCTCTACGCCGTCGTGCCGGCCGAGACTTTCGGCCGGCCGCATGCGGGCCGCACGGTTAGATCTATTCATACAATAAAAAATTTTGATGCAGCAAATTTCAGTCACGATGTAGCAATTTTCGTCCACGGTTGTAATAAAAATATGATTGTAGCAAAAAAATATCAACGTGGTCGTAGCAAAAAAAACACGTTGATGATGCGTGATAGCAAAATAGAATGTGGGTTGTAGCAAAAACAATCCGACGAACTTGGGTTGCAACTCTGAAGAACGTGCATGCAACTTTTTTAATGAACGGTTACAGCAAAAAATGATACCGACTGTGTAAAAAATAACACGGTTGTAGCAAAAATCAGACGTCGGTTATAACAAAAAAAATCCAACGAACTCGAGTAGCAACCAAACGTGGATGCATTTTTTTAATAAATAAATTATAACAAATGAAAAAGACTTATAGCAAATTTAACCATGTTGTAGTAAATTTGGACGAAAAAATGTTGGTTCGACCGGCGCACCGGCTGAAAGCGTTTCCCAAAAAAGAACCATCGCATCTAAAACCTGGAGCAAGAGAGCCCAGCACGCTAAGCCTTCCCTACCACGAGCAAGCGCGGACGAGAAGCAAAGCAGCGTATCACCATCAGGCAGGCCATCACGAAGCTATGCGACGGACAACATACTACTGGAAGTCTGGAATCGCTCAACGCCATGGGTCCTCTAGAATCGTCGGATAGATGTGCAAAACGTGAGTGAGTGCATGACAAATAATGATGACATGAGGTGAAGCACGCACGGAGTAGATCGGCACCGAGAACGTTAGCAATCACAGGCCACTAGTCTCGTTGCCCGACGAACCCATGATGCAACTAACTGGCTGGAGCACCAACCAACGCACCCGTGGCCATGGAGAAGCACGCCTAGCCTAGCCATGTCCCTACTTAAATTTCTTCCAATAATCAGAGTACGTGAACATGATGCAGCAGAGTAAACGGCTTCATATGATCATATCTAAACGGATTGAAGCAGTCACCCAGTGGGAAGAGGTAAGCAGATGACTATATGTAGCACAGATCAGTACATCACTCTGCAGTGGTGGTACACGATTGCCTATGGAGATGAATGTGCCACATGGCTGGATTTATTTTCTCGAGTAGTATAAAATATACTGTAGGTTTCATCAATTTGCGCCTTGGGATCTAGTCAGTGTAGAATATTGTGGCCATGGGATCACGGGTCCGTCCACATTGCACCAACTGGTACTACTTAATTGAGAGTGCCCCGTGCATTACAAGCATACATAATTGCATCACTACCGAAACCGAAAGGATTGAAAAAAAGAACTACGGTAAGATAAGCTGACGGAAAATGTAATCAACACGTTTCAACCAGTCACCACTAAGGGCATCTCCAAATCGAATCCTCGAACTGCCCGGTAACTATCCGGACTTCACGGTTCATACGTGTTTTGTTATAAGAAAAATTCACTGCACGTCACTATACTTCTCACGGTGGTCATTATAGTCCACCTAGTTACATATACCTGTAATACCGTCACTAAAGTTGTCCTACGGGGTTCACATACGGCCCATTATACATTTTGCTCTATGTATTCGCTGATTTGGCGGTTGACTCGCTAGTCCATGTAGGCGTTGACCCACAAGTCAGCTACATATCGTCGATGAGCTGCTATACGCGAGTAATCGATGTTTTTTTCTTTGCAAAAACACGCGTATTTACACGCACCGACCTATCCGCTTGGACCGCAGCCGCACCCGCTCGCCACCTGGTCGGCTCGCTCCCCACCTCACTCGTCTCTCCCCCTCGCTTCTCCCCACCTGGTCGGACCGCACCCTAAGCCGCCACCGGCGTCGCTACCGCCTCCACATCCACTGCCGCCTCTGCATCCAGTGTCGCCTCCGCATCCACTGACGTCGTCGCACCCACTGCCATCGTCGTCATGCCATCTTCGAGCTCCGTTTGCTCTGGACTGCGTGGATGCGTCGTCGCTGTCCCATTGATCGGGTGCCCCGATTGTGGCGACCCTGTGACGCTCTACCGGTTTGATCCCTGCTTGAGCTGATAAAGCTTGATTTGCTAATGCATGATCTGATAATGCTTGATTTGCTTGATATAATAGTTATGATTCATGGTATTGGATGCTTGATTTTCTTGTATGATTTGCTTTATCTGATAGTTATGATTCTGAGTATTGGATGCCACTGCAAAACTAAGGAACTATTTAACTGAACATTGTCACATAACTAAGTTTTGATAGTTAACTGTTCTGGTATTTTGTGGTTCAGTTAGTCTATTCACTTAACCTTTTCAGCTAACTAATCATTTTCATAGATGCCATTGCTTTGATTGGCAGGTCACCTGTGATTTCTAGCGCTGGGAGCTAGAATATGTGGACCATCTTGTTCAAACTATGGTTCTTGTTGGTAATGCTGTTGTTGATGCAATTGGTGGAGTTGAGGTAGAAGGGAAGAGCTTGAGATGAAGAGGAACGAAGCAAATGCAGGAAAATGCATAGCTGGGAGGGGCATGCGCGGAAGAGGCAATGCATGCACAACCAATTTTGGCAGCCCTAGTGAAAAGAACTTTCCCACCAAGCAGCAAGCTGCTATGCTGCTTGCTGCTTGGAGTGGGTAGAGAGATCCTAATGGTGATGAAGTTGGTGCTGGCAAGAAAGTTGTCTTTGTTTCATCTTCATTATGAAGAACTGATGAGTAGGTGTCTTAGTTGTAGTAGTTCTTAAGTTAGCAGACAAGAAAGTTGCTGGTCTATGAAGTTGTAGTAGTCCTTAATGAGATCGCTTGTTAAGTTAAGCTAGTTGTATGTGTTTTGGGGTCTGCCTGCATTTTGGGTTAGAATGCTGGAGTTAGCCTCCATTAGGCATGTGGCTTGTAGTGGATGATCTATGAAGTAATATGAAGCCTCTGGCTTTATGCCTATATATTTTCACATAATTCTACTTCTCAATATTCTACTTGCCAATATTCTTGTTGTCTTTTTCCTTAAAATGGACCAATTTTGATGGCTTCAAATAATGATCCAAAAGTGGAAATCATTGTAAAGCAGCATAAAAACTGACCAACTTAGCTTAGCTCAATAGTTGTTCAATTTGGAAATATCATTACAACAAAATATCAATACAACATAAGATATCATTAATCTATTTCATCAAGGATCCCCTTAAGCTTCCCGATCTTGTCCTTTGTCTTCTCTTTGTGTTTTAACAAATCACCAATCATGTACTCAAGCCTCCTTGTCTCTTGCTTTAGATTATCCCCCGAGTTGCCCTGGGGTGGCCCCGCAAGTGGCTCTATTTTGGACCAACATTCATGAGGAACACTGGCACCGGGGGTTGATTAATTATCCATGGGTTAATTACTCCCTATGCAGTTTTATTGGTTATTAAAAAATGTAGTACCAAAGTTGGTCTTGCCATAAGTGTTTTATCCCAAAACAAATAATCAAGGGGCTACCCATAACAACCCCAAGCATCTTAGGAGCGCTCAATATGGAACACAATACTGGTACACAACTAACTAGTGGGGCAAAGGTGGAACAAAACACTGAGCAAAAGGCCAAGCCTTCCACCTTTTACCAAGTATATATGTGCATTAAATTAAATAGTAATAATATTGTGATATCGCAAGATATCCATGTTGACACATGGAACAACCTGCACCTGCAACTAGCAACGCTATAAGAAGGGCAGAGCAATCGGTAACATAGCCAAACAATGGTTTCTAGGATGTGGAGGGGTTAGAGGATTTTCATGACAATGTGGGGAGGCTTGACAAATAAGTGGTAGGAAGAAATACATAGCGATAGAAACTAGACAACTAGCATGACAATGATAGAACTGGTATCCAGGGAAATGGTCATCTTGCCTGAGATCCCGCTTGGAAGAAGAACGAATCCATGAAGTAGATGAACGAGATGTAGTCAAACGAATCCTCACACTCCAAAGGCTTTTGGAACTCTATCGAGACGAAGCAAATCTGGAAGCAAACAAATGACACACGGTAAACACCACAATATTTTCAAGATATGATGCACAAACAAATATGATGCATGTCCAGTTTAATTATGCAAGGCATGTCAATCACAACAATCAAATACTACACATTAAGTGAAGCTCAATATGCAACGAGTTGCATATTGATGGAACTCCACATTTGAATCATTTAATTCACCGTCGTTTACTTACGTGGTAAGTTTAAATGTTGTTTAACATGGCAAGAGGTGAATCGTAAATTAACTATCTATCTAGGCATCTTAAATGAGGTCGGAAACAACTTATAGTATTTCCGAAATGATCCCACATGTAAATTTTGAAATTCGTTCAGATTTGCCTAAAACATATTTTATATTTATTAAATATGGAAACAAAATGTACCAAGTGATTCTACATGTCATTCTAGGTGAGTTACATATGTAGATCATCTAAAACGGAACTACGGTCTAAAAGATATGACGAGCAAAAGATAAACATGTCATGAATGCCAAATGCATGCAAACAATAAACACAAACATGTTGAAACATGGATGCAACAAGATATTATGAAATACATGAAATTCCTCGCAAGTTTCATATATGACATGTTCAAAACGGAGCAACGATTAAACAACTACAACCAACACAAGTTCTAGTCATTATGTGTCCAAAACAGCAACATGGCATTTTGCAGACATCAAAACAACAAGAATCTAAAATGGACAAACAAGACATGAGGCAGTAGTTTAAATGATGCACAATAATTCATCTCACATGAGCAAATTGTTTAGAAGCATGGATCAATAGGAAATGAGCTCACGAGATTGCTACTTGAACATAGTTTAAAACTTAGTGAAAATAACAGGTTTTAACATAGCTAATTTAATCTGAAGGCATATTGGCTGCAAGAAAAACATATGCTACATGACATATCATGGCATGAAAATCTATAGCATGATATTGGCCATGATGCACTAGAAATAACTCCAGAGGAGTATCATCAAAATATGCACAGAAACATGGTAGCATGAACACAACATGGCAATATGAAGAAAATAGATTCTCAAACTTGGTGAAAATAATAGGGTGCAAGAGCAGAAGTTTTTACATATTGGCATGTTTGACAACAGAAATATCTAGTATGCATATCCTATATGTGGAAACTAATGTCACAACATGATAGACCATAACACGCTTAACAAAACACTCCATGGGGGCAACAACAAAGAAGTTGTAGATCAATGGGAATTCACATGGCAAAACGGCAACAAAATATAACAGTTTCAAACTTACAGTTATTTTAGCAGCTCAAAATAGCAGCATTGAGTAAGCATGTTCACATGACGAAAACTATAGCTAAACATGGATTTGTTTTACCTTTCTCGAAAGTCTTGTGCACTCGGATTTATCTCCCATTTCTTTGCTCTAATCATGTGCATTTCCTAGATAATATTGTCAAGATCATTGATGACATGGATCTTGGTCCGGCCACGACCTTGAAGTGTGATTGGAATGAAGGTGCCATTCTTCAGTTCTATGCCACCTGTTACTTTGGGCCTGACGACACACTCACCTAGATGACTTTTGATGTTCAGATGAGTATCTCTCACAACCGGTTTGTCTAGACCTTGGGCCTTTCTGGTGTTGGTCGTCGGATTCATGGTGAGCATCCTGAGCATTGACACATGAAGATTGACGATTGTCTGCCGCTTGTCAGGCCTACGACTGAGCTCACAGCCGAGGAACTCAAGTATCCCCCTAATGAGGTCTCCATCTTTCGGTCTCCCTACTATATTCTCTTTCACTGTGTGCTTCACACAATTTACCCAGAGATGGGAGATCGCTTTCGGGTTCACAACTATTGCATTGGTCTCATGGTACGCATGCACCCACAGAGCCAATTGACATGGCACGCTACATCTGGCATGAGACTCATGTGACAAGTTTTGAGCAGACTCACGAGTGTCCTTATGCTCCATACATTCACGCGTTGATTGACCACACTCCCTTTTGCAATTGCCAAGACTGTTGTGCATTCCAAGTGGAAGTGTGCTCATCATATGTACCTGGTTCCCCCTGTCGAGCGATGTCTACTACCCAACTTTATTCTTGTAGACTATGTTCGGCCTCCAAGCGTAGAGTTCTGTAGGACAGTGGCAATTTTCCCTCAAGTGAATGACCTAAGGTTTATCAATCAGTGGGAGGTGTAGGATGAAGATGGTCTCTCTCAAAAAACCCTGCAATCAAATACAAAAAATCTCTTGTGCCCCCAACACACCCAATATAATGGCAAATTGTATACGTGCACTAGTTCGGTGAAGAGATGGTGATACATGTGCAATATGGATAGTAGTTATAGGTTTTAATAATCTGAAAATATAAAAAAACAAGGCAGCAAGTGTAAAACAGCGAGCAAAATGTTGTATAAGTGCTTGGTAATAAGGCCTATGGTTCATACTTTCACTAATGCAATCTCTCAATAATGCTAACATAGTAGAATCGTATGATCATCCCTCAAAGTGCAACAAAGAATCACTCCAAAGTACCTATGTAGCAAAGAACAATAAGATGAAATTGGTGTATGTAGTAGAACCACCTCAAAGTTATTCTTTCTGATCAATCTTTTGAGCTATTCTTATAAGTGTCATAAACAGCCCTAGAGTTCGCCATGATACATATCAATCAACCCTAATGTCACCTAGATACTCCAATGTCACCTCATGTATCTGTGGGCTAATTATACGACATGCATCAAACAATTTCAAATTCTTCATATTCAATCCAACACAGAGAACTTCAAGGAGCACCCCAAGATTTCTATGAGAGAACATGGTATGAAAACGTGCAATCAACCCCTATTCATAGATCCCCAAGGTCACTGGAATCCACAAGTTGATGCCATAACATATATCAAGTGAATCACTTGAATACCCCAATGTAACTATGGGTATCTGCATGCAATACATACATCAAGTGTTCTCAAACCTGAATATTCAATCCAACACAATGCGATCTTAAAGTGAAAGATTCAATTCATCAAAACAATAGAAAGGGAAAAACACCATATGATCCAACTATATTAACACAGCTTGTCATGCATCAAGATCATGATATCTCAAGAACACGAGAGAGAGAGAGAGAGAGAGAGAGAGAGAGAGATTAAACACATATATACCGGTACAAAACATCAGCCCCGAGGGTAGACTAGTACCTCCTCATCATGGTGGCCGCCGGGATGATGAAGATGGCCTCCGACGATGATTCCCCCTCTGGCAGGGTGCCGGAATGGGCTCCCGATTGAGTTTTCGTGGATACACACGCTTGCGACGGTGGAACTTCTGATCTAGGGTTTTTTCTATTTACTGGATTTTTGGCGTCGGTCTCACCTCCAGATGGGACATGAGGTGCCCACTACCCACGAGGGCGTGCCAGGGGGGTAGGCGTGCCTTGGTGCCTAGTGGACCCCACGGGCCTCCCCTCATGTGCTTCATTGACTCTTTGGATGTCTTTTGAGGAGAAAAAAATCTCCAAAAAGTTTTGTGACATTTGGCTCCATTTTATATTGATTTTCTGCAAAGTAAAAAACAAGCAAAAAACAACAACTGGCACTGGGCACTATGTCAATAGGTTAGTCCAAAAAATTGATATAAAGTTGCTATAAAATGATTATAAAACATCCAAGAATGATAATATAACAACATGGAGCAATAAAAACTTATAGATACGTTGGAGACGTATCATCCAGCCCATTGCTTCTTCTCAGTCCAAAAGGACACCTTCATCCTTGGGCAAGGTCCTGCTCCGCTCTAGAGGGCTTCTGTTGCTTCCTCCTCTGTCAGGGATTCTTTTGGTCGCCTTGTCTCCTTCATGGGGAAAGCCCAGTTGGCCATCATGAAGGCTATCACCTTAAACTTTTAGCAGAATCATGATGTCCAGCAGCGCCTTATCCTCTCCAAGAATTAGCTCAAGTAGTGTCTCCGCGCTTCGTGGCAGTCCGGTGAGCGATGATGATGACCCTCTTCCACGTGCTCCATCTTCCTCCTCCTTTGGATTTCCGTCCCGTGATGAGTATGTCAAATTCTTCAAGGGGGTGGTCGATGAAGATGACACCCGCCAGGAGTGATTTCACTTTATGTACTAGTGTCTTCGCCCCTTTTTGTGTGTTCCTGACAAAGAGGGAGAAGTAGTATCTATGTTTGATATGCTCTCGTGTTAACCATATGTTTTCTATGCTCTCTATGAACCTTATATTTGTGTTAACTTTATTGGGTTGTAAGACTTTATTTTGAGATTATGGTATGATGTATCTCAAGCACTATCTTATATGCTATCATATATACCTATCATATGAGCTTATGTTCATGGGTTGCCTATGGCTTGCGTATGGTTCAAACACTCTCCTATGTGCAAACATAACATATGTGCATTGAATTATTGCTAATCCAAAGTTCCACACAATGAGGGGGAGCTCAGTCAAAATTATCATATGACTTGTGATTTTATGAGATACATTTCAATATCTTTTATACTACATGTATGATTGTCATCGACAAACAAAAAGGGGGAGATTGAAAGTGCAATCATGCCCTAGAATCATGTTTTGATGTTGATGACAATGTATATGTAGAAGAATAATGGTGTTTGTCAAGTAAATCTAAGGTATTAGTCCTCAAATGACAATAGACATGGATCACAGACGCGTGGGATGAATATGACTTCACAAGGAAGGAACAAAGAAGTTTACGGATCTCGTTTTCTTTTGTTCTTGAGTATAGGGATCCCGCACTAAGAGGGGATCGATAGGGTTAGTAAAATACTTTCTCAAGTCAAATTCAAACTCCTTGTCTGTTCTAAAACTGCATCCACTATTAATAGGAAATAGTAGCTCTTCTGTGATGGCCGGATGTCCAGCCACTATGCCAGATGCCCGGGCTTTCAATAGTCGCTGGATGTCCGGGCGTTTCCTCAGATATCCGACCCCTTGCTATCCAGAGAGTGAATGTACCACCTGATATGGGCCACATGTATGGTACAACACCGGATGTTCGGGCCCCTAGATGTCTTGGCATTGCCCCACATGTCTGACCCTCTACTATCCAGAGAGGAGATGTTCCACATGATATAGGTCGGATGTACGACACAATGTAGGATATCCATGCACCCAGATGTCCGAGCGTTGCCCCGGATATCCGACCCCCTGCTAGCTAGAGAGCACATATACCACCTGGTATGGGCCGGATGTCCAGGCACATGCTGGATGTCCGGGTCTTCTCATGTAGGCCGGATGTCCGGGCTAGCCCTGGATGTCCAGCTCCCGTGCTTTCCTCTATGGATATGTTCTTTCGTGTGGTATTGCCTTCGCAGCGAATGTCCGACCCTTGGCCCAGATGTCCGGCCAGTGCGAGTCACTTACTCCACAATGGCCATATTCTCACTACCACTATATATAGCCTTTTCCTACCTCAAGATAAGGTTGACCATTTACTATGAGCTAACCCTAGAACACATATTTCTCTCTCACACATCCTCATACACCAAATCCAAGATCCCAAAGGCATTTGAGAGTATTTGTGAGAAGTTCGCCAATCAAGTTATAGATCCACTCCCCCCTTCTCTTGACCAAAGGAATTTGTGATCTGATCAAGTCTTGAGATTTTCCCCATTGTTCTTGTTACTCTTGGAGGTTGGAGACTCCTAGGCGGTAGGAGTCCTTCGGTGAGGAATCAACCATTGTGATTCCCCCCAGAAAGTTTGTGAGGGTTTGGAGACCACCTCAAGGTCTACCACTAGTGGTTGAGAAACGCCTTCGTGGTGTTGTCTCAAGGAGAGAATAGGGTAAGACTTCGTGGCATTGGTGTGCCTTCCTGGTAAGATCCACCTCTCTAAACAATGACATAGCTTCCCTCCAAGGAAGTGAACATCGGCATACATCCTCGTCTCTCGGAGTTGCGGTTATTTCTAACCCTAACTCCCTACTTGTGGTTACTTGTCCTTGTGGACTTATTTGTATTACTTGTGCTTACCTATTTAATTACTTGTTGCTCTATTAAGTACACATAGCACAATTATCATCTTAGAAATTGTTAGGCTCACTTTCATATTCTACAATATTTCCTAAAATTGCCAAGTAGAAATTAAAATTTGTAATTGTACCAATTCAACCCCCCATTTGGATCCATATCGTTCCTTTCACCTTCCTATTTGGAGAAGATCTTACCTGCAAAAAACTGAAACGAAAATTGTACAAAAGAACTAGGTCTCCCACATTGAATTCTCATTTTTGGATTCTTTCATCATGCCATCTTTTAACTTTTTACTTAAACAACTTAGCATTTTCATAAGCTTGTGTCCTCCATTCGTCCAATGAACTAATATCAAATAACCTCTTTTCACAGGAAAGCTTAAAGTCAAAGTTAGGTTCTTTAATTGCCCAATAAGCTTTATGTTCTAACTCAAGAGGTAAATGACATGCTTTCACATAGGCCATTTTATAAGGGGACCTTCCCATGGGGTTTTTATAAGCAGTTCTTTAAGCCCATAAAGCATCATCAAGTTTTTTAGATCAAATCTTTCTAGACCTATTAATAGACTTTTGCAAAATTATTTTATTTCTCGATTTCTCAACTCAACTTGACCACTAGACTGAGGATGATAAGGTCACATAGTTCTATGGTTAAAATCATATTTATTTAGAAGTTTACGGAAAGCATCATGAATAAAATGTGAACCACCGTCACTCATTAAATATCTAGGGACTCCAAACCTTGGGAAAATATTATCTTTAAGCATTTTAATAGAAGTGTTATGATCAACACTACTAGTTGGAATAGTTTCTAAACATTTAGTAATGTAATCAATAGCAACTAGAATATGAGTATACCCGTTAGATGAAGGAAAATGTCCCATATAATCAAAACCCATATATCAAATGGTTCAATAGCAAGTGAATAATTCATAGAAATTTCCTGACGTCTACCAATGTTACCAATTCTTTGACATTCATAAGAAGAAAGGGCATGCTTAGAATCATCTTTGAAAAGAGTAGGCCAATAAAAACCAGATTGTAGTACCTTGTGTGCAGTTGTGTCACTAGCATGGTGTCCTCTGTATGCCTCAGAGTGACACTTCCGTAGGATCTGTCCCTGTTCATGCTCAGGTACACAATGTCTAACAACACCATCTACTCCCTCTTTATACAGATGTGGGTCATCCCAAAAGTAATGTCTCAAATCATAGATTTTTTTTCTTTTGTTAATATGTGAAACCAGGTGGTATATATTTAGCAACAATGTAATTATCATAGTATGCATACCAAGGAGTACTGTGTGAAGCATTTATAGAGTGAGTTTCTCATTAGGAAAAATATCATCAGTAGGCAATGGCTCATCAAGAACATTTCCCATCCTAGACAAGATATCCTCTACACGGTTCTCAACTCCCTTCCTGTCTACGATATGCAAGTCAAACTCTTGAAGTAAAAGCACCCACCTAATAAGTCTAGATTTAGCACCCTTCTTTTCCATGAGGTATTTAATAGTAGCATGATCAACGTGAATAGTAACTTTGGAATCAACAATGTAGGGGCTAAACTTATCACATGCAAACACAACTACTAAAATTCCTTCTCAATAGTAGCATAATTTCTTTGAACACTGTCTAGGGTTTTACTAGCATAATGAATAACATTCAATTTCTTGCCTACTCTTGGCCCTAGAACAACACCAATAACATAATCACTAGCATCACACATAATCTAAAATGGTAAATTCCAATGAGGTGGTTGTACAATAGGCGCAGAAATCAAGGCTCTCTCTTACATCCCTAGATTTTACTACTTAGTGTATAGCTAGAATGTGCATCATATTTTATTCTTGCATTAAAAATGAAATGGGGATTAAAGAAACCCTAGCACCTCACCCTAATTAAACCAATCCAAATAGTGTGATTATTCAATTAACCCAAAATGACCTTCATAAAAGCCGATCCTTTTTGATAAATATTGGCAACAATATTTGAGAGATGATTATTATTTTGCAAATAATTTTGGCATTTAAATTAATCCGAGAAAGTCAGTGAAATTGCCAAAATAAATAGCTATAACTATTTTAATAATTTTAAAATGTTGAATTATTTTGTGGAGCTTGGAAATATTCCAAATAAACCCCCACAAATATATTCAATATTTTAGGAATAGTTTGGAGCCAAAAATAAATAAAACAAATGTCACAAACACAAAACAGAAAAAGAAATTAAAAGAAAGAGAGAGAGAGGTTTAGCTGTCGCCCAGGCCTAGCCCAACTCCCTTCCTGACGTCTTCCACCTCTACGAGTAGGCAGAGGAGGAGGTGGCCGCCGCCTCCCCTCGTCGCAGCACGCAGCTGTGTGCTCATGCGCCTCCTCTAATGTGCTGGCACCGCGGATAGACTCCTAGGGATTCGTTCCCATTCTCTCCTCCTCTACTCACTCGCTCCCTCTCCTTCTCCTGTGTGTGCCATTGCTGCCGAGGCGAGCTCGCTGTCAACAGCCTACTCCGGCCACGAAACCTTGCATTTGAGACTTGGAAACGATCCACCTCGACGACCTACTGATGTGCGTGCAAAGAGAAGATGCCGAGAGCCTCTGCAATGCCTGCACGCCGTCGTCTCCAACCTCTGGCCAGTGACCTCGCCGCCGTCGATTCATCACCTCCAGGCCGTCCCCGAGCCCACTCTCGTCGCCAGTGCACATGTTGTGTGCTCAGGGTTCCATCCCCCTCGTTTTCCCCTTCTCCCCTAGCTATAGCCCCGATTCCACCGGAGCTCGACGAGTTCTGCCGCGGGAGCTCGTCGCCGCTGACGCTCAAGTGAACGCCTAGTCGTTCTGAGGCCACCAGTAGCTCCATCACGTCGCTAGATGCCGTAGGAGCCAAGCCCTGCGCATTTTGAGCCGTGGATCGATTACCCCGACGAGGCCCGAGCTCCGGCAGCCGCCGAGCTCGTCCCCGGCGCCGATTCCGTCCACCCCAGCTCCTGGGAATGGTACCTTTCGACGTGTCAGTGAGTGGCCGTTTGAATGAGCCACTCCGCCGTCCATTTGGTCGCCTGAGACGCGTTTCCGATGCGCTTTGTCGTCCCTGTGGTCGCCGGAGGCTCGCCGCCAGTGAGATCGACCTGATCGCCGGTGTGTTCAACCCCCGTGAGCCTATGACACGTGGGGCCAGCCTCTGGTTAATTAGTATGAACCTAAATAAAAATAAATAATTTATTAATTATTAAACAAACACTGACATGTGGGCCAGCCACTGCTAATTAGTTAATTAACTTAATTCTAATTTGATTTAAGCCAGAGACATTGACTAGTGGGTCCCACTGGTCAGGTTTGACTTGCACCGGCTAGTCAGCCCAGCTGATGCATTGCTGAGGTCATGCTCGCGCAATAAATAGAATTATGTAATAAAAATAATTTCAGAAATAGTTAAAACTTCAAAAATTCATAGAAATTAATCTGTAACTCAGATCAGAAAAATCCAAGGAATTCAATGGTGCTATTTTCATGCATGATAAAACAAGTTATACCTTAGTATCAAGTCAAATCAATTAAAAGGGTATTTGAAAAAGACCTTATTTGAAGTGATATTTAAACTATGATTCAACTCAGCTTCAATTAAAGAGATGGTAGCTACATTAGCCATGTCACATTTCATTTTCATGCCATGGTCATGCATCATATTGTCGCACTTGAGTTGTATTGATTGTTGCTATTTATCTCGGTAGGCCCTACCCTACCGGATACATCTGAATATCCGACCGAAGGATTGTTTTTCCCTGCTGAGCAACAAGGCAAGCACCCCTTTTGATCATACTGATAAAACCCCATGTTCTCGCTCCTGATCTCATTTATTGCATTAGGACACATCGTGATAAATGCTCTTGCCTCGGTAGTTGAACCTATTTCCTTTGCATGACATGTCCTTGTTAGAGTAAGTAGCTAAACCTTGCAACCTAGCATACCTGGTAGATGCTTGAGCCTTGATGTAGTTACCTGCTATGCTTTCTATGCTTAGAGTTTTGTCAGGCCTGTTTCATCTCGGTGATGGACTGGAGGGAATAAATGTGTTTTGGTGACAATGGTTAAGTGTTGAACCTGATTTAGTAAAGGAATCGATGAGAGGCTGTGTAGGAGTACATGGTGGGTTGTCTCATTGGAACCGTTCTTAGGAACTGAGTTCCGTGTATGTAATACAAGACTAGCTACTACCACATGCTCGACCCTAAAATATGACCCCGCTCGGCTTATTAATCGCCTAGTACTCGTTCCAGGAGTTGCCAGTAGTTTCTGGTGTTTGTAGTCATGCTGGAGGCCGTGCACGGTGCTGACCTTAGAGGTGGGATGTGACGTGTTTGGAAGTGGCATGGTGTACGAAGTAGCACCCGGATGGTGGGCTTGGGAACCCTACGCAGATCATTTGGGGCCGTAGCGAAAACTTCGGCCGGACTTCCGTGCGGGTTCACTCTCAAATAGGCGATAAACTTGGACTAGGTATTAGCATGGTTAACGGTCGTGGCCGACTCCCTCGCTGGGCTTCCGCTTGAAGGTTGCCGAGGTGCGTAAAGTGCACATGGAGATAAGTGGCGAGAGCGTGTGTGAAGAAGTACACCCCTGCAGGGTTATGATCTATTTGAATAGCCACGTCCGCAGATATGGACTACTTGGAGACATATATTGCTCATAGATAACTTTAATGGATACTCGTATAAGTATGAAGATAAGTGTGAGTATCATGAACGACATTCTTGTAGGGAAATGAGAAAGAATCCATGATAGTGTATTGTTGTGGTGGTAGTGGACTCGTGTACGATTTATCAAAACTTGTTCAAAATAATTGAAGTCATAGTATAGATTAGCCAAGAGTCAAAGCAGGCTTGCTGCATGAAACCCCACAACCCCCTTTGTTGATACTTGTGCATGAGTAGATAGATCTGATTTAAAGTCTTGCTGTGTACCTTCGTACTCATGTTTGCATAATAAATGTTGCATAAGACACCCACGAGCCATCAGGTGGGTTCTACCTAGACGTCGATGATGACGAGTAGTTGGGGTCCCAGCTATGACATGGCCCTTTCAGAAGGGATCTGTAGATAGTCAGGCTTTATGCCTTTTCCTTTCATCTGTCTGTACTCAGACAGCTTTAATGCTTCCGCATGGCTTGTATGACTTGAGTGTCGGGTCATGTGACCCCTACCTGTATGAACTTATTATGCAAGGCTCTTCCGAGTCTTCTAAATAAATGTTGTGATGTTGTATAGTTATGTTGTGATGCCATTGTTGTATCTATGCATATTGAGTATGTCATGCGTACGTGTGATGTGATGTGATATGTATGGGGTTCGACACCTAGTCGTGTGCCTTTAGTAGCCCTCTTTACAGAGAATTGCCCCTATGTGCTTCCACTGAGCCTTGGTAGCTCGCTACTGCTCCGGACACATTGGTTGACCGGCATGTATCCTTCTTAGCTGCTGTGTCTATCCCTATGAGGAAATGTCACGTGGTGTAATGGGGTCCTTGTAGCTTGCTACGACTCGTCTACACACGCTGATGACCGACACCTGCTTTGCTGGGTTATGTATGCCTGTCTCTGTACAGTTGTGCCACTTGGGTTTATTACTAGTTATGTCGACCCGGGTTCTTTGACATTGGAATGCTAGCGACACAATTGCACACGTGAGTCAAAATACGCAAACGGTCTCGGCCAAGGTAAGGTGGCAGCCGTGGGGTTAACCGTGCGTGAGACTGCAAAGTATGCGATGTGTTACAGGCTGGATTCCTATGGCTTAGGATCGGGGTCCCGACACTTACTTACGTATTTCAAAGGCTTCTACACAATCATCATCAAAAACAAAAGGAATATCTTTTTGACGAAGATTAGTTAGTGGCCTAGATTTTTTGAGAAATCTTTAATGAAACGCCTATAAAAACCAGCATGACCAAGAAAACTGCTTATACCTTTGATATCTTTAGGACATGGCATTTTCTCTATTGCATCAACTTTGGCTATGTCTACCTCAATGCCTCGTTCAAAGATTTTATTCCCAGGTACTATACCTTCATTCACCATAAAGTGACACCTCTCCCAATTCAAGACAAGATTAGTTTCCTCGCATCTCTACAAAAATTCGATCAAGGTTGCCCAAGCAATCATCAAAAGAAGTCCTGTATACGGAAAAATCATCCATGAAAAGCTCAACATTCTTTTCACAAAAGTCAAAAAATATAGCAGGCATACATCTTTGAAAGGTAGTAGGTGCATTAGATAAACCAAAAGGCATACATCTATAGGCACAAGTTCCAAAGGGACATGTGACAGTAGTTTTCTCTTGATCCTCTTTTGAGACATGTATTTGAGAGAAACCAGAGTATCCATCAAGAAAACAAAAGTGTGTTTGCTTAGATAACCTTTGTAACATTTGATCAATAAAAGGCAAGGGGTAATGATCTTTGCTAGTAGCTTTGTTTAATTTCCTGAAACCAATTACCATCCTATAACCAGTTACGATTCTTTGTGGAATAAGTTCATTTTTATAATTAGGAACAACGATTATACATCCTTTCTTAGGAACAGAATGAATAGGACTTACCCATCTACTATCAGCAATAGGATAAATTATACCTTCCTTGAGAAGCTTGAGTATTTCAGTTCTTACCACTCCCTTCAGCTTAGGATTTAAGCGGCATTGATGATCAATAACAGGTTTAGCATCCGATTTCATATTAATCTTGTGCTGACATAGAGCGAGACTTATGCCCTTAAGATCATCGAGAGTATATCCAATAGCATCCCTATGCTTCTTCAAAGTTTTAAGTAATCTATTTTCTTTAGTCTCTGAAAGGTTAGCACTGATAATAAGATGATATATCTTCTGAGTATCAGGTAATTTCTGTAGATCAAACACATGATATCCCTTGGGTGGAGGAGGATCCCCTAAGATATCAATTGGTAAGTTTTGTTTAAGAACAGGTGTTTCTCTAAAAAAATATCATCTATCTCATTTCTCTCATTCATATGCATATCATTTTCATGGTCCAACAAATATTGTTCTAATGGATTAGTAGGAGGCACGACAATAGAACCAAGACCAATAATTTTATCCTTATTGGGTAATTATTTCTCATGTGGTTGCCTACCAAATTTAGAGAAATTAAATTCATGAGACACATCACCAAATTTTACCGTAACCTTTTCAATAACACAATTAATTTCATTGTTAATGGTATTCACTAAAGGTCTACCAAATATAATGTGACAAAAGTTATCTTGTCCTCAACCAAGTACTAAGAAATTAGTGGGGTACTTGACCTTTCCACACAAGACTTTAACATCTCTAACAATCCCAAGTGGTGAAATAGTGTCTCTGTTTGCAAGTTTGGTAGTGATATCAATATCTTCAATCTCAGAGGGTGCTATGTCATTCATAATTTCTTGATATAGAGTAAAAGCTATAAACTAACACTAGCACCCATGTCACACAACCAATGATAACAAGATCTCCAATTTTAACCGAAACAACACGCATGCCTACAAGAGGTTTATTTTTGTCTAACTTATCTTGAGGATTTCTAACCTGTTTTAAAATTCTAGCAACTTCATCATCGAAATAAATAACCACAATTATTAGGCTCAACATTTATTTTTCAAAAGGTTTTGGTGTTCTAATGTACCTTTTATTAACCACAGTTGTCGCCTTAGCATGTTCCTTAATTCTAACAAGAAAAGGTGATTTCTCAATGTAAGCAGTAGGAACAACTCGATCAATATGTTTAACATTTATTTCTTCCTTATTAGCTTTAACAGGTTCATATAATGGTTCTTCAATGGGTGGATGATATTTAAACAACTTCTCCTCAGGGATATCAACATGAGTAGCAAACGATTCACTAAAAGAAGCTACTATATCAGAGTCAAGACCATATTTATTGCTAAACTTATGAAAAGTATCAGTTTCCATAAAAGATTTAATACAATCAAACTTAAGCTTTATACCTGACTCTTTACCTTTGTCTAATTCTCAATCTTCAGAGTTGCATTTAATTCTTTCAAGAACATCCCATTTGAATTCAATGATCCTCTTCATGTAGGAGCTAGTAGAAGAAGAATCGAGTAGTGTTTGGTCATTATGAGAAAGCCTAGCACAATTTTTTTTGTATAATCATTTCTCTTGAGATCTCATGGTTGGGACAAGTGTGAATCATAGATTTACTGTTGGAAATATGCCCTAGAGGCAATAATAAATTCTCTTTTAGGGGTCAGAAAGGAGTCTTGATGACCCACAAGTTTAGGGGATAAATGATAATCCTTTACATATGTAAGAGTGTCGAACCCAATGAAGAGCAGAAGGAAATGATAAGCAGTTTTCAGCGAGGTATTCTCTGCAAGTGCTATGACTAAAAGTGATTGATAGTTTTGTAGCATGATAATTCATAACAACTTACAAGTAACAATAGTAAAAAGTATGCGGAAAGATATCCCAGTCCTTTTTATAGATAAGGACATGTCGAAAAGTAGTCTTATATGAGGCAAACACTCCCGATGACACATGGGAATTTCTGTCTAGTCATATTCATCATGTTGAGTTGATTCGCGTTTGTTACTTTAATAATTTGATATGTGGGTGGATCGGTGCTAGGGCGTTGTTCTTACTTGAACAAGCAACCCACTTATGATTACCCCCTCTAGCAAGCATCCTCAACTATGAAAGAAGAATTAAGATAAATCTAACAATAGGATAAAACATGTGGATCCAAATCCGCCCCTCACGAAGCAACACATAAACTGGGTTTAAGCTTTTGTCACTCTCACAACCCATCATATACTTGTTACTCCACAATGCCTTCCCTTAGTCCCATAACATGGTGAAATACCATGTAGTCGACGTTCACACAACACCACTAAGAGAAGCAACAACATACACATCATCAAAATATCGAACGAATACCAACTTCACATGATTACTTATAACTAGACTTCTCCCATGTCCTCGGGAATAATAGTAACTACTCACACCTCATCAACATGTTAAAGATTATAGGTATAATAATAGTAATTAAGAATCTGAATATGATATCTTCCACCAAGTAAACCAACAAGCATCAACTATGAGATGTAATCAACACTACTAGTAACCCACAGGTATCAATCTGAGGTTTTGAGAGAAACATTGAATACAAGAGATGAACTAGGGTTTGATATGAGATGGTGCTGGTGAATATTTTGATGAATATTGGTCCTCCCATGAAGGAGGAAGCATTGGTGATGATGATGGCTTCAATTTCCCTCTCCTGGAGGGAAGTTTCCCCGACAGAATTTCTCTATCGAAGAGCAAAAGTGCCTCTGCCCAGGTTTTCGGCTTGAGATGGCGACGCTTCGTCCTAAAAGTATCCTTATGATTTTATATAGGTCAAAACACACCATATCAAACCTGGCCAAACGGGCCGTGCCTGTCGGGCCAGCCCCACTGCCCGCAGGCCAGGCACGACACGGGTCGGTCCCGGCACGGGCTAATCATGCTTGGGCCAGGCACGAGCACGCCGTGGGCCGTGCCCGGGCTGCTACCCCGAGCCCGCATGCCGGCACGGCCCGACACGATTAGGAGCGATGGGGGAGTGGCCGTGCGAGCGAGAAAAATGGAAAGGGCGAGGGCAGCTGGGCGGTGGGAGCAGGGGCTGCGGGTGGGAAAAAGGGAAAGGGCGAGGGTGGCTGGGCGGGAATGTGGGAGAGGGCGGGATCTGGGCGGGAAACAGGGAAAGGGCGAGGGAGGGAAACGGGGAAAGGCGGGATCTGGTCGGGATCTGGGCCAGGGCGCGGGATTAGGAGGGATTTTTTATTAGAGAAAAAAAACAGCAAATGTGTCACGGGCCGCGGGCCGGCCCGAATATAACCCGTGTCGTGCTTGGTCCTGGGAGGCCGGCACGACACGGTCCGTATATTAATCGGGCCCAAGCGGGTCGTGCCGTGCCTGGCATGATTACGGTGGGTTGGGTCGTGCCATGTCGGCCCAGCCAGTTTGGCCAGGTATGCACCATATAGAAGAAGAGGGGGGGTCGGGAGACCTGCTGGGGCTCCACAAGGCAACAAGGCGCGCCGAGGGGGTGGGCGCGGCGTGTTGGCTTGTGGCCAGCAGGAGGCCCCCTCTAGTATATTTTTGGCCCAATAATTCTTAAATATTTCATAAAAATTCTTCATGAAGTTTCGTGCTATAGGAATCAACTTCTTTGTCGTCTTCCATAGCGGACGGTAAAGGACTATTGCAGTCGTCCGCCGCCGGACGGCAAAGTTTTCCCATTGCTAGGCTCGGTAAAGACCTTCTTTGTCGTTTGCCGGCTTGCAGTGGACGGCAAAGAGCTTTGCCATCGGTCTGCCATGGCGAGTAGACGGCAAAGGAGCTAGATGGCAGCCGACAAGAATGAGCTCCATTAGGTGGCTAACGGAGCCTATGCCGTCTGCCTGGGGGAGCCTCTTTGTCGTCTGCCTGGGGAGCCCCTTTGCCGTCTCCCAGGGGGAGGGGGACCTTTGTCGTCCGCCTGGGGTGAGCCCCTTTGCCATGTGCTAGGGGAGTCTTTGCCGTCTATGTGGGGGGCTTTTGTCGTCTGCCTGGGGGGCCTTTGTTGTCCGCCTAGGGGGGCCTTGTCGTTTGCCACGGGGGCTTTGTCGTCTGCCTGGGGGGCCTTTGCTGTCTGCCTCGGGGGCCTTTGTCATCTGCCTGGGTCAACAGCTGATGGCAAAGTGACCATATAGATCAGCCGTCCTGCTCCCAGGTTGCACATGTGTGTGACACATGGCACCTTTGACGTCAGCTAGCGGACGGCGAAGGCCTTTGCCGTCTGCTGGTAGACGACAAAATGCCTGTATTGTCACTTTTTTGTTTGTTTTCACTTATTTCCTTGCATTTCCAGAAAACTTCTATGATATATATAATTTCAAACATCATATGTAGATTCAGACATCATAGAAGAAGCATAGGCCATGTATCCAACATCATCATGAAAATATTGAGCAAGACAACAAATAATTTCTCATACTTCATCTATATATACACATAGTTTGAAACATCACACAGTTCATCCCTACAAATCGAAACAAAAAGAAAACAATAGTCATTGATACGTCTCCAACATATCTATAATTTTTGATGGTTTCATGCTATTATCTTGTCAAACTTTGGATGTTTTGTATGCCTTTTATATCTTTTTTGGGACTAACCTATTAACTCAGTGCCAAGTGCCAGTTCCTGTTTTTTCCGTGTTTTTGACCCTTTTCAGCGGAGGATTTTAAACGGAGTCCAAACGGATTAAAACTTCCGAAAAGATTTTTTCCGAAACAGAAGAAGATCGGGAAGCTTGAGAACCAAGGAAGGGGGCCACCAGGGACCCCACAAGCCCCCTAGCCGCGGGCAGGGGGGCCCGCACCTCCCAGGCTTGTGGGCTCCCTGGGCCACCTCTGCCCTAGGTCTTTCGCCTATAAATTTCCATAAATTCCAGAAAAAATCAGGACATCATCAAAAGTACTTTTCCGCCGCCGCAAGCTTCTGTCTCCGCAAGTTCCCATCTGGGGCACGTTCTGGTGCCCTGCCGGAGGGGGGATTCGGATATGGAGGGCTTCTTCATCAACACCATGACCTCTCCGATGATGCCTGAGTAATTCACCATAGACCTACGGGTCCATAGCTAGTAGCTAGATGGCTTCTTCTCTCTGTTGGATCTTCAATACAAAGTTCTCCATGATCTTCATGGAGATCTATCCGATGTAATCTTCTTTTGCGATGTGTTTGTTGAGATCCGATGAATTGTGGATTTATGATCAGATTATCTATGAATCTTCTTGGAGTTTCTTCTGATCTCTCTTATGCATGATTTCATATCCTTGTAATTCTCTTCGAGTTGTGGGTTTTGTTTGGCCAACTTGATCTATGATTCTTGCAATGGGAGAAGTGCTTGGTTTTAGGTTCATACCATGTGGTGACCTCACCCAGTGACAGAAGGGGTAGCGAGGCACGCATCGTGTTGTTGCCATCAAGGGTAAAAAGATGGGGTTTTCATCATTGGTTTGAGTTTATCCCTCTACATGATGTCATCTTGCTTAAGGCATTACTCTGTTCGTCATGAACTCAATACACTAGATGCATGCTGGATAGCGGTCGACGTGTGGAGTAATGGTAGTAGATGCAGAAAGTATCGGTCTACTTGTCTCGGACGTGATGCCTATATATATGATCATTGCCTTAGATATAGTCATGACTTTGCGCGGTTCTACCAATTGCTCGACAGTAATTTGTCCACCCACCGTAATATTTGCTATTTTGAGAGAAGCCTCTAGTGAAGACTATGGCCCCCGGGTCTACTCCACACCATATTTTCAGCCTTACTCTTTTTCTTCGTTGCACTTTCGGCCTTCAGATCTCACTTTGGATTCAATCTTGAAGGGATTGACAACCCCTTTATAGCGTTGGGTGCAAGCTCTTTTGTGTTTGTGCAGGTACTCTCGACTTGACAAGATTCTCCTACTGGATTGATACCTTGGTTCTCAAACTGAGGGAAATACTTACTGCTTCTGTGCTGCATCACCCTTTCCTCTTCAAGGGAAAAGCCAACGCAAGCAAGTCTCCGTCAATGTGTCAATTTCTAGCGCTGTTGTTTGAGAAGTAGCAGAAGGATTTCTGGCACCGTTGCCGGGGAGGATCAAGTCAAGAACTCATCCAAGTAAGTGTCACAAACTCATCTCTTGCATTTAATTTTTTTGCCTCTCGTTTTCCTCTCCCCCACTTCTGAAAAACAAAAATTTACAAAAAAATATTTGCCTTATTCGTTTGTCTTTTTCGTTCGCCCTTTTCTCTCGCTCGCTTTTTGTTCGCTTGTGTGCTTGCTTGCTTGCTGAAGTCACCATGACTGAAAACACCAAACTTTGTGACTTCTCGAATACTAATAATAATGATTTTATTAGTACTCCGATTGCTCCCGCCACTAGTTCAGAGTCATACGAAATCAATGCCGCTTTGCTGAATCTTGTTATGAAAGAGCAATTCTCTGGCCTTCCTAGTGAAGATGCCGCATCCCATCTTAATACCTTCATTGAACTTTGCGATATGCAAAAGAAGAAAGATGTGGATAATGATGTGATTAAATTGAAGCTTTTTTCCTTTATCGTTGCGAGATCGAGCAAAAACTTGGTTTTCGTCTTTGCCCAAAAATAGTATTGATTCTTGGAATAAGTGCAAAGATGCTTACATATCCAAGTATTTTCCGCCGGCTAAGATTATCTCTCTCTGTAATGATATCATGAATTTTAAGCAACTTGATCATGAACATGTTGCACAATCTTGGGAGAGAATGAAATTGATGATTATAAAATGTCCCGCTCATGGCTTGAGTCTTTGGATGATTATACAAATCTTTTACGCTGGCTTGAATTTCGCTTCTATAAACATCTTGGACTCTTCCTCCGGTGGAACGTTCACGGAAATCACGTTAGGAGAAGCCACAAAACTCCTAGATAATATCATCACGAACTACTCTCAGTGGCACACTGAAAGGTCACCTACTAGTAAGAAGGTACACGCTATAGAAGAAATTAACTCGTTGAGTGCTAAGATGGATGAGTTAATGAATTTGGTTGCTAGTAGAAGTGCTCCTTTAGATCCTAATGATATGCCCTTGTCTTCCTTGATTGAGAGTAGCAACGCTAGCTTGGACGTTAATTTTGTTGGTAGGAATACTTTTGGCAACAACAACGCTTTTAGAGGAAACTGTGTTCCTAGGCCTTTTCCTAGTAACTCCTCTAATAACTTTGGCAGCTCCTACAACAATACTCATGGAAATTACAATAGATTACCCTCTGATCTAGAGAGTAATATCAAAGAGTTTATCAACTCGCAAAGGATTTTCAATGCGTCCATAGAGGAAAAAGTACTCAAAATTGAAGATTTGGCTAGGAGCGTTGATAGAATGTCTAGCGATATTGATGCTTTGGAAGTTAGATGTGCTCCTCCCAAGATCAATATGTATGAAACTCTGAAAGCTATGTGTGTTTCCATGAGTGATAGCAAAGAAAGAACCGCCCAAATTCATGCTAGACATGAATGGCTTAAAAAGGCGTGTTCTCATGATAAGAATCACGAAGATCTTAAAGTGCTTGGTGTGACTCCCATTGAATCTTTGTTTTCTTGTGTCAAACCTAATGATGATGGGGCTGGATATGAATCCACCTTGGTTGAAAAACGCCCCAATGATTCGGAGTCCATCTATCTTGATGCTAAAATCATTGAAAGTGGAGTAGAAGATATTAAAACTTTGAGTAGTAATGAAATTACTACTTTGGATTTCAAGGAATTCAATTATGATAGTTGCTCCTTGATTGAATGCATTTCCTTGATGCAATCCATGCTAAACTCTCCACACGCTTATAGCCAAAACAAGGCCTTTACCGATCACATCGTCGAAGCTATGATAAAATCTCTTGAAGAGAAACTTGAATTGGAAGTCTCTATCCCTAGAAAGCTTCATGATGAGTGGGAACCTACTATCAAAATCAAAATCAAAAACTATGAATGCAATGCTTTGTGTGATTTGGGTCCTAGTGTTTCCGCGATTCCAAAGTCTTTATGTGATGTTCTGGGTTTATGAGATTGATGAGTGTTCTCTTAATTTGCATCTTGCGGATTCTACTGTCAAGAAACCCATGGGAAGGATCAACGATGTTCTTATTATTGCAAATAGGAACTATGTACCCGTGGATTTCATTGTGCTTGACATTGATTGCAATCCTACATGCCCTATCATTCTTGGTAGACCTTTCCTAAGGACTATTGGTGCTATCATCGATATGAATTTCAATTTCCTTTAAAGAAGGGCATGGAGCATTTTCCTAGAAAGAAAATAAAATTGCCTTATGAATCCATGATGAGGGCTACTTATGGTTTGAGCACCAAAGACGACGATACGTGATTCTATCGCTATATGCCTAGCTAAGGGCGTTAAACAATAGCGCTTGTTGGGAGGCAACCGAATGAATTTATCTTTTTCTCTTCTGTTTTGTTGCTTACACGCTATCATAATTCTGTTGTGATTGTGTCTTTTGTGTTTGATCCAAGCAAAACCTTTATGACTAGTCTTGGTGATGGTTGTTTGATCCTGCTGGAAAAAGACAAAAACTTTTCGCTCCCGAGATTATTTTTCATTTTTATTCAGAAAGAGCTTTTGAGTTGATTCTTTTTGCTGCTGGTTGATATGCCTTTTTCCCAGGAAGTTGTATTTGTTCAGAATTTTTGAGGTACCAGAAGTATACGAAGTATACAGATTGGTACAGACTGGTCTGTTTTTGACAGTTTCTGTTTTTGTTGAGTTGGTTGCTTGTTTTGATGAAACTATGGATAGTATCGGGGGGGGGGGGGGTACTAGCCATGGAAAAGTGAGAACACAGTAATCCAACACCAATATAAATAGAAATCAAGTTTGCTACATTACCTAAAGAGGTGGTAGTTTGTTTTCTTGTGCTAATGTTATCACGAGTTTGTGTTTAAGTTTTGTGTTGTGAAGTTTTCAAGTTTTGGGTGATGTTCTCATGGACAAAGAGATAAGGAGTGGAAAGAGCTCAAGCTTGGGGATGCCCAATGCATCCCAAGCCAAATTCAAGGACACCAAAAAGCCTAAGCTTGGGGATGCCTCGGGAAGGCATCCCCTCTTTCGTCTTCAATCCATCGGTAACATTACTTGGAGCTATATTTTTATTCACCACATGATATGTCTTTTGCTTCGAGCGTCTTGTATCGTAGGAGTCTTTTCTTTTTGTTGTGTCACAATCATCCTTGCTGCACACATTTTGAGAGATACATGCACTCATCGTAATTTTGCTAGAATGATCATCGTGCTTCACTTATATCTTTTGAGCTAGATAATTTTGCTCTATGTGCTTCACTTAGATCTTTTAGAGCACGACAGTGCGTAACTTGGTAGTTGTCTTGTGCTATGAAAGTAGTCCCAAAGGTGATAGGTACCCAAAGGGGATACAAAAACCTCCATCTTCATGTGCATTGAGTAGAAAGAGAAGTTTTGATCCCTCTCAATTAGTTTTGAGACGTGGATTTGGTAATATTAAGAGTTATGTTAGTAGGGTGTTGTGAATCTAGAAATACTTGTGTTGAACTTAGTGATTCCCGTAGCATGCACGTATGGTGAACCGCTATGTTAGGAAGTCGGAGCATAATTGATCTATTGATTGTCATCCTTTGTGTTGCGGTCGGGATCGCGCGATGGTTAACACCTACCAACCCTTCCCCTAGGAGTATGCGTTTAGCACTTTGTTTTGATTACTAATAAAAACTTTCGCAACAAGTATGTGAGTTCTTCATGACTAATGTGAGTCCATGGTATAGATTCACTTTCACCTTCCATCATTGCTAGCCTCTCTAGTGCCGCGCAATTCTCGCCGGTGCATAAACCCACCATATGCCTTCCTCAAAACAGCCACCATACCTACCTACTATGGCATTTTCATAGCCATTCCGAGATACATTGCCATGCAACTCCCACCGTTCGTCTCATGACTTATGCCCTCACTCTCATATTGCCATTGCATGATCGTAAGATAGCTAGCGAGATGTTTCAACTTCATATGCCAAGCTAGATCGTTGCACATCCCGGTACACTGGCGGAGGCATTTCCTATAGAGTCATCATCGTTCAGAGCTTTGAGCTGTGAGTGAATAAAAGTGTGATGATCATCATTATTAGAGCATTGTACCACGTGAGGAAAAAAAGAGAGGCCAAAGAGCCCAAAAAAAAGAGGCCCAAGAGCCCAAATAAAAATAAAATAAAAAAGAGAGAAAAAGAGAGAAGGGACAATGCTACTATCTTTTTCCACACTTGTGCTTCATAAAAGCACCATGTTCTTCATGATTGAGAGCCTCTCATTTCGTCACCACCGTATGCTAGTGGGAATCTATTATATAACTTGGCTTGTATATTCCAATGATGGGCTTCCTCAAATTGCCCTAGGTCTTCGTGAGCAAGCAAGTTGGATGCACACCCATTAGTTGTCCTTTTGAGCTTTCACATACTTATAGCTCTAGTGCATCCTTTGTATGGCAATCCATACTCATTCACATTGATATCTATTAATGGGCATCTCCATAGCCTTTTGATATGCCGAGTCAATGTGACCATCTCCTCCTTTTTTGTCTCACAACCACCACCACACTCTATTCCACCTATAGTGCTATATCCATGGCTCACGCTCATGTATTGCGTGGTAGTTGTAAAGGGTTTGAGAAAGTAAGAGTGCGAAAACAATTACTTGGCCAATACCGGGGTTGTGCATGATTTAACTTAGATATGTGGGGATGATGGAGCATAGCCAGACTATATGATTTTGTAGGGATAACTTTCTTTGGCCTTGTTATTTCCAAAGTTCATGATTACCTTGCTAGTTTGCTTGAAGTATTATTGTTTTCATGTCAATAGCAAACTATTGTTTTGAATCTTACGAATCTGAACATTCATGTCACACGAAAGAAGTTGCAAAGGACAACTATGCTAGCATTCCACATCAAAAATTCAGTCTTTATCACTTCCCTACTCGAGGACGAGCACGAGTTAAGCTTGGGGATGCTTGATACGTCTCCAACGTATCTATAATTTTTGATGGTTTCATGCTATTATCTTGTCAAACTTTGGATGTTTTGTATGCCTTTTATATCTTTTTTGGGACTAACCTACTAACTCAGTGCCAAGTGCCATTTCCTGTTTTTTTTTCGTGTTTCAAGCCATTTTCATAGGAGGATTTTAAACGGAGTCCAAACAGAATAAAACTTCTGAAAAGTTTTTTTCCGAAACAGAAGAAGATCGGGAAGCTTGAGAACCAAGGCAGGGGGCCACCAGGGACCACACAAGCCCCCTAGCCGCGGCCAAGGCGGCGCCTCCTAGGCTTGTGGGTTCCCTGGGCCACCTCTGCACTAGGTCTTTCGCCTATAAATTCCCATAAATTCCAGAAAAAATCAGGAGATCATCGAAAGTACTTTTCCGCCGCCGCAAGCTTCTGTCTCTGCAAGATCCCATCTGGGGCACGTTCTGGTGCCCTGCCGGAGGGGGATTCTGATACAGAGGGCTTCTTCATCAACACCATGACCTTTCTGATGATGCGTGAGTAGTTCACCATAGAACTACGGGTCCATAGCTAGTAGCTAGATGGCTTCTTCTCTCTCTTGGATCTTCAATACAAAGTTCTCCATGGTCTTCATCGAGATCTATCCGATGTAATCTTCTTTTGCAGTGTGTTTGTCGAGATCCGATGAATTGTGGATTTATGATCAGATTATATATGAATCTTATTTGAGTTTCTTCTTATCTCTCTTATGCATGATTTCATATCCTTGTAATTCTCTTCGAGTTATGGGTTTTGTTTGGCCAGCTTGATCTATGATTCTTGCAGTGGGAGAAGTGCTTGGTTTTGGGTTCATACCGTGTGGTGACCTCACCCAGTGACAGAAGGGGTAGCGAGGCACGCATCATGTTGTTGCCATCAAGGGTAAAAAGATGGGGTTTTCATGATTGGTTTGAGTTTACCCCTCTACATCATGTCATCTTGCTTAAGGCGTTACTCTGTTCGTCATGAACTCAATACACTAGATGCATGTTGGATAGCGGTCGATGTGTGGAGTAATAGTAGTAGATGCAGAAAGTATCGGTCTACTTGTCTCGGACGTGATGCCTATATATATGATCACTGCCTTATATATCATCATGACTTTGCACGGTTCTATCAATTGCTCGACAGTAATTTGTCCACCCACCGTAATATTTACTATTTTGAGAGAAGCCTCTAGTGAACACTATGGCCCCCGGGTCTACTCCACAACATATTTTCAGCCTTACTCTTTTTTCTTCGTTGCACTTTCTGCCTTCAGATCTCACTTTGCAATCAATCTTGAAGGGATTGACAACCCCTTTATAGCGTTGGGTGCAAGCTCTTTTATGTTTGTGCAGGTACTCTGGACTTGACGAGATTCTCCTACTGGATTGATACCTTGGTTCTCAAACTGAGGGAAATATTACTGCTCCTGTGCTGCATCACCCTTTCCTCTTCAAGGGAAAAGCTAACGCAAGCAAGTCTCCGTCAACGTGTCAATTTCTGGCGCTGTTGTTTGAGAAGTAGCCGTCATCAATCCCACCTTCCATGAAGTGAACCAAATCTGCAAAATGAAAATAAGAAAGTTATATCGAGAAGAAAAAGAAGAAGACTAGAGGAAGAAGAAGAAGAACAAAGAGAAGGAAAATAACAAGAATAAAGAAAGAAGAAGCTCATTCTTCTTATTATATTCTTTCTTTTTCTCCTCTTTCCTCTTCTATTCTTTATTTTTCCTTTTATGCCATTTTTGAGATTACTATGTCATTTTGGAGGAACATAAGGTAAGTATATGACATTTATGAGGTAACCAAGGTTCTTATGCTATTTTTGACCTAACTAAGCTAATTATACTATAAATGCACTAAATAAGCTAATTATGTCATTTTGGAGGATAATTAGCTAAGAAGAAGAAGAATAAGAGGAAGAAGAAGAAGAAGAAGAAGAAGAAGAAGAATAAGAAGAAGAAGAAGAAGAAGATGATGATGAAGAAGAAGAAGAAGAAGAAGAAGAAGAAGGAGAAGGAGAAGGAGAAGGAGAGGAGAAGGAGAAGGAGAAGCAGAAGGAGAATAAGGAGAAGAAGGAGGAGGAGGAGAAGAAGAAGAAGAAGAAGAAGAAGAAGAAGAAGAAGAGGAAGAAGAAAAATAAGAAGGAGAAGGAGAAGGAGGAGGAGGAGGAGAAGGAGAAGGAGAAGGAGGAGGAGGAGGAGGAGGAGGAGGAGGAGGAGGAGGAGAAGGAGGAGGAGAAGAATAAAGAGGGGAAGAAGAATAAGAAGGAGAAGGAGGAGGAGGAGGAGGAGGAGGAGGAGAAGAAGAAGAAGAAGAAGAAGAAGAAGAAGAAGGAGGAGGAGGAGGAGGAGGAGGAGGATGCAACGCCCAAGATGCGTTCTTATCCTTATTTTGGCGCGAGGGCCTCGACAGGGATAGAAGCGCATCTCGTCGTTTCGCAAGAATGGATATTGTTACAAGTACATGTACTGAAAAGATGAGATATATGGAATTGGCTTACACTCGCCACAAGCTACATCAAAGTATCATCAATACATTACATAAACATCACGAAGAAGAGCAGGGTCCGACTATGGATGAAAACAAACGAGAAAAGTAAACGACGTTCATCCTTGCTATCCCAGGCTGTCGGCCTAGAACCCATCCTAGATCGATGAAGAAGAGGAAGAAGAAGCAACTCCAAATGAACAATCAACGCGCTTGCGTCAAGTAACCTTTACCTGTACCTGCAACTAGTGTTGTAGTAATCCGTGAGCCAGAGGGGACTCGACAATATCATTTCCAAAGGTATCAAGACTAGCAAAGCTTAATGGGTGAGGTATGGTTAAGTGGTGAGGCTGCAGCACGCGACTAAGCATTTATTTGAGGTGGCTAACTTACGAGTACAAGAATAAAGAGGGGGATGATCTATGCTTAGCGGGCGTGTACTTACGTCAAACATAACCCCACCGTGTCCTCGATCGGAGAAGGAACTCGCAAAAGAGACAGTCATGGTTACACACTTAGTTGGCAAGTTTTAATTAAGTTTACATCAAGTTATCTAGATCCAGTGTTAAACAAAGTTTCCACGTTGCCACGTAACCGCGAGCACGGCTTTCCGAAAGATTTAACCCTGCAGGGGTGCTCCAACTAGTCCATCACAAATTACCACAAGCCGCATAGAAATCCTCAATCACGAAACTCGCGATCTCGTCGGATTCCTTAGTGGAAAACCTCAACTCTGAGATTATCCAAAGCATCACCGGAATCCCGATGCACAGGATATTTCGTAAAAGGTAAAACTAATCGAGCAAGGCCGCCCGATGTGTCGACGAACCCGATAGGAGCCGCGTATCTCGTTCTCGGGACACGACCGGATGGGAAAGCCTAGAGGTACCAAACCTCGAGTTGCCCCGTGGTGGCCCCGCAGTCTGCCCATTTTGGACCAACACTCATGAGGAGCACTGGCCCGGGGGTTGATTAATTACTCCGCGGGTGACGGCGGGTCCCTATGCATATATTAGTCATTAGGCAAATGTAAAACCAAAGTTGGGCCTTGCCAGACCAGCTTTAATCTAAAACGAATTATCAAGGGGGTCCCCATAACAACCCCGATCGTGTTAGGAGCGCTGAATTATGGAACATAACACCGGTAGCCGAAACAAAGGGGGGAAAAGGTGGAACAAAACACCAGGCTAGAAAGGCCGAGCCTTCCACCTTTTACCAAGTATATAGGTGCATTAAATTAAATAGCATTTAATATGGTGATATAACAAGGAACCCATTTTGACACATGGAAGCAATTGCACCTGCAACTAGCAACACTAACAGATGGTTAAGCAGGAGGTAACATAGCTAATCAGTGGTTTGCTAGGTTGTGAACAGGTTGACGGTTTTCATGGCAATGTTGGGAGGCTGATATTTAACAGGTGGTAGGCAATGAGACAATAACGATAGAATCGAAATAACTAGCATGGCAATGCTAGTAATGGTATGTGGGGAAATGGTCATCTTGCCTGAGATCCCGCTTGGAAGAAGAGCGACTCCATGAAGCAGACGAACCGATGTAGTCGAACGGGTCCTCACTTTCCGACACGCTTGCGGAACTCTATCGAGACGAAGCAAACCGGAAACATGCATCAACAAAGATATTCACCACAACACATGCACGACAAGATGCAATCCACATATGATGCATGATCATTTGAATATATGCAAGACATGGCATGGCAATTCACAACAATCACACACTACACATTAAGTGAAGTTCAATATACAATGAGTTGCATAGTGGCGAAACTCCATATACGAATTATTTAGTTCTATCCCGATTATGTACACGACAATATTAAATGTTGGGTAAACATGGCAATAGGTGAAGTGTGATTAATCTACCTATCTAGGCATTCTAAATGAGGTCGGAAACGACTTATAGCATCTCCGTGATGACCTCATGCGTTAATTTATAATTCTGTCCAGATCTGAACTAACAGGTTTAAATGTTTGTTAAACAGCAAAATAAATAGGTTCTCGTGATTCTACGCGTCGTTCCAATCAATTTACATATAGAGAACATCTCCAACGGAGCTACGGTTCAAAAGATACGAACACCGCAAGATATGTGCAACGACAGTCACAAGCATTTCAAAACATGCAACCAACAAGATAATATGAAACTACATGAGATTCTAAGCAAGTTTCATATAGGGCACAATCAAAACGGAGCCACGGTTCAACAACTACAAGCTATACAAGAAATAGTCATGATCTGCCATAATTAGCCACATAGCATTTTCTACACTCTCGAATAGCTAACTACACAAATCCAAAATGCCCAAACAAGGCATGGGACAGTAGAGGGCAAGATGCACTACAACATAGTACTAATAAAATTTAGCATGGAGGCATGGATCACTAGGAAAAGAACTCACAAAATGTCATCTCACACACAGTTTCAAACTTAGTGAAAATTTCAGTTTTAGACAGTGCAGTTTTCGATCTGAAGGCATATTGAAAGCAACAAAACTATATGCTACAAGATGACAAATGGCAAGCAATTTGACAGCATGCTAGACAATCTTAAGTACTACAACTAACTCCATTGCACCAACCTCAAAAGAGCTATAGATCACCAGATAAACTCATGACAAGACAGCAACAAAATATAACAGATTTCAGACTTAGAAATATTTCAGCATCTCCAAATAAGCACTATTTCCTAGCATACTGAGAGCAAGAAACCAACACCAAAACATGGATTTCTATTGCAACCAAAATTACTAGGGGCTAGCATACATATCCAAGGACAAATCTCTAGTTGACAACTCCTTCATATCATGCATGGATTAAATCACACAAAATAAACAAAAGGGCAACATGGCAAAATATCACGCGCACGAACTTGCTCAAAAGCTAAAAATAAGTGCACAGTTAAATCTTATGGATTTTTCTACCCCGGAAACATAACATGTGGGGTTGCAAAACAAAAATATCGTCACACGTATATGCGAGAATATGTCCTAAACACGATATAACAAACTAGAAATGGAACCTACATGCAAAAATGCACTCAACTACTCTAAAATACATGGAAAAAGGTCCCTAAAAACATGAGCATTTAAACTACGAGGTTGGAACAATCCAAACACGCGCAGAATTAAATACGGGATATGCAACCTATTAGGACAACACGCGTTTCTAGGCATATGGCAAATCAAATCACTTCAAACATGCATGAAAATTGCAAATTATGAATCTACGCGAAAAACTACACAAGTTTCATATATAATTCGTTCCGAAACAATACACGAAATAAAAGTTACGGGCGTTTTAATATTTAATATATTCTCAAAATACTAAATCGGAAAATCCTAAAATATTCTAACGGGCCTAATTTAGTGAGCGCAGTATAGCTAGGAAACGCCTAGGCGGGGGATAGAGGGGTGATGACCCACAAGTATACGGGATCAATCGTAGTCCTTTCGATAAGTAAGAGTGTCGAACCCAACGAGGAGCAGAAGGCTCTGATAAACGGATTTCAGCAAGGTAATAACTGCAAGCACTGAAAGTAACGGTAACAAGTGATTGTGTAGCGAGGTGAAACGTAGCAAGCAAAGAGTAACAAGTAACAAGTAACAAGTAGTAGCAACGGTGCAGCAAGTGGCCCAATCCCTTTTGTAGCAAGGGACAAGCCTGAACAAAGTCTTATAGGAGGAAAAACGCTCCCGAGGACACACGGGAATTTCTGTCATGCTAGTTTCATCATGTTCATATGAGTCGCGTTCGTTACTTTGATAGTTTGATATGTGGGTGGACCGGCGCTTGGGTACTGCCCTTACTTGGACAAGCATCCCACTTATGATTAACCTCTCTCACAAGCATGTGCAACTACAAAAGAAGAATTAAGACAAAGTCTAACCATAGCATTAAACTAGTGGATCCAAATCAGCCCCTCACGAAGCAGCGCATAAACTGGGGTTTAAGCTTCTGTCACTCCAGCAATCCATCATCTACTTACTACTTCCCAATGCCTTCCTCTAGGCCCAAATATGGTGAAGTGTTATGTAGTCGACGTTCACATAACACCACTAGAGGAAAAACAACATACATCATATCAAAATACTGAACGAATATCAAATTCACATGACTATTATCAACATGACTTATCCCATGTCCTCAGGAACAAAAGTAACTACTCACAAGACATAATCGTAATCATGACCAGAGGTGTAATGAATAGCATCAAGGATCTGAACATAAACTCTTCCACCAAGTAATCCAACAAGCATTAACTACAAAGAGTAATCAACACTACTAGCAACCTTACAAGTACCTATCTGAGTTGCGAGACGAAGATTGGTTACAAGAGATGAACTAGGGATCGGAGAGGAGATGGTGCTGATGAAGATGCTGATGAAGATGCCTCCCCTCCGACGAGAGGAGTGTTGGTGATGAAAATGGCGATGATTCCCTTCCCTCCGGGAGGGAAATTTTCCCGGCAAGATCGTCCTGCCGGAGCTCTAGATTGGATCTGCTCAAGTTCCGCCCCGTGGCGGCGGCGAAACCACAAAAAAGCTCCCGTATGATTTTTTCCAGGCCAGGACGCATCATATAGAAAAAGAGGGGTGCTAGTGGGCTAGTGGGCTTCCCACAAGCCTGCCCTACGCCACCAGGGGGGTGGTGGCGGTGGGCAAGCTTGTGGGGCCCTGGTGGCCCCCTCCGGTAGTTCTTTCGCCCAGTATTTTTAATATATTGCAGAAAAAGTCCACGTAAATTTTCAGGGCATTTGGAGATGTGCAGAATAGTGGACTAGGATTTGCTCCTTTTCCAGTCCAGAATTCCAGCTGCCTGAATTCTCCCTCTTCAAATAATCCTTGCAAAATAAGAGAGAAAAGGCATAAATATGGTACCACAAGTAATATAACAGCCCAAGAAGCAATAAATATCAACATGAAAGCATGATGCAAAATGGACGTATCAACTCCCCCAAGCTTAGACCTCGCTTGTCCTCAAGCGAAAACTAAGTTCCATAAACATGTCCACATGTTTGGGGACGAAGGAGTCGATACAACATAATACGGACATGAGGGCATCATCATCACACATAGGACAGCAATACATCATAAAGATTCTTATGGGAAAGTAACAATTCCTTCATAAAGCAAAACATGAAGCAAAAACCTTACCGAGAAGTAACTAACAATAGTCCATAGTCATTGAAGCAATTGCAATTTATCACAACATCAGAAAGAGTCAAATAAGAGCTTGTAAGGCAAACCCACATACTCAATCATCTCTTTTGTTTTCCACAATTGTTACAACTCACGTGGTACTCATGGTGTCAAAGTTTCAGCTGGACACAGAGGAAGATAGGGGCTTATAGTTTTGCCTCCCAATGGTGTACCTCAAGGGTAAAGTCAACACCAATAAAGCATAAGTACTCAACTCCAAGTTGATATATGAATATAGATCTTTCCCAAGCATGTGACGGTAGCCAAGACAAAGGCAAAAGGGAATTTGGTGATGATCACCATGACTCTTACAAGGGTAAAAAGTAAAGGTACAAGATAGGCCCTTCGCAGAGGGAAGCAGAGGTTGTCATGCGCTTTTGAGGTTTGAATGCGTGTCCTCTTAGTGCGGAGGAACGCCACTTTATATTGCCCCCTGTGACAAAGAACTTTATTATGCAGTCTGTCGCTTTTATGTCTTCCTCATCACAGGTTCGTACAAAGCTTATTTTCCACACACTAATAGATCATACATATTAGAGAGCAATTTTTATTGCTTGCACCGATGACGACTTACTTGAAGGATCTTATTCAATCCATAGGTAGGTATGGTGGACTCTCATGGCAAAACTGGTTTGGAGGTTTATGGATGCACAAGTAGTATCTCTACTTGGTGCGGGAGTTTTGGCTGATATGAGGTGGAAGCAATCGTCACATGCTAAGGGATCTCTAATCATATAACATTGTTTGGAACCAAGCAAACACAATTCATTATGTTGTCTTCCTTGTCCAACATCTACTCCTAGGCATGTAATAGTTTGGTGAGTGCTGACAATTGCAAAAAGTGTCTAAGATGATATATCTATATGTGAACCTCTCTTTCCTTATTACTTCTTATTAATTGAAACAATGACTAAGGTCTATGTTAATTTATTCTCAACATGTTTCAATCATCATAATTGTCATATGTGAAGTTATCACTTTCCATAAGATCGTCTCATGATCTTTCATGCTATCGTTCTTTTCATACTTTTTTGATCATGGCACAAAGCAAAGCCCTTGACTAAGACACTCTTTATTATATATCTCACAAGCTCGAATACATCGGGGGAGAGACAAAAGCAAAAGACTCAAACTAAAAACCAAAGACTTATTCCTCTAAAAGAAGAAATAAAAACTGAAAAGGAAAGAACTAAAACAAAGGTAGAAGCAAAAGATATAAAGGTGATACAATACTAGGGCAACTCCCCCAAGCTTGGCAGAAGCCAAGGGGATTGCCCATACCAATGCTTAGTTGTCTTCCTTTGGTGGTGATGGTGGTGTTGTTGTCGCCTTTGATTCCAAGAGAGCTATCAATCTTTGATTTATACCTTTGAGATCTGTGATAGAACAAGCTCGAAACGAAAACACACGAAAACTGCGCGATACAGAGATCAAAACCTTCGGGTGACTATATATTGATTTTTTCTGGGCCAGAAGGAGTCCTCCGCAAGAAAACGGTGTCCGGGAGGCACACGAGGTGCCCACAAGCTTGCCCACCACCACCAGGGGTGGTGGTGGTGGTGTGGGCCCTTGTGGCTTCCTCGTTTGCTCTCCGGACTGCTTTCTATTTTTCTAATTTTCCAAAATTCCAAAACTGAGGAAATTAGCTATTGGAAAAGTATCAGAGTCCAATTTCTTGCCGAAACAGATACATCTTCGTTTTCAGGGTCTGAAACAGGCTGATAAACATCCCTTATGTGCTCCTCTGGAGTTATGACATTGATGATATTGGTCTCAACATTTATGGGACTACCAGAGATGTAATGCTTGATTTTTTGCCCATTTACCACTCAAGGAAAATTTCCTTCCTTGTTATTGATTTTGATGGCACCGGAACGATATACTTCCTCGACAACATAGGGACCTTCCCATTTAGAGAGAAGCTTGCCAACAAAGAATCTCAAACGATAATTGTATAGAAAGACATAATCACCTACATTGAACTCTCATTTCTGTATTCGTTTGTCGAGCCATCTCTTAAACTTTTCCTTGAACAACCTGGCATTCTCGTATGCCTGGGCTCTCCATTCATCCAACGAGCTGATATCAAACAACCGCTTCTCACCGGCAAGTTTGAAATCAAAGTTGAGCTCTTTGATTGCCCAATAAGCTTTGTGTTCCAACTCAAGAGGTAAATGACAGGCCTTACCGTAAACCATTTTATACGGTGACATGCCCATGGGATTCTTATAAGCAGTCCTATAAGCCCATAGTGCATCGTCAAGTTTGCTAGACCAGTTCTTTCGAGACCTATTGACGGTCTTTTGTAGGATCAACTTGATCTCCCTATTACTCAACTCCACTTGACCACTAGACTGAGGATGATAAGGAGATGCAACTCTATGGTTGACATCATACTTAGCTAGCATCTTGCGGAAAACACCATGAATGAAGTGTGAACCGCCATCAGTCATCAAGTATCTAGGGACTCCAAATCTTGGGAATATGACTTCTTTAAGCATCTTAATAGAGGTGTGGTGATCAACATTTTTAGTGTGGATAGCTTCTACCCACTTAGTAATGTAATCCACAACAACTAAGATGTGAGTGTACCCATTGGAACTCGGGAAGGGTCCCATATAATCAAAGCCCCAGACATCAAATGGTTCAATGAAAAGTGAATAGTTCATAGGCATCTCTTGACGCTTACTGATGTTCCCTATCCTTTGGCATTCGTCACAAGACATGACAAACTTACGAGCATCCTTGAAGAGAGTGGGCCAATAGAAACCTGATTGCAATACCTTATGGGCAGTTCTATCTCCAGCGTGGTGTCCTCCGTAGGCTTCGGAATGACACTTCTACAGGATCTGTCCATGTTCATGTTCAAGCACACAACGTCTAATAACACCATCTACTCCTTCCTTATAAAGGTGAGGATCATCCCAAAAGTAGTGTCTCAAATCAAAGAAGAATTTCTTATTTTGTTGATAGGTGAAACTGGGTGGTATGTATTTGGCTACGATATAGTTTGCATAATCGGCATACCATGGTGCACTAAGTGAAGTGCGGATGACATTTAATTGCTCAGCAGGAAAGTGTCATCAATTGGTAGTGGGTCCTCAAGGACATTCTCTAGCCTAGACAAGTTATCTGCTACAGGGTTATCAGCACCCTTTCGGTCAACGAGGTGCAAATCAAATTCCTGTAGCAGGAGAACCCATCTGATCAGCCTAGGCTTAGCGTCTTTCTTCTGCATAAGGTACTTAATAGCAACATGATCAGAGTGAATAGTGACTTTGGAGTCAACTATGTAAGATCTGAATTTTTCACATCCAAACACGACTGCTAAAAATTCCTTCTTCGTAGTGGCATAGTTTCTTTGGGCACTATCTAGAGTTTTACTAGCGTAGTGAATGCCATTCAACTTCTTGTCAACTCTTTGTCCTAGAACAGCAGCAACAACATAATCACTAGCGTCACATATGATTTCAAAGGGCAAGTTCCAGTCAGGTGGTTGAACAATAGGTGCACTTATCAAAGCCTTCTTAAGTATTTCAAAGGCTTCCTCACAATCCTCATCAAAAACAAAAGGAACATCCTGCAAGAGGTTGGTAAGAGGCCTAGAAATCTTAGAGAAGTCTTTAATGAACCTTCTATAGAAACCAGCATGACCTAGGAAACTTCGTATACCTGTGATATCCGTGGGGCAAGGCATTTTCTCAATTGCATCAACCTTAGCCTTATCAACTTCAATGCCTCTCTCAGAGATTTTGTGTCCTAAGACGATACCTTCATTAACCATAAAGTGGCACTTCTCCCAATTCAAGACGAGGTTGGTTTCTTCGCATCTCTGTAAGACTCGATCAAGGTTGCTGAGGCAACCATCAAAGGAAGACCCGTAAACGGAGAAGTCATCCATGAAAACCTCGACAATCTTTTCACAAAAGTCACAGAATATAGCCATCATACATCTTTGGAAGGTGGCAGGTGCATTACATAACCCAAAAGGCATACGTCTATAGGCAAAGGTACCGAAAGGGCAGGTGAAGGTGGTTTTCTCTTGATCAGATTGTGCAACAGTATTTGCGAGGAACCTAAATAACCGTCTAGAAAGCAAAAGTGCGTGTGCTTTGATAGCCTTTCTAGCATTTGGTCGATGAACGACAAAGGATAATGATCTTTCCTGGTTGCCTTGTTCAGTTTCCGGAAGTCTATCACCATTCTATAGCCGGTAATAATCCTTTGTGGGATTATTTCATCCTTATCATTAGAAACGACGGTGATACCTCCCTTCTTAGGTACGCAATGTACTAGACTTACCCAATCACTATGAGCAACATGATAAATGGTTCCTGCTTCCAGAAGCTTTAATTTTTCTTTTCTAACGACCTCTTTCATCTTAGGATTTAATCTCCTTTGATGACCAGCAACTGGTTTGAAGTCAGGATCGGTTTTAATCTTGTGCTGACATAGAGTAGGACTAATACCCTTAAGATCATCAAGAGTATATCCAATAGCAGCGCGGTGCTTCCTCAGAGTTTTTAGTAACTTCTTCTCTTCACGCTCTGAGAGGAGAACACTAATAATGACAGGATATATCTCCTTCTCATCAAGATAGGCATACTTAAGAGTATCAGGCAACTGTTTAAGCTCGAACATAGGATCACCCTTTGGTGGCGGAGGATCCCCAAGCAGTTCAACAGGCAGATTATTCTTGATAATAGGACATTGTTCTAAGATAATTCTATCTATCTCATCTCTCTCCTCCATATGCATATCATTTTCATGCTCAAGCAGATATTGCTCTAAAGGATCCGTAGGAGGTACGGCAATAGAGGCAAGAGCAATGATTTCATCCCTACCAGATGACTCTCTTTCATGGGGTTGTCTTCCAAACTTGGAGAAGTTAAATTCATGAGACACACCCTCGAAACTTACTATGACAGTGTGCTTAATGCAATCAATGTGAGCATTGACAGTGTTGAGAAAGGGTCTACCGAATATGATGGGACAAAAGCTATATTGTGCAGTACCAAGGACGAGGAAATCAGTAGGATACTTCGTCTTACCACACATGACTTCTACGTCTCTCACAATTCCCAAAGGGAAGATAGTGTCTCTATTAGCTAGCGTGATAGTGACATCAATGGGTTCTATCTCAGCAGGTGCAATCTCATCTTTGATTTCATCATATAGACAACGGGGTATTGCACTAACACTAGCTCCCATATCACATAAACCATGGTAACAGAGATCTCCTATCTTAACAGAAACAACGGGCAGGCCAACTACAGGTCCGTGCTTGTCTTTCGCGTGAGGTTTAGAAATTCTAGCAGAGTCCTCACAGAATTTGATAACATGCCCATCTATGTCTTCGGCTAAGAGATCTTTGATAATAGCAACACTAGGTTCAAATCTAATCTCTTGAGGGGGTGCAAGTTGTCTAATATAACCCCTACGTATCACAGTTGGAGCTTTAGAATAATCCTTCATTCTAGCAGGGTATGGTGGTTTCTCAGTGTAAGCACAAGGAACAACAGGATCACTAAAAGCTATGATTTTCTCCTCAACTAGATTGGTTTTGGCTATGTTGCTTTCTATAGGAGGATGATATTTAAACCACTTCTCTTTGGGAAGTTCAACATGAGCAGCAAAAGATTCACATAGAGAAGCTACTATCTCAGAGTCAAGTCCATACTTAGCGCTAAAATCTCTAGAAGTGTTTGTCTCAACAAAAGATTTAATGCAATCAAACTGGAAATTCATACCCGAGTCCTTACCTTCCTCCAGCTCCCAATCTTCAGAGTTGCGTTTGATTCTCTCCAATAAATTCCACTTGTGATCAATATCCTTCTTCATAAAAGAACCGGCACAAGAAGTGTCAAGCATGGTACGATCTTCATGAGAAAGACGAGCATAAAAGTTTTGAGTGATGATTTCTCTCGAGATCTCATGATTGGGGCATGAATATAGCATTGATTTAAGCCTCCCCCAAGCTTGAGCTATGCTTTCCCGGTCACGAGGCCAAAAGTTATAAATAAAGTTCCGATCACGATGTACTAAATGCATGGGATAGAACTTTTGATGAAATTCCAATTTCAATAGATTGTAGCTGCATGATCCAGTATCATCACATAGCCTATACCATGTCAACGCCTTATCCTTCAAAGATAAAGGAAATACTTTCTTATTTACCTCATCCTCGGGCAAACCTGCAAGCTTAAATAAACCACAAACTTCATCTACATAGATTAGATGAAAGTCTAGATGTGAAGATCCATCTCTTGTAAAAGGATTAGCCAACGGTTTCTCAAGCATACCCAAAGGAATTTCATAAAAGATATTTTCAGTAGGTACCTCAGGTTGAGGAGCAACTCCTCGTGCTTCCGTTCGTGGTGAAGATACCCCGAACAAACTCCTCAAAGGAAGAGTTTCCATAGTGACAAGTGACAATAAATTTCAGCACAATACAAAAGTGTTTCCTTACCAATTTCCACTTACCAAAGGCGCTTCACTCCCCGACAACGGCGCCAGAAAAGAGTCTTGATGACCCACAAGTATAGGGGATCAATCGTAGTCCTTTATATAAGTAAGAGTGTCGAACCCAACGAGGAGCAGAAGGCTCTGATAAACGGATTTCAGCAAGGTAATAACTGCAAGCATTGAAAGTAGCGGTAACAAGTGATTGTGTAGCGAGGTGAAACATAGCAAGCAAATAGTAACAAGTAACAAGTAGTAACAACGGTGCAGCAAGTGGCCCAATCCCTTTTGTAGCAAGGTAAAAGCCTGAACAAAGTCTTATAGGAGGAAAAACGCTCCCGAGGACACACGGGAATTTCTGTCATGCTAGTTTCATCATGTTCATATGATTCGCGTTCGTTACTTTGATAGTTTGATATTTGGGTGGACCGACGCTTGGGTACTTCCCTTACTTGGACAAGCATCCCACTTATGATTAACCTCTCTCGCAAGCATGCGCAACTAGAAAAGAAGAATTAAGACAAAGTCTAACCATAGCATTAAACTAGTGGATCCAAATCAGTCCCTCACGAAGCAGCGCATAAACTGGGGTTTAAGCTTTTGTCACTCCAGCAACCCATCATCTACTTACTACTTCCCAATGCCTTCCTCTAGGCCCAAATATGGTGAAGTGTTATGTAGTCGACGTTCATATAACACCACTAGAGGAAAAGCAACATACATCATATCAAAATACCGAACGAATATCAAATTCACATGACTATTTTCAGCATGACTTATCCCATGTCCTCAGGAACAAAACTAACTACTCACAAGACATAATCATAATCATGAACAGAGGTGTAATGAATAGCATCAAAGATCTTAACATAAACTCTTCCACCAAGTAATCCAACAAGCATCAACTACAAAGAGTAATCAACACTACTAGCAACCTTACAAGTACCAATCTGAGTTGCGAGACAAAGATTGGTTACAAGAGATGAACTAGGGATTGGAGAGGAGATGGTGCTGATGAAGATGTTGATGAAGATGCCTCCCCTCCGACGAGAGGAGTGTTGGTGATGAAGATGGCGACGATTCCCCCCCCCTCCGGGAGGGAAATTTCCCCGACAGGATCGTCCTGACGGAGCTCTAGATTGGATCTGCTCAAGTTCCGCCCCGTGGAGGCGGCGAAACCATGAAAAAGCTCCCGTATGATTTTTCCAGGTCAGGGCGCATCATATAGCAAAAGAGGGGGGCTAGTGGGCCACTAGGCTGCCCACAAGCCTGCCCTGCGCCACTAGGGGGGTGGTGGCGGTGGGCAAGCTTGTGGGGCCCTGGTGGCCCCCCTCCGGTAGTTCTTTTGCCCAGTATTTTTAATATATTCCGGAAAGCATCCACGTAAATTTTCAGGGCATTTGGAGATGTGCAGAATAGTGGACTAGGATTTGCTCCTTTTCCAGTCCAGAATTCCAGCTGGCTGAATTCTCCCTCTTCAAATAATCTTTGTAAAATAAGAGAGAAAAGGCATAAATATGGTAGCACAAGTAATATAACAGCCCAAGAAGCAATAAATATCAACATGAAAGCATGATGCAAAATGGACGTATCAAGGGGTCTTGGGGGCTCACCTTGGTGGGCTGTGGCCCAGGAGGCTTGGCGTGGCTGGGCCTTGCGATCTGGGCCTGGGGCGCTCCTGGCGAGCAGGAGGGCGAGTCCTCGTCGTGCACCTCCCGCGGGAGCGAGGGCAGGAGGCACGACGACGCCCCAACGAGGCAGAGGCCAGCGACTGACATGCGACGGCAACGGGGCGCAGGAGGGTCTCGATCCGGGCGACGGTTCGCCAGATCTGGCCTGCGGCGCGACGGGGAACTTCCAGGGCGACGCGAGCGAAGGAGGAGGGCCGGCGGCTGGACACATCACCGGATTTGGCTGCGGCGGAGGGTCTGGCGGCAGGGCGACCACTACCGGCGGCGGGGCACATGCGCTGGCGACGGGAGGCCGGCGGCGCGCGGCACCAGGGGGTACGGGAGCATAACACGCTCGGGGCAGGCACGGGCGAGTGGCGGCTCGGGGAAAACCGGGCTCGAGCGGGCCTCGCGGCCTCGCGGGCTTTGTGGCGGCGCTGAGGAGGGAGGGATGAGAGAGAGAGAGGCTAGGGTTTGGTTGGGTGGCGTGGAAAATGAGGAGGTGAGAGAGGGGGGCTAGATTAGGCACGTTTTTGGGGTCTATTTATAACAATGGGGGGGGCTAGGTTTAGCAGAATTTCACCCCGGTTTCAACCGCGCGATTGGAATCAAACGATCTCAAACGCGGGGACGGTTAAGTGGCTGTGTAGAGTGGCTATCGGAGAAGAGAGGGAAAACGGCACCCGACAACATATTTTAAAACACCTATAAAACGTCCGACGACACACCGAATATGGTGCCACTACGGTCGAGCGTTCGGGTGTCAGACGGCCTCCGATTGCGACGAAAATTGACAGGAGGCCTACCTATATTATATTAAGACCGCACATCAACTTTCAACCCAACCAGAGAAAGTTTTAAACACGGTTTTAAAAACGAGATTTTGACGGTGCCGCGGGCGCGTGTGTCTGTGGTCGGGCTCAGAACGGGCAACGACGAGAGCCGACAACTAATAACGGATGCACTTTTGAAAACTGGCGGCAACGGAGTGCCGATGCAATGTGGATGATGCGCATGATGCGATGATGATGCGACAAATAAAAACAATCACACGACAAAAACGGAATAAAAGGGGATTCTTCTGAAACGTCGGTCTCGGGCTGTCACAACTCTCCTACACTACAAGAGGATCTCGACCCGAGATCCAAGAATGAAAGGGGGAGAGGAAGAGAAAACAAGAGGTAAAACTTAGTCGCTTCTTTGACAAACGAGTGAAACCAACGATCCTTGAAGGTTGCAAAGTGATGAGGAATGATATGAGAAACAAGGAAGAATTCACAGAAAATTTCGGCAGCACTTCGGTACGACAAGGGGACAAAAAATCGATAAGATAGAAAGAACTGGACAAGATTCACAAAAAACAACTAAATTGAATAGGCAAGGAGAGAACATTATCTTGATAGAACAACATGATTGACCCAAATGAGCAACATTACTACCACTCTGGAACAAGAGAATATAAACTAGATCTTGGAAGGAGGTAACGAAGAAGAAAATGAGAACTACTACCACCAGAATCTCGAAGAACACCTTGAGACAAAGAGTTGATATCATGAGCCACTCCGGAAGAAGAATTCAGATCACTATGAACAAGAATAAGAATTATGTTATGCTTATCCTTCATCAAGTTTAATTGATGATGAGCAACGGATTTAGCGTACCACTTATTCTTCTAGAAATGATTGAGGAGATATATATGAGCACAAACTTGAAGAAATCTTGAAGGAGACACCGGTAAGAATTGGATTGAATGGGGATAACATGAAAGAATGGAGATACATGAGAATGAAAAGATCATGAGCCACCTAACAAAAACTTGGATGAGGCACCGGAATAAGTTAGAGACGAACGAAGAGACAACAATTGAGAAGAATTTGAGGATGAAAGCTAAAAGCTGAGAACGAAGAAATCTTCTGAAATGATGGCCTTCGGAGGATCAAGAATGAAAACAATTCGGAATAGCACCGGATAGCAAGAAAGGGATTACTCATGATTGGGAACAACTCTAGATGATGCCACAAGTTGAGATGATGAATCTTCAAGAGAATGGAACAAGATTTGAAAGAAACACTCCCTCGTTCTTCCAAGCTGAAAATGATGAGGAGAACACCGCCAGGAATAACTAAGACACTCTCGAATAATGAAGAATGAAAGGTTGAGCCAAAGATGAGAAATAATTCAAATTGATCTTGAGGAAGGAATATGACTGATGAAATTCATACTTATGTCATAGTTGAAAAGAATTAGAGGACTCCGGAAAGATTACAAGAACCAGATAAGATCCTGGGAAAAACCTGTGGGTTATGGGCTGACTCCATGACAGCAGACCTTCCCCTGCAACGGCACCAGAAGAATGCTGCTAGCACTCTCCGGCAATCGAAACTAGAAGAATGTTGTTGACGGCCCACCAGCGCGTGGGATCGCAGCAGTTTTCGAGGGTAGAGTATTCGACCCAAATTTGTTGATTCACTAGACAGGAGCTGAGAGAATACTCTCGAGTATTAGCAGCTGAATTTATCATATTCAACCACACCTGAAAGATTAGTATCTGCAAGCAAAGTATCAGCATCAAAGTAGTTTGATAACAACGATGTCAGAAACGATCTGTTGATGGCAGACTATTCCTAACTGTCGTATCAATGGCGCCAGAAGTTGCCCATGGACGGAAAATATTCTTTCCCGTCAACGGCGCGAGAAAAAGTATTGTAGCAGGTAGCACTAGTGTAACGAGTAATAGAAGTGGCAAGGAACAACAGTAGTGACAGTAGTAGCAAGTAGCAACAGTAGCAAGCGACAGTAGCAGCACAGCAAGACAAGTAACAAGAGTAGCAGCAGAGCAAGACAAGTAACAATAGTAGCAGCAGAGCAAGACAAGTAACAACTGTAGTAGGACAAACTTGTAGGCAATGGGTCGGTGATTTGTTTGGATGATATTCATCTTGCAATAGTTATAACACGGAGAGATATGTGGCTAGCTCCCGTTTGTCAATGTGATGTAGGCATGCATTCCATGTGTCGTCATACATGCTTAGGGAAAAGAACTTGCATGACATCTATTGTCCATCCCTCCCGTGGCAGCGGGGTCCAAAAGGAAACTACGGGATATTAAGGTTCTCCTTTTAATAAAGAACCGGACCAACGCATTAGCACTTGGTGAACACATGAACTCCTCAAACTATGGTCATCACCGGGAGTGGTTCCGGTTATTGCCACTCCGGGGTTGCCGGATCATAACACATAGTAGGTAACTACAACTTGCAAGATCGGATCTAAAACACACATATATTGGTGACAACATAATAATTTCAGATCTGAAATCATGGCACTCGGGCCCTGGTGACAAGCATTAAGCATGGCAAAGTAGTAGCAACATCAATCTCAGAACATAGTGGATACTAGGGATCAATCCCCGTCAAAAGTAACTCGATTACATGATAGATCTCATCCTACTCATCGCCGCCCAGCGAGCCTACGAATAGATTACTCACGAACGATAAAGAGCTTCATGGAATTAAAGAGGGAAGAAGGTTGATGATGACGATGGCGACGATTTCACCTCTTCGGAGCCCAAAACAGACTCCAGATCTGCCCTCCAGATGAAGAAGAGGATGTGGCAGCGCCTCCGTATCGCAAACGTGATGAAATCTTCTCTTCTGAATTTTTCTAGGACGAAAGTGAACTTATAGAGATGAGATTGGGGGCGGCAGAGCCACGTGGGCCCCACAAGCTTGCCTTCCGCCACCAGGGGGTGGCGGCTACAAGGCTTGTGGCCCACTGGCTCACCCCCTCAGGTGGATCTTTGTGAGGTATTTTTCATATTTTCCAAAACTACCCTCTGTAAATTTCAGGACGTTCTGAGAACTTTGATTTCTGCACAAAAACAACACCAAGGCAATTCTGCTGAAAACAATGTCAGTCCAGGTTAGTTCCATTCAAATCATGCAAATTAGAGTCCAAAACAAGGGCAAAAGAGTTTGGAAAAGTAGATACGATGGAGACGTATCAACTCCCCCAAGCTTAAAACCTTGCTTGTCCTCAAGCAACTCAGTTGACAAACTGAGAGAGAAAGAAAAACTTTGACAAACTCTGTTTGATCTTGTTGTTGCAACTATGTCTAACTCATAACCAGAATTTCAGCAAGATCACAAGTTAACGACATAAGCAAGTGACACAAAGGTCTCACGGTAAACTAATATCAATGGCATAATCAGCTAACGAGCAAATAATAATGAGTTTCAAATACCAACACTTCAATCAAAGCAAGCATGAAGCAATATGAGTAGGTGGTATCTCGCTATCTCTTTCTGAGACCGCAAACCATAAATGGAGAGCACTTTCAAAGATCAAGGGCTGATTAAACATTGTAATTCATAGCAACGAAGATCCAGTCATAGTCATACTCAATATCAATCAAAAGCAAAGCATAAAAATGACAGAGGTGCTCTCTAATTGGTGCTTATGTAAGAGGAGGATGACTCGACAGGAAAATAAATAGACATGCCCTTCGCAGAGGGAAGCATTGATTTGCAGAGGTGCCAGAGCTCAAGCTTTGAAAACAGAGATAATAATTTTGGGTGGCATGCTTTTATTGTCAACGCAATGACCAAGAGTTCTCAATATCTTCCATGCTACTCATGCTATAGGAGGTTCCCAAACAGAAAAGTAAAGTTTTAACTCCCCCACCACCCATCAATCAAACTCCACGGCTAGCAGAATCCTCGGGTACCGTCCATACTAACATCAATCCGAGGGGAGTCTTGTTTTACATTTATGTTTTTGATTTAAGCGTGGAACTGGGCATTCCAATTACTGGCCCCTTTCTCGTGAATGACAGTGAATAAACACATGTCGAGGATAACACTCCTAGCATGGAAGATACCAATAGCCCCCTGTCACCACATGAGCTGTTCGGGCATGCAAAACAGATTATTTCTTGAAGGTTTAGAGAGTGGCACATGCAAATTTACTTGGAACGGCAGGTAGATATCGCAAATAGGTAGGTAAGGTGGACTCTCATGGAAAAACTTTTGGATTTATGGAAGTGGATGCACAAGCAGTATTCCGCTTAGTACAAGTGAAGGCTAGCAAAAGACTGGGAAGCGACCAACTAGAGAGCGACAACAGTCATCAAGATGCAATGAGTTTGACTAACATTAAATGCAAGCATGAACAGGATATAAATCACCATGAACACGAACATCATAGAGGCTATGTTGATTTTGTTTCAACTACATGCATGAACATGCGCCAAGTCAAGCCACTTGAACCATTCAAAGGAGAATACCATCCTATCATACTACATCATAGTCATCTCAAAATCTATGTTGGAATTCAAGACAAACCATTATAAGCTCTGAGCTAAATAAGCATGGCATAAGAAACTATGATCTCTAAGTTGTCATTGCAAACATGGTTCTCTCACAACAAAGCTGAATCTGGGTTGGCAAGCTAGTCATATTTACAAAAACAAAATAGATAGAGTTCATACCATCTTTTCAGTCTCATTCACTTCATAATATATCATTATTATTGCCTTTCATTTGCACGATCGAACGATGTGAACAATAATAAGAGTGCTCGTGCATTGGATTAAGCTGAATCTGCAGGCAAACACAAAGGAGAAGACAAAGTAATACCGCTCTTTGAAAGCTAAACAGGTATGCATGCAAGAACCACTAAACATTGTAACCAATATATTCTACCTTGACCCAAAGAAAAAGAAAACTATTTACACGGGAAAACTCCCAACAAGCCAAATAAAAAAAGGAAAAATATTTTTGGGTTTTCTCAAAAGGACACAAAACAAGAAAACAAAAATAAACTAGGATGGATAATACAGTGGCAAAGTGTGAACACCGGCTAACAAAGTGAAAGCATAAGCATGAATGTAAAGTCGGTGAGAACACGTACTCCCCCAAGCTTAGGCTTTTGGCCTAGCTTGGTCTACTCCCATGGATGGTCCTGGCGAAACCCAAAATCATAATGGGTGTTATACGGGAGTGCTGCAGCCACTTCCCAAATAGCTGCCTCACGTAGTCGTGCAGCCATCGCCTCCCTCTCATACTCCTCTGCCTCTCCTATGGTTATGTAGTATCTTCGTTTTACCTGAAAGTCAAAGAAAGAAGGAGCAGGAAGGGTAATATGGAAAACACGCTGCCGGTTAAATATCAAGCGGTATAGGAGGGATCCATGATCTCTCTCAAGGAACTGGTAGCGTGTTAGAGCGACACGATCAAGGTAGGCTGTACAAAGAGGAGGGTCTTCTGAACGGATGGATACTCCAAGAAAATTTGCTAAGCGTGTAGCATAAACTCCGCCAAAGAAATCCTCCTCACTGGCATTATTATTCAGCCTCCTTGCTATTATAGCTCCCATATTGAAGCTCGTGTCACCTGTTACTGCGCTCTTAAGGATACTAAGGTCAGAAGCGCATAGGTGACAATGTTCACCCTTGCCGTTAATGCACCTACCTATGAAGAGGGCAAAGTAGTGCAAGGCAGGGAAATGGATGCTTCCTATGGTGGCATGCGTGATATCTCTGGTTTCTCCAACAGTTATACTGGAGACAAAGTCTCTGACCAAAGACTTAGAAGGATCATTAATAGTACCCCATCGGGTATCTTGCAAATCCTATTGAAATCCTCCAAATCCATGGCGTAGGATTTATCGTACAGATCAAACAGTATGGATGAGTCACGACCAACTGAAAATTTAAATCTACGCACGAAAGAGGCAGTGAGCATAGCATACTGTTCACATTTATCTGAGAGGAATTCTTCTAACCCGGCATTGCGGACAAGTGTATCAAACTCATCCTTGAAACCTGCTTCGATCATGAACTCATCGGAAGGCCATTCACATGGTTGTACCGGTGCGTCCCTTAGTTGAAAAGGTTCGGGCTCCCGAAAATAAAGACGGGGACCCTTCTTACTTGAGGAATGACCATGAAACTTCCTCCTAAACATAATTTCCTTTCGCTGAAATTTTTGAAGTTCAAGAGAAAAGTGAATGAACACGAACCACACCTTGGAGCAACTACTACTACTAGTGCCTAGAGACAGTATCACGCGCTAAAACTACTTGGGACCAGCCAAAATCAACATTTCTAGCTCAAGAACAGGGTCACCAAGGTAGCAAGAATACGCGAAGGATAAAGCACTAGATCAAAAACTAATTCGACCAATGGAGGATTCACTTACCAAAGAGTAATTTCCCCAAAACGGTTCGGAGAATGGTGCTTTGAGCAAGGAGATCGAAAATCACAGCCAAATGAGCAAGAACACAGGTTTGAGCTGCGAAACAAATTTTTCTGGAGGTGGAAGAAGAGAATGGGAGCTGGAATGAGTGGAGGGGGTCCCTGTGGGCCCCACAAGCTTGCTAGCCGCCACCAGGGAGGTGGCGGTGACAGGGCTTGTGGCCCACTGGTCTGGCCCCCAGGCTAGCTCTCAGGCCCAGTATTTTTCAAATATTCTAGAAAAAAACATACTAAATTTTCACGACCATCGGAGAACTTTTATTTTCGGGGTATTTTTCTCCGGGACGCTAAAACAGAAAACAGGAAAAACTAAACTAATTCTATCATTTTTTTCTAAGCAAGAGAAAATGAAAGTTCAAAACAGAGGTATGTGACTCTTTGATTCATCCATTTCATGGTCATCGAAAGAAATCCGTCAATGGGGTTGATCAAGTCCTCATGACAAAACCTTCTCGAATCGCAAGAGAGAACAAAGAATTTTCGAATAGCCACTAAGTCACCTCAATGGGGATATGTATCTCCCCAACAAGCAAATCATACTTCATCTTGACACGAGGAATAGGGCATTCAAAGCTCCCAATAAGAATCGATGAAGTCTTTTCGATAGCATTGATGCAACGTACTTGATATCGTTTCTTCGGAAAGTGCACTGTGTGCTCATTACCGTTGACATGGAAAGTAATATTGCCTTTGTTGCAATCTATAATAGCCCCTGCAGTGTTTAAAAAGGGTCTTCCGAGGATGACAGCCATGGCATCGTCCTCGGGAATATCCAAGATAACAAAGTCTGTTAAGATAGTGGTGTTAGCAACCACAACAGGCACATCCTCGCAAATGCCGATAGGGAAAGCAGTTGATTTGTCGGCCATTTGCAGAGAAATTTCAGTGGGTGTCAACTTATCCAATTCAAGTCTACGATAAAGAGAGAGCGGCATAACACTAACACCGGCTCCAAGGTCACATAAGGCAGTTCTTACGTAGTTTCCTTTAATGGAGCAAGGTATAGTGGGCACTCCGGGATCACCAAGTTTCTTAGGAGTTCCACCTTTGAAAGTGTAGTTGGCAAGCATGGTGGAGATCTCAAGATCTGGTATCTTCCGTTTATTAGTCACGATATCTTTCATGTACTTGGCATACGGAGACATCTTGAGCATATCAGTTAACCGCATCTGCAGAAAGATGGGTCTTAGCATCTCAACGAAGCTCTCAAAATCCTCATCATCCTTTTTCTTGGATGGCTTAGGAGGAAAGGGCATAGATCTCTGAACCCATGACTCCTTTTATTTACCATGCTTCCTAGCAGTGAAGTCATTCTTATCGTATCTCTTAGGTTGTGGGCTATCAGGATTAACCGTAGGTTCAATCTCCACATCCTCATCATTGCTAGGTTGAGCATTATTATGAACATCACTGTCCATATTGTCACCAGGTTCAGGTTCATCACCAGATTGTGTTTCTGCATCAGACGCAGAAATATCATTAGGTTCTTCGGGTGTGATAGTATTTGGTGAACTGGCATGTAGGTTTCTATCATCCTTCTTCTTCTCCTTAGGATGACTGGGTGTATCAGCATTGGTTCCTTGAGAATCTTGATCAATTCTCTTAGGATGATTGTTGGGGATATTATCTATTAAGTAACCCGCCCTAGTTGGGCCGGGTCACCAAGCGGGCGACTCATCCTTTGGTGATTCAAGCTTTTGCCCAATAAGCCCAGGAGCCGGATGGCGGTTCAAGATCCTCGGGGGGAATCAATCATTGGGAAGATCTCCAAGTCTTGGAAAGCATGGCGACTTAGAGATAAAAAGAATCATGACTTGTGTAATGGCAAGGACTCTTGTAAACCCTAAGGGCTCGACCTGTATATAAAGGCGAGTCCCAGGGAAGGAGATGGGAGGTTAGAAATCATCGAGAGTTAGGTCAGGCGAGTTACGCCCTCCTTGTAATCGAAACATCATCAATACAACACAAAGCAGGACGTAGGCTTTTACCTCCTCACGAGGGGCCGAACCTGGGAAAATCGCAGTCCCGCTCCCGTTCAACCCCTTTGAGTCGCCACCAAGGTGCGATGGCTCCAACACTAAGTCCTTTCACGAGGACATCTGCCGTGATAAAACCACGACAGTTGGCGCCCACCGTGGGGCCTGCGCACGGTGGAGTTGAATTCTCAAAGGGAGCCCTACCAGGGTCAGGGAGCTACGCGGCTGGGCTCATGACCCGGAGCCGCCGCGGAAAGTACTACATCAACAACTCGCTCTGGGGGCCCGAGGCCGATTCAATCGAATCCGGCTACAGAGTCCCCTTCGGCAAGATCAACATCTTTGTCCGCATGGTTGAATCGCCCGTGCCTGAGCTGGACATCTCCACCGACATCGTCGAACCGGCCAGGTATGTCCGCCCAGTCGCGATGCCAAACCTGACATGCCCGGTCTTCGTTGGCTTCACGCAGGGATTTGACGAACAAGAGCGATCGGCGACTCAGGAGACTACGCCGGTCAACACTGATGACGAGTCATCCATGGGCGACACAGATTCAATTCAGTCTCTGCACGGGGGCTGCCTCGGAGACTTGTCACTGGCAATGGATCCCGAGGTCCTCGACCGGACCCGCCGTCAGATCGCCGTGTACATGGCAGGGGCGAATCAGTCCCAGCAAAAGCCTGCAGGCGACAACGGGGCTGGCGAAACATCCAAGAGCCCAGCTGCGATCTTGGTGGACTTGACGGCGGAGATAACAAGGATCATGGCGACCCCTGTAACGGCGGAAAACCAGGTCACGATAAATGCCGAGTTAGCAAAACTACGAGATGCGTTGGCGAAGGCTCGGCGAGATGCTGAGGCAGAAGCCGCCAGGATTGAGACCCGGCAAGCTCAGATCACTGCGGAGACAGCCCGCCAGGATTGAGATGCGTTGGCGAAAACTGTCAACTCGAAAGGCAGCAGCGCGCGTCCGACACCGTTCATCAAACGAGGCACGAGGGACGTTTACCCCCTGATCTGAACCCGACCCGCCTTTTCGACACTCCGCGCACCCCTGGGGCACGGACCGTTCCGGGAGGAGGGCCGGCTCAGCCACCAAACCCGCCGCTTCAGCCAGCAGTGGATCGCGTTCCTTGTTTCCAGACGCCTCAGGGCCACTTTTCCAACCCCGTGGACAACGTGCTCACCGCAACTCGCCACTTAGAATCCCTTCCGATTTATGGCAATACTCCGGCTGAAATAGAAGCAAGAAACGCCATTGAGATGTTGAAGACGGCGGTGGTTCAAAACGTGCAATTCCCGTACAACCTCGACCGACTGCACTCCACCCCCAGGCGAGCCGCACCAGAAGCCGGCCAGAGGACCAACCCGCCATAACCAGCGGACCGCGACACCTACCTCAGGTTAACCCGCCTGACCATCGGGACCCGCCTGGCCGGGACCACCAAGACATTCAAACCAGCCCAACGCCGCTTATCGGAGGAGGAAGGCAAGTAGGGGTGCCATGCTTGGCCCCCGCCCTTCGCAATGAGCGGATGCCGAAAGATTTTAAAGGACCAAGGAAGGTGCCCAATTACACCCCGGACCTTGAGCCGGCGTCATGGGTTGAGAGTTATGAAATCGCAATGGACATGCTCGATGTAAGTGAAGCGGTGTGTGCCAGGTACTTTACGATGATGCTCGAAGGGATGGCGCACACTTGGCTGACAAATCTGCCACCCAACTCCATCCACACCTGGGCTGAACTGAAAGAATGTTTCGTGAAAAAATTTCGGGGAACTTGCAAACGCCCGATGACGATAGTCGACTTACAGCACCGCGTTCAGCGCCTCGATAAGTCGGCCCACCACTGGATGCGCCAGGTTGCAGAAATCATCCACTCATCAGATAGCATCACGGCGGCTCAGGCTGTGTTGATCTTGGAGCAAAACTGCCACTATGAGCCCTTGGTGCAGAAGCTGGGGCGACTCAAGCAAAAGGTCCATGATATGGGCGAATTGATGGACACCCTCACTCGGTACGCCGAAGCGGACGATACTAAAGATCCAGGAGAAGACGGCAGCAAAGCCAACTCGCGGAGGAAAGGCGAGTCATCCAGAAATCACACCCGGTTTCAGGGGCGCGCCCACCATAATCATGGAGGGAATGGGAAGAGAAGGAAGCATGAAGGGTCCACAAACTTTGTCGCCAACACTAGTGCTAATAATGGCAACCAGCGCCAGAAGAAGAGGGGGTACAGTGGCAAGAAGCCGCACAACTATAATGAGATACTTAAAGGCCCCTGCCCACATCATGCCATGGCGGATGGACCGGTGACTCACTCTTGGGAAGACTGTTACGTGATGCAGGAATTTCAGGCAGAGGCAATCAGGAAGGGTCAGACCGTTGACCAGGGCCAACGGCAGGAACAGTTCGGTGCGCCTAATCAACGCCAGAACCCGTTCGGCGGCTTTCCCGAACCAGGGGCCCAGGGCGGCTCACAACCAAACAGCGGCCAGTATCCAGTACACAACCAACAATGGTATAACCCGCCCGGAGTGTTTTAGCAGCCACCCCCACAGGGGGCTTCGCAGGGGCAAGATGATCATGGCGGGTTCCGCAGCAATCCCAAACAATTAAGCAGCGGGCAATACCACGTGTTCACCACCAATTCCTGCAAGCGAGATAAGAAGGTGAAGCACCGAACGTATAGTGTATCTCAGCCGACACTCCCCAGGTACCTCCACTGGTCCGAGCAGACTATCTCGTGGAGTAGGGAGGATCACCCGCCCAGAATTAACAACCCCGGTGACTTAGCATTGGTCGTGGCCCCCAAAGTCGAAGGATATACCCTATCGAAGGTGCTTATGGATGGTGGCAGCAGCATCAACACATTGTACTTCGACACCTTTCGAAGGATGAACCTGCTGGAGAAAGACCTAATGCCGTCAACCACGGTATTCTATGGTATCGTCCCAGGTAAGTCGGCATACCAAATTGGGCGGGTCAAACTCACTGTGGCTTTTGAAATAGCATCCAACCACAGGAGCGAGTCACTTATATTTGAGGTGGTCAAGCTAAAGAGCCCTTATTATGCGTTGTTTGGGCGACCGGCTTACGCCCGTTTCATGGCTCGCCCCTGCTATGTTTACCTTAAACTCAAGATGCCTGGTCCTGAGGGACCCATCACGGTTGATGGTGAAAGGAGGATAGCAAGAGAGTGTGAGGAAGGAGATGCGGCTTACGCACAGGTCGCTTGTGTTGTAGAAGAACTCAAGTGTCACTAAGCCAATGTTGATCCGGCAGATATGTCACCCCTCAAGAAGCCAACAACAGATGCTGAGCCGCCCCTCAAGTTCAAACCAAAGGATGACACTAAGATGGTGGATTTCGTTCCTGGCGACTCATCCAAGCAGTTTACTATCGGGGTGGGTCTCGATCCCAAATAGGAAAGCGCGCTCATCGAATTCATCCGTGAGAATCGGGACATCTTCGTATGGAAACCTTCTGACATGCCTGGTGTACCAAGAGAATTTGCTGGGCACCATCTTAATGTTGACCCTAAAGCAAAGCCGATTCAGCAATATCTTCGCAGGTTCAATGAGGAGCGACGCAAGGCAATCGGGGAAGAAGTCGCCCTTCTTTTGGCCGCCGGATTCATCGTAGAGGTCTTCCACCCCAAGTGGTTGGCTAACCCGGTCCTGGTGCTCAAGAAGAACGACACTTTCCGCATGTGCATTGACTACACCGACCTCAACAGAGCTTGTCCAAAGGACCCTTTCGCCCGTCCCCGCATTGATCAAATCATTGATTCAATGGCGGGCTGCGGGCGTTTGTGTTTCCTGGATGCCTATTCTGGATATCACCAAATCAAGATGGCTGTGGAAGATCAGGAGAAGACAGCTTTTATAACCCCATTTCGGGCTTTTTTGCTATGTGTCCATGTTGTTCGGGCTCAAGAGCGTCGGGGCGACTTACCAGCGCTGCATCCAAAACTGTCTCCGTGGCCAAATCGGACACAACGTCCACGCTTACGTTGATGACATTGTGGTTAAAACTCGTAAGAAGGAGACGCTCTTGGAGGATCTCAAGGAAACTTTTGACAACCTGCAAGTGTATCAGATGAAGCTTAATCCTACCAAATGTGTCTTTGGCGTTCCCACGGGAAAATTGTTGGGTTTCTTGCAAAGTTTAAAATTGCCGGCTATTAAAAAAAGCGGCATCCTATAGCAGCAGCAATGAGCAGCTATTGCCAGCAATAGTTGCCGCTATGACAGATAGCGGTTTTGCTGGATACATGCAAGAATTCCAAATATAAGTGCAAGATACATGCCAAACTACAGAAATTCAGCATCGATTAAATAGTTGACACAAACAGGAACAGGATAACTGAAGCATTAAGGTCATCCATTAAGCCAATATTCAGCAATCATCTCAAGCGACAAAGCAAATATATAGTTCGGTAGACAGACTGACACACTATATAACAGAGCATTGACTATCTCACAAAGATGAACTAGTAAGTTCTGTAGATATATAATCCATAAAGTAAATGGTGCATTCTCTTCTATTCATCTTCAGAATCAGAAGGAGACTTATCAGACTCCGATTCAGAAGAAGAAGCAACAGCCATCAAGGACTGCAGGCTCACAGTCTTGATTTTCTTCCTAGGCCGATACATCATCTTCCTTTTAGCTTGTCCCTGTGATGATGATGCCCTGTTTAGTGCCTCTTCTGATGCATCTTCATGAGCTTTCTCTTGTTCTTGATCAGCTTCTGCAGTTGGTTCTTTCCCAGTGATGAACTCATTGTCATTATCAGCAAGAACATCATCCACTTCTTTCTCTATGGGATCTCTGTTTTTGCTCTCTCTCTTGTTCCTTAGTTTAGAGTTGAATTTCACAAACACAAGATCCCTCATCCTGTCATGCAGCAGCCTATTGCGCTTCTTTGTATGAACCTAAGAGTTCAAAAAAAAATTAAATACTTAACAAATGTAGAAAACAGAAAAACCAATTGTATAAATTCCAAAAAATATTATTTGTTACCTGTTCGAAAACAGACCAGTTCCTCTCACAAGCTGATGAGCTGCATGTCAAATTAAGAATCCTAGATGCCAAAGTTCTCAAATTTGGTGTGCTGGTGCCATGGTTCAGCCACCATTTTGCTGCACATTATACAAGTTAGTAGTTAAAGAAATGGAAATAGAAGCATTTTATTCATCAATCATATTAGCTTCACTAACTAACCTGGATTAAAATTCATGTTTCTCCTTTGCCTTATAGCAATCTCGTGGCCGAAAGATCCTTGCTGATCTTGATACATGTTCTGTTCTTCAATTACAGTGTCTTGGGTTTCTTCGTCCTCAATCATCTTGCAAATGCATGTAATAACAACAGCTCTAAATGTTCCATCATGCTCAATCTCTGACTTGTTTGGATAATAATAGTGAGGATTCAAATAATAGCCAGCCAAGTGGAGAGGAGTCTTGAGCTTGTTGTCCCACCTTTTATCAATGATGTCCCAAGCAACTTTGTACTTGCTCTCATCATTATCAAACCTCACAGCTATATGCTTCTTTGCCTCAAGCATTAATCCATGGAAGAATCCCATTGCAGGAACATCACTGTCCATTCTGCGAAGCACATTAGCCATTGGCTCAAAGAAATTAACAGCCATGTCCACATGTTTCCAAAAAACTTCAGATCGCACCACTTTGAGTGCTTTTTCCCCTTTGCCTTTTTCAAGTATGAACCTAGCTCATTCATCTCATCTGATCTGAAGAGCCTTGTCAATTCCTTCTTGTTGTCTAGCAAACTTTTCAGATTTAAGTAAGCAGTGGCAAACCGAGTAACACCAGAGCGATCCAAGTCCTTCCCAGGAAATTTCCTCATCAAATCCAATACCCTTGTATGAGCATACAAGAAGCTAGTCACTTCTCTTGCACTTGAAATAGTTTTTTCAACTGGTCCAAGCTTCCCAAGATCCTCCAACATGAGATCTAGGCAGTGAGCAGCACATCCATTCCAAAATATGGATGGTCTCTTTGCTGTTAGCATACTAGCTGCTGATACATTCACACTAGCATTATCAGTCATCACTTGCACAACATTTTCTTCACCTATATCTTCTATGCATTTGTCCACCAAGTCAAATATGTATTTGCCATATTTTCTGTCACCAGAGCAGTCCACTGAATCAATGAAGCAAACACCATGAGCACTGTGCACAACTAAATTCATTACTCCTCTGCCCTTCTTATCTGTCCATGCATCAGTCATAACCGTGCAACCTGTGAGCTCCCATGATTCCTTATGATTCTTGAATCCATCCAACACCTTCTGTTTCCTCTTCTGCAAAAATGGTCCACTCATCTCATATGGACTAGGCCCTCTCAAGTCCTTGCCAAACTGTCCGATGGCCTCAAGCATATGAGCAAAGCTAGGGAGGGTGACAGTGTTGTGAGGAATGCTAGCTTCATAGAAAAACTGGCAAATATACTCACAAACTCTGTCCCTTTTCTCTTCTCTTTTCATAGTAGACAACTTTGATTGTACCTTCTGGCTAACATTGAGTCCAATTTTATTATTGCGAACACACTCTTTTATAGATGTTTTCTTGTAAAACTTATCAATAGTGGCACTGTCACTACCTACCACAGCTCTAGATCCACTCATCCCATTGCCTCTTGTTGAATTCAGCAACACAACATCATTCCTCTCGTAGTCAGAATCATCCCCACTACCCCTTTCATCATCTGAGTTTTCTATATTAATTCCAGATCGAACCCTTTGCACTTCATCCTTCTTATTTTGCTTGTCACCACTCTGCTTCGTAAGAAAAGCAATAATCTCTTCTTTTACATCAGTTGGAACCTTCTTACATTTAACAGCATTGAAGCCACGAATGCAAGCAAGATGGTACTTCATTCTAGTAATTCCACCTTTCAATAGCTTGTCACAAAAATTGCACTGCAAATGATACTTCTTGTTCACATCTGGGGCAAAACAGTATGCATATGCAGGGTCATCGGACGTTACTTCTTGCCTTGCTTGTGTTTGGGTTACCGAAGGAAAAGCGGCACTTGAATCACCTACAGAAAAAGTAGAAAATAATTTAGTTAACCTGCAGCGCTACAAATGACCTATTTTGATTGATAATTAATCTATCTTAATTAAGGAAGAATCAAATGATATATGCCACAATTAATTACTTTGATTCAGAAACATCTAAAATTGTAAATTGTTGTTGAAGCATAGGAGATTTTCCACGGTTTATTTGATTGATAATCTACCTACAACGTATAATCTACTGCAAATAATAACTGCCTACTTGTTGGATTTCAGATCTGGGAGGTGGAACATAAACTTGTTAAATTTCAGAAAGTAGATGTTAGGAAGAGTATCTACAAGGGAAAATCACTTTCATCACACGTACTCCTCACGTCAACCAAATATTATGATGGCCAACGGCACTTAGCAGAAAATAGATGAGCAGAACAACGAGCAGAACTGTAGAAACTTAGGAAGAGTATCTACTGAAAATAGATGATGAACTAATGAAAGCCAGACTAGGAAACTTGCCTCCATGATTCTCTGGCTCCGGCTGAGACATGGTTCCTCAGACTTGCAGTCTCGCCGCCGAGTTGCAGACTTGCAGTCTCGCCACCGCCGTCGCCAGCGATATAGATCGAGGAAGAGGAGCTGAGAAGTTTGGGTTTGTAAGGGTTAGCGCTAGGCTGTTTTGTAGCTCCGTTTGGGCCTCTGCGTGGTGATTATGTAAAAGCCTAGAATTCACGTACTCCCTTGTGGGCCAAACAAGTAATAGCGGCACAATTTTTTTCAGTAAATAGCGGCAATGACTGGCTAATTGCGGCCTTTTGCGGTGCATTCTCTGCAGTGCAAAAAAGGGGCATTGCGTTTCCCCTTGCTCTTCCAGCCGCTATGACCGGCAAATAGCGCCGCAATAGCCGGCAATTTTAAACTTTGGTTTCTTGGTGTCCGAACGCGGCATTGAGGCCAACCCGGACAAAATTGAGGTAATTACTTCGCTTGGGAAACCAGCGAATATCAATCAAGTTCAATGCATGGCGGGTCGTATCGCGGCTTTAAGTCGCTTTATAAGCCGCCTGGGGGAGAAAGCTATTCCCCTCTATCAGTTGCTTAAGAAAGCTGACCGTTTTGTTTTGAAAAACGAGGCCAATGAAGCTTTTGAAGCCGTGAAGCAGCAGCTGGTTAACCCGCCAGTTTTGGCCGCCTCGACTGAAAAGGAACCTATGCTTCTATACATCGCGGCGAACTCCAAGGCGGTGAGCGTGGCAGTAGCTGTCGAACGGAAGGAAGAAGGAAAGGAATATCCGGTACAACGCCCGGTGTACTTCATTAGCGAGGTGCTAACCCACTCCAAACAACGTTACCCGCACTGGCAGAAGCTGGTCTATGGGGTCTTTATGGCGAATCGGAAGCTCAAACACTATTTCCAAGAGCATCCCATCACGGTGGTTAGCTCCGCCCCTCTTGGGGACATAATCCAGAACCGAGAAGCAACAGGGCGAATCGCCAAATGGGAAATTGAACTTGGGCCCCACCACGTGCGGTACACCCCTCGTACGGCCATCAAGTCCCAGGCATTGGTCGACTTCATCAATGATTGGACCGAATTACAGATTCCGGAAGACAGGCCTGACCTCACGTACTGGACTATTTATTTTGATGGGTCTAGGCAATTGGAAGGCTCGGGGGCTGGCGTGGTGTTGATTTCACCCCAGGGAGACAAGTTCTGTTATGTTCTCCGACTCTTGCTCCCGTGCACCAACAACGCTGCGGAGTATGAAGCCTTGCTTCATGGTTTGCAACTCGCCAAGGAGATGAACCTCACACGTGCCAGATGTCTTGGCGATTCTGATCTGGTGGCTCAACAAGTTTCAGGTACCTGGTACTCTCGGGACCCCCTGATGGCGGCTTACAGAAGGGCTGTGTCTGATGTGGCGGGTCATTTCCATGGCTATCAACTTGATCACATCGACCGGCGACTTAACGAAGCAGCTGACGCCCTTTCACGTCTCGGCTCGCAACGTAAGCCGGTTCCTCCTAATGTTTTTTTGGATATTTTGCATAATCCTTCCGTGAGGTTGCCCTCAGAAGAGGAGTTGGCGATACCAGATCCTGAGTCCCAGTTTGTGGCGGCTCTCAGTGTTACGCTGGATTGGGTTCTTCCTTATTTGGCATACCTTACACGAGGCGAGTTACCTTCGGATGAGGTGTTGGCTCGCCAAATCGTTCGTCGGAGCAAATCCATGGTCATCATCAATGGCGAATTATATAAGCGAAGTACTTCTGGGGTATTCCAATGATGCGTTTCTTCCGAAGAAGGGTGCGTAATTCTGAACGACATCCATGCCGGAGATTGTGGGCATCCTGCCAGGTCACGTTCCCTGGTCTCAAAGGCGTTCCGACATGGATTCTTTCGGTTGACGGCTCATGCGGACACAGAAGAGATAGTTCGTCGATGTGATGGCTGTCAGCGTTACGGACGACAGGCTCATGTGCCGGCTCAAGAACTAAGGATGATACCTATCACTTGGCCTTTTGCGGTCTGGGGGAGATGGCTGCTATGTATCCCTTGCAACGACGCCAGAAATAGTTGTGTCGACGGCACCAGGAATCCTTCAGCTGCGGCTACACCTTAAGGGACTTCCTAAGCATGTATGCAAAGGATTTCCCCCGCGGCCTTGGAGCCTTGCGTTGGTGTTCCCTCAAAGCGGAAAGGGTGATGTAGCACAGCGACGGTAAGTATTTCCCTCAGTTTGAGAACCAAGGTATCAATCCGACGGAAGAGTATCTCAAGATCCTGCACAAACACAAAAAGCTTTCACCCAACGCTATGAAGGGGTTGTCAATCCCTTATAGATTGTTGGCCAAGTGAGAACTGGAAGCAACAAAGTAACAAAGCAAAGTAAAAGCGGAGTTGTTAACGATGGATGTGAATAGACCCGGGGGGCGTAGTGTTTACTAGTGGCTTCTCTCATGAAAGCAAGTAGACGGTGGGTGAACAAATTACTGTCGAGCAATTGATAGAACTGTGCAGAGTCGTGACGATATCTATGCAATGATTATTTCTATAGGCAGCACGTCCGAAACAAGTAGACCGATACTTTCTGCATCTACTACTATTACTCCACACGTCGACCGCTATCCAGCATGCATCTAGTGCATTAAGTCCATAAGAACAGAGTAACGCCTTAAGCAAGATGACATGATGTAGAGGGATAATCTCAAACCAATGATAAAACCCCCATCTTTTTACCCTTGATGGCAACTGCTTGATGTGTGCCTTGCTGCCCCTACTGTCACTGGGAAAGGTCACCACATGGCAAAACCCAAAACCAAGCACTTCTCCCATTGCAAGAATCATAGATCTAGTTGGCCAAACAAAACCCAAGACTCGGAGAGACTTACAAGGATATCAAATCATGCATATAATAAATCAGCAAAGACTCAAATATATATCATAGATAATCTGATCGCAAGTCCAGAACTCATCGGATCTCGACAAACACACTGCCAAAGAAGATTACATCGGATAGATCTCCATGAAGATCATGGAGAACTTTGTATTGAAGATCCAAGAGAGAGAAGAAGCCATCTAGCTACTAACTACGGACCCGTAGGTCTGAAGTGAACTACTCACGAGTCATTGGAGGGGCGATGATGATAATGAAGAAGCCCTCCACCTCCAGAGTCCCCTCCGGTAGGGTGCCGGGAAGGGTCTCCAGATGAGATCTCGCGGAAACGGAATCTTGCGGCAACGGAAAAGTATTTTTGAGGCTCCCCTGATTTTTTGCGGAATATTTGGGAATTTATAGGCCAAAGATCTAGGTCAGGGGGCGGCCAGGGAGGCCACAAGCCTGCCCACCGTCGCCTCCTCCCTGGTGGCGGAGTGGGGGCTTGTGGGCTCCCAGGATCCCACCTGGCTTGGCCCAAAAGCCCCCTGGACTTCTTCCGTTCGGGAAAAAATCATTTTGGGCTTTTCTTCCGTTTGGACTCCGTTCTAAAATCAGATCTGAAAAGAGTCAAAAACACGGAAAAACAGGAACTGACACTTGCTACTGAATCAATATGTTAGTCCCAAAAAAGATCTAAAAAGGTACATAAAACATACAAAGAAGGCAAGATAACAGCGTGAAACCATCAAAAAGTATGGATACGTTTGAGACGTATCAAGCATCCCCAAGCTTAACTCCTGCTCGTCCTCGAGTAGGGAAGTGGTAAGAATAAATTTTTGATGCTTTCATGCTATAGCATAGGTGTCCTTTGTAATTCCTCTTATGTGACGTGAACGTTCAGATCCATTAGATTCAAAACAATAGTTTGCTATTGACGTGGAAACAATAATAATTCAAGCAAACTAGCAAAGTAATCATGAACTTTCGAAATAACAAGGCCAAAAGAAAGTTATCCCTACAAAAGCATATAGTCTGGCTATGCTCTATCATCATTGCTCAACGAATTTAAATCATGCACAACCCCGGTATTGGCCAAGTAATTGTTTCACACCTTTACTTTCTCAAACATTTTCAACCCTCACGCAATACATGAGCGTGAGCCATGATTATAGCACTATAGATGGTGTGGAATGTGGTGGAGGTTGTAAGACAAAAAGGAAAAGATAGTCACATTAACTAGGCATATCAATGAGATGTGGAGATGCTCATCAATAGATATCAATGTGAGTGAGTAGGGATTGCCATACCAATGATGCACTAGAGCTACAAGTATGTGAAAGCTCTTAAAGAAAACTAGCGGGTGTGCATCCAACTTGCTTGCTCACGAAGACCTAAGGCAATTTTGAGGAAGCCTATCATTGGAATATACAAGCCAAGTTATAGAATGAGAATTTCCCACTAGCTATATGGTGGTGACAAAACGAGAGACTCTCAATCATGAAGATCGCGGTGCTCAAAATGCACAAGTGTGGAAAAAGTGGTAGCATTGTCCCTTCTCTCTTTTTCTCTCATTTTTATTATTATTTTGGTGGGCTCTTTGGCCTCTTTTTTATGGGCTTCTTTGGCCTCTTTTATTTCCTCACATGGGACAATGCTCCAATAATGACGATGATCAAACTATCAACTCAAAACTTAGAGCAATTATGACTCTATATGGAATGCCTTCGGTAGTGTACCGTGGCAACAATCTAGCATGGCATAGACATCAATGGAAACATCATGATAGCTATCTTACGATCATGCAATGGCAATGTAGACGTGGTGGCACATGTCATGGTGGTAGTTGCATGGCAATATATCTCGGAATGACTTTGCAAAAGCCATAATAGGTAGGTATGGTGGTTGTTTTGAGGGAGGCTAATGGTGGGTTTTGTGCACCGACGAAAGTTGCGCGACACTAAGAAGATAGTGATGGTGGAAGGTGAAAGTGCATCTAAACCATGGACTCAAAATTAGTCATGAAGAACTCATATACTTGTTGCAAAAAGTTTTATTAGTAATCGAAACAAAGCATTCAACGCATACTCCTAGGGGAAGGGTTGGTAGGTATAAACCATCGCGCGATCCCGACCGCCACGCAAAGGATGTCAATCAATATACTAATCATGCTCAGAGTTCATCACATAGCGGTTCACCATACGTGCATGCTACGGGAATCACTAACTTCAACACAAGTATTTCTAGATCCACAACACCTTACTAGCATGACTTCAATATTACCATAACCACAACTCAAAACTAATTGAGATTAATCAAACTTCTCTAACTATTCAATGCACATGAAGGTGGAAGTTTTCGTATCCCTTCGGATAACTACCCCTTTTGAGACTACTTTCAAAGCATAGATCAACTACCAAGCCACGCACCGCTGTGCTCTAAAAGATATAAGTGAAGCACATAGAGCAAAAGTATCTAGCTCAAAAGATATAAGTGAAGCACATGTGAGCTGAATTGTCTACCAAAAGATATAAGTGAAGCTCCACAAAATCACGGTGTGTGTGCATGTCTCTCTCTCTAGGTGTGCAGCAAGGATGATTGTGACACAACAAAAATAAAAGACTCCTACGATACAAGATGGTCCAAGCAAAAACACATAAGATGTGGTGAATAAAAATATAGCCCCAAGTAACGTTACGGATGGATTGAAGACGAGAGAGGGGATGCCTTCCCGGGGAATCCCCAAGCTTAGGATTTTACGGCATCCTTGAATCTCTTGGGGTGCCTTGGGCATCCCCAAGCTTGAGCTCTTGCCACTCTTTATCTTTTCGTCCATAAGAACTTCACCAAAAACTTGAAAACTTCACAACACGAAACTTAAACAGAAACTCGTGATATCATTAGTACAAGAAAGCAAACCACCACTTCCTTAGGTACTGTAGCAAACTTAAATTCTACTTGTGCTGACGTTAGGTTACTGTACTTTCAATCTTCCATGGCTAATACCCCGATACTATCCATAGTTTCATCAAAATAAGAAACCAACACAACAAAAACAGAATCTGTTAACAGCAGACCAATCTGTAGCAATCTGTATGTTTCGTATAACTCTGGTACTTCAAAAATTCTGAAAAATTACGACAGTATGAATAATTTTCGTAGCAATCAGAAGCAAAAGGAATCAACTCAAAGGCTCTTACAGAAAAGAAAATGAAAATTCTTTTCGTGAGCAGAAAGTTTCTGTCTTTTCCAGCGTGACCAAACGATCATCCCCAAGACTAATCATAACGGTTTTGTTTGGCACAAACTCAAAAAGAAACACAAAAAACACAATCATAACAGAATTATGAAAGTGTGGAAAACACAAAACAAAATAAAAAGGATAGATTCGTTGGGTTGCCTCCCAACAAGCGCTTTTGTTTAACGCCCTTAGCTAGGCATTTAATGATGCTCACACAAAAGACAAGAATTGAAGCACAATGAGAGCATCTAAGTCTAACATACTTCCTATGCATAGGCATTTTGTAGGAAAACAAATTGTCAAGACAACTAATAGTTGCCATATGCAAGAAAGAAGAAAGAGACAATAGCAATTACATAACGAGAGGTGATTTGGTAACATGAAAGTTTCTACCAACATATTTTCCTCTCTCATAGCAATTACATGTGGGATCATATTCAAATTCAACAATATAGCTATCCCATCGGATATTCTTTTCATAATCCACATGCATGCAAAGTTGACGCTCTTCAAAATTGTGGGATTATCATCAAATAATGTCATGACTTCTCCAATCCCACTTTCAGTATTGTTGCAAATATCATATTCATCATGAGGTTTGAAAAAAAATTCAAGATCATAAGAAAGATCATCACCCCAATCATGATTAGTGCAACAAGTAGTGGACAAAGCAAAACTAGCATCCCCAAGCTTAGGGTTTTGCATATTTTTAGCATGATTTTCACTAATAGGATTTATAGTGAAATCATTGCAATCATGCTTTTCATCCAAGGAGCCCTCGTGAATCACTTCATGAATTTATTCCTCACAATTTTCAGATTCACACATCTTACGCAAAACTCCAAAGAAATACTCAATTGCCCTCAACTCACTAGCAATTTGTTCCACACGAGTGGGTCTCTTAAAGAGACTAGCAAGTTGATGAGGATCCATATCACTAGATTTTTAGCAAGCGATGATGCAAGCATATTGAGGGCACATGGCACACAAGCGAACAAAAAGCAAGCGAGAGAAAAGGGTGAACGAAAAAGGCAAAGGAGAAAGGCAAATGAAAACGGCAAAAGTGAAGTTGGGGAGAGGAAAACGAGAGGCAACTGGCAACAAAAGTAAATGCAAGAGAAGAGTTTGTGAGACCTACTTGGATAGATCTTGATTTCTCCTCCCCGGCAACGGCGCCAGAAATACTTCTGATGGCTGCTGTGTATCCCTTGCAACGGTGCCAGAAATAGTTGTGTCGACGGCACCAGGAATCCTTCAGCTGCGGCTACGCCTTAAGGGACTTCTTAGGCAAGTATGCAAAGGATTTCCCCCGCGGCCTTGGAGCCTTGCGTTGGTGTTCCCTCGAAGCGGAAAGGGTGATGTAGCACAACGACGGTAAGTATTTCCCTCAGTTTGAGAACCAAGGTATCAATCCGGCGGAAGAGTATCTCAAGATCCTGCACAAACATAAAAAGCTTGCACCCAACGCTATGAAGGGGTTGTCAATCCCTTATAGATTGTTTGCCAAGTGAGAACTGAAAGCAACAAAGTAACAAAGCAAAGTAAAAGCGGAGTTGTAAACGATGGATGTGAATAGACCCGGGGGCCGTAGTCTTTACTAGTGGCTTCTCTCATGAAAGCAAGTAGACGGTGGGTGAACAAATTATGTCGACTAATTGATAGAACTATGCAGAGTCGTGACGATATCTATGCAATGATTATTTCTATAGGCATCACGTCCGAAACAAGTAGACCGATACTTTTTGCATCTGCTACTATTACTCCACACGTCGACCGCTATCCAGCATGCATCTAGTGTATTAAGTCCATAAGAACAGAGTAACGCCTTAAGCAAGATGACATGATGTAGATGGATAATCTCAAACCAATGATAAAAACCCCATATTTTTACCCTTGATGGCAACTGCTTGATGTGTGCCTTGCCACCCCTACTGTCACTGGGAAAGGTCACCACATGGCAGAACCCAAAATCAAGCACTTCTCCCATTGCAAGAATCATAGATCTAGTTGGCCAAACAAAACCCAAGACTCGGAGAGACTTACAAGGATATCAAATCATGCATATAAGAAATCAGCAAAGACTCAAATATATATCATAGATAATCTGATCACAAGTCCACAATTCATCGGATCTCGACAAACACACCGCCAAAGAAGATTTCATCGAATAGATCTCCATGAAGATCATGGAGAACTTTGTATTGAAGATCCAAGAGAGAGAAGAAGCCATCTAGCTACTAACTACGGACCCGTAGGTCTGAAGTGAACTACTCACGAGTCATTGGAGGGGCGATGATGATGATGAAGAAGCCCTCCATCTCCAAAGTCCCCTCCGACAGGGTGCCGGGAAGGGTCTCCACATGAGATCTTGCGGACACGGAAGCTTGCGGCGGCGGAAAAGTATTTTCGAGGCTCCCCTGATTTTTTGCGGAACATTTGGGAATTTATAGGCCAAAGATCTTGGTCAGGGGGCGTCCAGGGAGGCCACAAGCCTGCCCACCGCCGCCTCCCCCCTGGTGGCAGAGTGGGGGCTTGTGGGCTCCCTGGAGCCCACCTGGCTTGGCCCAAAAGCCCCCTGGACTTCTTCCGTTCGGGAAAAAATCATTTCGGGGTTTTTCTTCCGTTTGGACTCCGTTCCAAAATCAGATATGAAAACAGGCAAAAACAAGGAAAAACAGGAACTGGCACTTGGCACTGAATCAATAAGTTAGTCCCAAAAAAGATATAAAAAGGTACATAAAACATACAAAGAAGGTAAGATAACAGCGTGAAACCATCAAAAATTATTGATACGTTTGAGACGTATCAGGGGGCTAGACATGGTTGGCCCCTTTAAGATGTCATCCAACAAAAAAACTCATCTACTGGTGGCGGTTGATAAATTCACCAAGTGGGTCGAAGCAGAACCTGTTGGCGCCTGTGATGCAGAAACATCAGTCAAATTCTTGAAAAAACTGATCTTCCGGTTTGGATATCCACACAGCATTATCACTGATAAGGGTACCAATCTATCACAAGGAGCGATGCAGGAGTTTTGCCACCATGAGCACATTCGGCTTGATGTATCTGCGGTCGCTCATCCACAATCTAATGGGCAAGAAGAACGGGTGAATCAGGAAGTATTGCGAGGAATCAAGCCCCGACTTATGGTTCCCCTGGAGCGCACCCAGTGTGTTGGGTTGAGGAGTTGCCTTCAGTATTATGGAGCATCCAAACCACCCCAAACCGTTCTACGGGTTTTACTCCCTTTTTCCTGGTGTACAGAGAAGAAGCCGTTCTTCCCAGTGACATTATGCATGACTCGCCTAGAGTTGCTGCTTATGTGCAACAGGACAACGAGTTGGCACGTCAGGATTCTTTGGACGCTTTGGAGGAAGCACGCGACTTGTCTGCCACCTGATCGGTTATTTATCAATAGGACTTGCGGCGTTATCATACCCGTCGAGTCAAGAGCTGAACTTTTCAGGAGGGCGACTTAGTGTTCCGATTGATCCAAGATCGCACTGGCATGCATAAGTTGTCACTACCGTGGGAAGGACCGTTCGTCGTCAGCAAAATCCTTCGCAACGGGTCATACTATCTGGTGGATCTTCGGCCTGATCGGCCAACCACGGAGGCTGAGTCAACTCGCCCCTGGAACATAGCCCACTTGCGGCCTTATTACACTTGAGCTATTGGCTCCGTTTATTCTTCTCTCATCTCTTGAAAATTGTAAGTCTTTCATTTATATAAAAGCAATAAAGTTGATGCCCACGAATTCTGGGTCTTTCCTGCCACTTTATCTTATTGAAAGCATGGATCTTTATTGCTCTTTGACAAGTCGCCCAAGCATGGACGCTATCCATACCAGAGAGCATAAGTCGCCATGCTGCGCTTATTACAACACTGGGTATCGATAAGCCAAAGAGGATCAAGTCGCTACAAGCGCGCGATTCAAACATGGGCGCCTTATATGATTCTGTGGATTAGGCCGGCTTACTTGGGGGCTATTATCTCCCAAGTCGTTTTGTGGTAAGAGCGTATACGCTTCTACAATCCTATGACCGGTCTTTCCCCTAATCATAGGTCACTTGGGGTCTTCCTCTCAGTGAGATCAGCTTTACTACCCATTTGGCTAGCGAAAAAATACCGCATTACAAATGGTTATACTGGACTGTGTGTTGGCCGAATCGCCATATGGACCCATGAACTCTTGGCGAGTTATTCCGCTCTATGGTCCCTGAACTCGCCTTGGTTAAAACATGCATGGTACCGGCTAGCGCCCCACATGGAGAATAGAGAAACCATTGGTTCACTGAACCTCCTTCACTGAAGCTTGACTCGTGCCTGATCAGCCGGTCTAAATACTTGAGCTTTTTTACACAAAAAGTCTCCCTCGCGTAGCACTTGCGTTTATCTAACTTGTCCTATCCTGTCGTGACTTGAACGAGCCGACGAAATTCTTACTCTGACCTTCCTGGCACTGCCACAAGGTTTCACAAATTTTTACGACTTGTCGGATCATTTTTGAACCACGCTCTTCTGCATATAATTCGCGAGAACATCTTGAGTCGGTTATCATTTATTATCATCTATTACTCACTGAGGTGGTTTGATGTATGTTTTTAGCCCAACAGGTTGATGATCAAAATCTCTACTAACATGGCGGGTCAAGCATCATAAGGCCCCCCGAGGGCGACATAAGGGTTTAAAAAAAAGATCGCAGAAAGGGATTATTTTCTACAATAACCTATTACATGGCTCGGATGGCCAATTCACTGAAGATCTACTCTGCTCGTGCCCCCGGGTCCGCTTGCCTTGACCTCTGGCCGACTTCAAGTTGTAAGTCACCCAACACCCAATTGCACTTGGATATCCATCTTCATCATTCAAGAATGTCGAGAGATGCGAATGTCGAGAGGTCCGCCTCCATCTTCATCATTCAAGAATGTCGAGAGGTCCGCCTCCAAATCAAAAGGGTTCTTGGGCCGATGAGGAGTCAAGCTGGTTGTCAGAAAGGTTGGCGGGTTTATTTTCTTGTCCTTGTCATCATAAGTAGCTTGATACTTTGACAAATCCAAGCTTGCTGCAAGCTGAGTCGCCGCCGAGCAAGATTCTTTGACAACACGCTGCTAATCATCTTGAGTAAATTCTGACTCGTCGGTCTTGAGTTGGGGAAAGCCTGCTGCTACTTCTTCGGGTTTCAGCTCTGGTGCATAAGCTAAACACCGACTTAACGTAGTGAGCACCCCTTTCCAGCTCACCTATCTGAGGCGGAAGGGCAGATAAGCAGCCAAGCATCTTTTTGATTGATGTTATGGGTTCCTTGGCGCCCATCACTGCCTTCACGGTTAGCACGCTTCTGGTATACAGCTGCTCCGTCAATGTGTAGATCGCCTTTAACCTCAAGATACAGTCGTCCTAAAGGTTGGCGGATCTCGGAGCTATATAAGGGATAATAATGGTCAGTAACTTCTTCACACTAAGTTTTTTCTTTTACAAAGTACAAGATCAGGGGTTGCTTCTTACCAAAGATAGCCCATGCCATGTTGGAGATATGTTGCTTTAAGCTGGCCAGCTCTTGTTGCATGGCTTCCAGTTTTGTTTCAGCCTTTTCCGCTCGCTTTAGCGCGGCGGCTTGATCAGCTCGAGCCTTCTTGTGGGCGGCCTTCAGCTTCTCCATCTCAGATAAGATCACTTGATATTTTTCTTCCGCTTTAGCTCGCGCGTCTTGTTGGTCGGCTAAACTTTTCTTTAAGTCGCCCAACGCCGACTTAGCTTGGGCAAGAGATTCCTGTCAAACATATTATCAAGGGACAAGTCTCAGAATTATTGCAAGGAACATCCCTGACACTTGGGGGCTAATGTCTAATTTTTTAGACAAAATTATATGACATCAAGACCCGGCTCATCTTTCAAAAGATGACCCGGCCCTTGGGGGTTACAGGTCAAAAGTTTTTTCTAACATCAAGACCCGGCTCATTTTTCAACAGATGACCCGGCCCTTGGGGGTTACAGGTCGAAAGTTTTTTCTAACATCAAGACCCGGCTCATCTTTCAACAGACGACCCCGACCCCTGGGGGTTACAGGTCGAAAGTTTTTTGTAACATCAAGACCCGGCTGGTCTTTCAACAAATGACCCGGCCCTTGGGGGTTACAGGTCGAAAGTTTTTTCTAACATCAAGACCGGCTCATCTTTCAACAGATGGCCCGACCCTTGGGGGTTACAGGTCGAAAGTTTTTTCTAACATCAAGACCCGGCTCATCTTTCAACACATGACCCGGGCCTTGGGGGTTACAGGTCGAAAGTTTTTTCTAATATCAAGACTTGGCTCATCTTTCAAAAGATGACCCGACCATTGGGGGCTAATGAGGAGGGTATGCATTAAGGAGTACCTCATGTTTATTCTTCATCATAAGGAGCAGATTCTTCTCCATTTCATAACTTGTATCCAGGCGACTTGCGAAGCCGGAGCAAAGCTCTTTAAATTCAAGATTCTCATACTGAGAAAGTTTGGCCTTGGAAATTTCATGTCTAGTAGAAGGCTGGGTTGATGTTGATACATGCTTCGACAAGACTGCCAAAGTCAGCTTAGATAAGCCAGTACCAGTGATGATTACAGCATCCGGATCTTCTGCCGTTTTCAACGGACTTGGCGGGTTGGGAGTTTCCATGCCTTCCTTGGGAGAACTTGGGAGGTCCGCCTTGTCATCAGGTTTATCCTTTGCCGGGTTAGCATGAGTCGGCGCCGATTTTTCTTTAGGCTCTGGAGCCGGAGTGGAAGTTGATCTGCCAGTTTTCCTTTTCTTCACTTGTGCTCTAAAAAGAGAAGGGGTTATGCTTAAAGGCAAGCATCATCATCATGAAGGTAAATGTAAGTATTATAAGGACCTACCCTTGAACGCGAATCGTTGGCGGAAGGGCTGACATCACTAAGTCGCCCGACGAAGGGGGAGAACTCTGTAAAAGTAATATCTCAAAATATGAACAAGTTATAAGTATGATCCAAAAGGAAGCAAAGGGGGACGCTGCTAAAGGATACCTCATTCTGCCGCTTCTTGGTAGGAGTTTTCGCTGGTAACCCGGACACCAAATTTCGAGAGTGGCTCCGAGTCTTCCGATAGGAAGCATGTTGCGCCTTCTTCAAAAGGAAATTAGGATCCAGACAAGCATTTGGGTGAGACATGGGAACTTTCCCACAAACCCGCCTGGCCGGCTTAGGCGGAGGAGAAGATGAGTCGTAAGAAATAGAAATTACCTCTGCGGTGTCATCTTGGCTTTCGTTACCATCATTCTATACATAAGAGATGCAGAGATGTAAGCATAAATTATAGCAACGGATGTCAAGATAAAGAAGATAGAATTTTACCTATGAAGATACGTCGCCGATTTGGGATTCGTCCACATCGAACGATTCAGTGATGGCGGCTTTGCTTTTACTCTTGGTTTTCTTTTTTGGAGGCGGCCTGGCTTGCTTCAAGGCCATCTTTTTTGGCCTCTTGGAACAGAATCGGTCGCCTTTCTGAAGTGGAATTTTTATTATGCGAATCAGAATCCAAGTAAGTCGGAAAGAATAAATCAAAGGCGGGTTAAGTTAATTACCTTAGGAGCCGGGTTAATCTTGCAGAATGGCTTAAGCCCTATTTGGCTACACTTGGCCATGGGCTCGCCGGTTAACTTCTTGATAATGGTCACAATATCATCCTCTGTGAGTGCTGTGCGGAAGTAGCATTAGGGGTGGTCCAAAGTGCCATCAAACTCACACATCAAGCCGTCTCGGCGACTCAAGGGAAGGATGCGCCATTCCACCCAGCAGCGGATCAGATCAACCCCAGTGAGACCACTGTTTGTTAGAGATCGTAACTCGGATAGCACCAGAATAAAATCCGACTCCTCTTCTTCGGTGAGCTTGTCTGGAAGTTTAAAGTTTGTAGAAAGGCGTTCCTTCCTATAGCCGAGGAGTTTGTTTTCACCCGGAGGAGAAGTTTCCTGGCAATAAAACCAAGACTCGCCCCAGCCTTTGGGATGGCTTGGCATGGTGAATGATGGGAATGAGCTGTCCCTGTGACGTTGAACATTGACACCTCCAAGTTCTAAGCTAGGGCCATTGGCAAACTGGGTCTGGCGATTCAAATGAAAAAGTACCAGAACAAAGGGACTGAAGGTTCCATCCGCAAGTAGGCCTCACAGAATACTTGGAACTGACATATGTTGCTAATCGAGTTGGGGCCCAGGTCTTGGAGGCGGACGTTCGTGAAGGTCATGGCATCTCTGAGGAATTTTGACCATGGCGGCTTAAACCCCCGTTCGAGGTGCTCAGCAACAACAACTATTTCCCCTTCCTTCGGGTTGGGGATTTCTTCGCCTAACCCGGATCGCCATCCGATAACTTCTTTCGGGTCAAGATTCCCCGTCTTCACGCAGTCATTGAGGAAAGCGTCGTCAACTTTGGTCGGGAGCCAATCGGCCTTGAACACGGTGCCCATAGCTACAGGGGAGAGGTTCACAGGTAAATTAACTCGCTGAAACATCTGTTGGGCGGCTAAGGGAATCTATTAACTCGCCAAATATTTACTGAGTGGTTAAAGGGGTTTGTTAACTCGCCAATAAAGGACCAGATCTGGGCACAGAGGCGACTTAAGAATTTCCTTTCATTTAGAGAAAACATCTCAGAGCGTCAGGATCTATAAACATGTTTCTACACGACAGGCAGCAAAATACAGATCTACGGCAAGTTAAAATGAATGAAAAAGGCCCGGATAAAGTGAAACCGTCTATGGCTAGGGTAAAAGCAGTGAAGGAGATTTGACAGAGGCCTTTTTTAGATCCCCACACAGGAGCTAGTCGGCTGAGGATGTGGTCAATGCTACCGTGCCTACCACTGTTGTTGTAAACCAATCGCCATCTATAGGGGCGTTCGAGGTGTTCTAAGGAACCGACAGGCGATGAACATCGAGGAGCTAAGATCTACCTCTAATGGCGAAGGACTGACCTGATGATGGCGATCGGAGGTGACCGAGGAAGATCCGCGGCGGGTGTTGCGCGCTTGGTCGGTGTCGGTGAATACTCACAACATATGCCATGGGTAGGCTAAAGTCGGTGTGAACCGAAGGGACAAAGGTGGGCGCTGGGAACGAGGTTGGTACACGCATGGGACGCACGATGTACCCAGGTTCAGGGCTCTCCGTAGAGATAATACCCCTAATCCTGTTGGTGTGTTTGATGTATGGGAACAGAGTACAATGTCGCTCCTGGAGCTGTGTTAGGAGGAGGAAGAGGGGAGCAGCCGGCTCGTCTTTACCTCTCTCTCTGTGGGTTGGTGTGTGTAGTGTAGAATGACTGGTGAATGATCGGCCCCTCTGCATGGGGGGCGACCGAGGGGTTTTATAGACGGACCCGCCGGCCTACAATATGGATAATGGGTACAGGCGTGGGACCCGGCTGGCTGCTTTGCCGGCTGGCCAGTGGCCCACAAGGGTCTTGTCTTGTCGATGAGGGGCCCGCCGGCTGCATGGTCTCGATTGCCCGTGGGACCCGCGGACTAGCCAATGGGGTTCTCGCGTAAGGTTAACACTGAGCACGCGCTGTATGTCAAGCGTCGCCCCGCGAGATTCTTCATGGGCAGGCAGTACGACCGCCTCCACTGTTCCCCATGCCGAGTGCACTGATGGAGTGGGAGTGTGACGGTCCGACACTGTGCTAGGCGATGGATCAGAGCCGGGGTTGGTCAGCGGCGTGGCCACCGACGCTCGTACCTGCCGGGCGCCCTGATCCTTTACCTTTGCTAACGCGTAGCTACCTTTAATCGTGAGGTCTCTTCCTGACCTACGATCTGATGTGACTTGTGATCCTCGGCCGGCTAGCCTGCTTAGTCAGCCGGCCTGAGGGTGGCTGCCTCCTCCTCAGTCCGGCTGGCGGGACGAAGCCGGCTCTGAAGGGGAGGCCGCCTGCATTCTAGCCGGCAGGGGCTGCGTGGCCGGCCAAAAAGGTGGCCTCCTCGTCTTCCAGCCGGCAGGTGATGCCTAGCCGGTCAGAACACTTGGGCCTTGGGAATCTCCATACCTTCATGTTCATTGGGCCGGAAATGAAGGAACAGGCTTGATGAGCCTACCCCGGGGTTATCCCCCCGACAGTAGTCCCCGAAGCTGGCGAGGTCTGCCGCGTGAAGGCGGGCGGCCTCACCGGTTTGTTGATTTGTCTTGATATTTTGGCTGTTGTTCGCGCCGAAGGGCGCTGGCTTCGGAACCGCGTAGCTTCGAAGCGACGCCTCGGTCCAGTCGTAACTGGCCCGGAGAACGCCACGTGCCAAGCCCCACCTGGCGTAATGATGGCGATTACTGCAGACGGGACCTGGCCTGGGCCCTGGGTCCCGCCACGACGCCCCCTGGGCCTCCGCGCAGGAGATCCTCTGTGGATTTACTCCACGACGGTTGGGCTTAGGGGGGCGTTACCATCCGTAATACACGGAATTAATGGGGCCCGGCACGCACCGGATCCCCTCCCCACGATGCTTCGTGGGGGTTTAAATGGGACGCGAGGGTTTCGAGGAGGCCATTCGCCCCCTCTTCTCTCCCTGCTCCGTGCTCTCTTCCTCCTTGCGTCCGGAGAAGAAAAGATCGCGCCCTCTATCTTCTCCATCTTCGCCGTCGAGACCTTCGTCGACCGCTTCGAGCTCTCGCCACCCGCAGCCATGGCCGGCGGATCTTCCTCGAAGAAGCCGTCGGCGCAACAGGCGTCCTCGCAGGGGGCCTGGCTGGGTAGCGACATCGATGAGGGGCACATCGATGCGCTTCGTCACCATCGACTGCTGCCCCCGGCCTCCCAAATGTCGGTGCGCCTTCCCAGCTCCGAGACCGCTCCCGCACCCGCCGCGGGAGAGGTTGTGGTCTTCGTCGAGCACTTCTACCGGGGCTTCGGGCTCCCGGCTAGCTCCTTCTTCGCTGAATGGCTCCAGTTCCTCGGCCTGCAGCTGCACCACCTAGCGCCGAACGCCATACTGTAGCTGGCCGCCTTTGTGGTGTTGTGCGAGGGCTTCGTGGGGATCGAGCCACGCGTCGATCTGTGGTGCAACCTGTTCTTTTTCAAGAAACAGTCCATCGCCATGGAGAAATCCAAGGTGGAGAAGCTCAAGGGGCCACGCCCCATGACGCCGTGCGGGGCCGCGTTGGTGCATCACCGCCTGAAGTCCGGCTTCCCCCAGATGCCTCTGCAAGAGTCCATCAAGCATCGGGAGAAGGGTTTCTTCTACGTGAAGAGCGCCGACCCGGCCCAGGACGCCCTCAACATGCCCCCGTTCTCCATCGCTCCTCCGACACGGCGGAACTGGGATGCGAAGACTCCCAAGCCGCATCCTGAGGTGGCGCTTATCTGTGCCCACCTCGACATCTTGGGGAAGAGCGGCCTCCTCGGCTGCGACCTTCTCGCCACCATGGTGGTCTGCCGGATTCTGCCTGTGCAGAGGCGGCCGCATCTGGTCTGCCAGATGAGCGGCAGGCGCCAAGAGGTTCAACCCGCGCGCTATGGCGTGACGGGTGAACCTGATCTCCACCGCCCGCATGGATGAGGGCGGGGAATGGACATGGGGGATGCCCCCGTTCAACCGGGCTCACCCGCCTCCGATGGTAGCCTTATTCCGTTCTTCTATGTTGTTTTGTCTTGGAGCCGGTGGCGCTGCTGAGCCTGGTTGAATTCCTTTTTTGTAGATGTTCAAGACCCTGCAGGGGACCCTCCGTTAGCCTGCACCTGACGTGAAGGTGTCCGACGCCTCCGAGATGGAGGATGAGGGTGCGATGGAGCCCCGCTCAGACTCCTCCGCCGGCTCGGAAGATCCCGTGGAGTCGGAAGGGACCGAGCCGTCTGGTGAGTATCCGCGGCACGCCGTAGCAGACTGGACGGACGACGATGAGGAAGCCTCATTCTGTTGTGATGCAGCCTTCGAGGAAGACTCCGACGAGGTGGAGGAGGTCACCATCTCACGACTGACGTGTGGCCGGCGTTAAAGTGGCGGAGCGATCGCTGCTAACGAGGCATCCGGGAAGAAGGGCAAGGGTGCCACAGCTTCCCGGCCGGCCTCTAAGCAACCGGCGCCGGGTCCTCCAGCCGGGCAGCGAGCAGACGGCGCCAAGAGGCGCCGTGGCGGTGGCCGGAGGCAGGTCCCAGTAGTTGCAGGGTATGGCTTCCTCCTCTTTTCCCTTCCCCACCTTGAGATGAGCTTTATTCCTGAGAAGCTTGGCTTGACAGGGAGGCGGAGGAGGCGGATGAAGACACCGCCTCCGGAGCCGAGCAGGCCGGCTGGGCAGCAGCTGATGCTGCCGAGAGGGAGCTCGAGATAGAGTCCAAGCGCCGTTGGGACACGGCTGCGGGGAAGGCCGTCGTGGATCAGCCTCGCCCGAGCCGGGTCGAGAGGCCGGCGGAGAAGCGTGCGAAGGCTAGACAAGACCCCTTCGCACATGCCCGTGTGGAGGGGCCAGCTAGCGAGGCCGGCTCCAAGCCGGCCCCAAGGACCGAAGGGGCCCATCCATTTGAGCCGGCAACCCTGGAGCAGGTGGATCTGGAGACCATCCCAGTTTCTCCCAGGGTCGAAGCGGCTCCTGACGCGCCAGTGCTGGATCTGACGGCGCCCGACGCGGCCCCTGATGCCCCAGGGGCGACCATGGATGCGCCGGATGCGGCTCATCCGCCTCCTGCGGGGGAGGTAGCGCCGTTTGGGACGGCGCCCGAGCCGGCCATCGAGCCGGCACCAGGAGCCGGCGCCATCGTCGTCCCCCAGCACGGCCCTATTGCGCTAATGGCCGGGGGCCGGGCTGGGAGCCGGCCCATGAAGACATGGCGGGCAGCGAACTTGGCCCGCCTGCGAATGCCAACCGGCACCGTTCTTTCCGGCATACCGGAGCTGGTGACGTTGTTTTCTAGCGGTCGGTCGAAGGTAGAGCAAGCGGCCCGCGTGGTATGTGGCGACATGGAGCGCCTCGAAGCCCACACCCAGTTAGGCCTTGCCTTTTTTGGTTTTTCTTGGCACTTTTTTCTCTTCTCTCGATGTCAGTGGGGGCGCGACAGCGCACCCACTGGGTGTAACCCCTGAGAATCGGGCGGGTTGATTGCCAACCGGTCTGAATCACTTGGAGGCCTTTTTTCCCTGCACAGTTTTCTTTAGTGGGGGTGCGCAAGCGCACCCACTGGGTGTAGCCCCCGAGAATCGGGCTGGTTAGGCTTTTAACCAGGTCGAATCTTAATCATGTTCCCTTTCTCTCCCCTTTGGCAGGCGCTTTACGATGCTAAGGTACATGCATACAACAAGCTTCGGGACCAGCACCTGGGGGCTGATAGCCGGAATGCCGAGCTTGAAGCCCGGCTGGGCGAGGCTGCCGCGGAGCGTGATGCCCTGCGCGATGCCGGCGGCCGGCTCCAAGAGCAGCTGGACCTTCTTCAGGCGGAGAAGAAGGAGCTCGAGGCGGCTGACCGGGTCGAGTTGGAGCGGCTGCGGGCCACGCTGCACGAGAAGGAGGCCTCCTACTCTGCCGACCTAGACCGCCTCGCGTCGCTTTACCTCGAGGAGGTGGACCTCAAGGACGCCGCCTTGAGGGAGAAGGATGAAGCCCTTGCCCAGAAGCAAGCGCAGCTGGCCAAGGCGCTGGAGTCTGTCGCGACCCTCCAGGAGGAAATCGCCCGCCTTACTCATGCGAGTAAGGTGCGGGAGCGCGAGGTCCTCGAGGTCTCTCATGAGACCGACGACACCTTCTAGCGTGGGTCTCTTTTCCTTGTTTTGTGTTTGGTCTTTTTGCCGTCTCCTCCTCTTGCCGTGTTCTTACGTTCTGGTTGCTGTTACCCCAAATCTCTTCCCCGAGACCCAGGTCGCAGCCGACACCGCCATTGAGATGTGCCGTGAGGAGCGCCGCGCGGCCGGGCAGGAGGTAGATACTACCTCCGGCTGGAGCGTAGAGGAGATCGGGGTGGGCCTTCGGGCCCACCTGCACGTCCTGGGCGAGTCTGTGACTCAGCTCCAGGTTGCAGGCTCGTCGATGGTGGCGGTCCTGTGGCCGGAGGGTGTGGAGTCGACGACCATGAGCCGGCTTGCCCGCTGGCTTGCAGCAGGTGGAGAGCGCCTGGACGCCTGGCGTGCCTCCGCAGCGCGGTCTGGGGCTTATATGGCCATGCGCTTGGCGAAGTCATGGTATCGTAACCTGAACTTGGGCAAGCTGGCTGCCCAGCACGACGGCTCAGAGGCGGAGCTGCAAGGCATGGAGGAGGAGCTCCGGGTGAGAGCCAGCACCGTCGCCGAGTACACTGCCTGGGGTGACTTCGTCTTGGAGCGGGGTGAAGACGGCGGCGTGATTGCTGAAGATCTGCATGGCATTCAACCCTACAACGCCGATGGCAGCTCCGACGAGGCGGTCCGGGCTGCGGAATCTGAAGCCGCCTCCAGCGGTGGGGCGTATGCCGACTCCGGGATCAGCGGAGCCGGGGGCCGCAGTGGGGGAGATGGCGCAACCACCTCGGGAGGAGCGAGAGGTGGTGATGCTACCACATCAGGAGCAGCAGCCGAGACGACCACTGAGGCCGCTGTCCCGTAACTGGTGTCCTTTTGTGTTTTTGGTTCTACCCCCGGAGGGATGTAACGAACGTGGGTCGTGGGCCAATGCTTTTTATGAATGTATATATTCAGCATTATATTCGTCACCAAGCGTTTTGTCTTATGATCCCGTCTTTTGATTCCTGGTTGACTTCTCTTATCCGAAGCCATCAAGACGTAAAGAACAGGACATAAGCCAATCAGAGGCCGTCTTGAATGAGACAACTCGAGACGGTCGTCCCAAGTATAGCCGGACTGTGCATGTATTCGACCTGACCTGGCGTCACTTCCCGAACCGAGCGACCGGAGCCAGCCCGCAGGCTCGAGCGAAGGACCAGGAATCAGCCGGTACACTATGTGCCTGACTACAAGGGTGGACCGTCCGAGCGGCTGGCGAGCCCCCGAGGTTGTTTAAAGCTAGCAAGGGGCCGCGCTGCGTAGCCTCCGAGCTTCATTAAGCCTGCAAGAGGTGGTACGCGGTGTATCCCGTACACTGAGTGAAAACTCTTTAGCAAGAAGAAGCATGGAGCATGCTCTTTTCATCGTAGTTGTTGTTCCCGACAGTCAGAGGTCGTCTTGAGTCTTAAATGAGATCGTATATATGATCGAGCCAGCCCGAGCCGGTCGTCCCAAGTATAGCCGGACTGTGCATGTATTCGACCTGACCTGGCGTCACTTCGCGAACTGAGCGACTGGAGCCAGCCCGCAGGCTCGAGCGAACGACTAGGAGTCAGCCGGTACACTATGTGCCCTACTACAAGGGTGGACCGTTCAGGCGGCTGGTGAGCCCCCGAGCTTGTTTAAAGCTAGCAAGGGGCCGCGCTCCGTAGCCTCCGAGCTTGATTAAGCCGGCAAGAGGTGGTACGCTGTGTAGGCCGTACACTGAGTGAAAACTCTTGACAAAAAGAAACACGGAGCATGTTCTTTTTATTGCCTTTGTTGTTCCCTGAAGAGGGAGGAAGATACATGTGCTTGCTCTTTCCTTTGCTTGTCTTCTGCCTTTTAGCAATAGAACGGGCGAAGCAACGCCGCGTTCCATGGGCGCTCCGTTTCTTCGCCGGAGTCGTCCCTCTTGCGCTTCCTTGGCTTCTCGGCGTCAATCAGGTAGTAAGCGTTGTTGTGCAGCGCCCTACTAATGATGAAGGGTCCCTCCCAGGGGGGTGAGAGCTTTGTGCTGGCCGGCAGTGCGCTGGATTCTTCTGAGGACCAAGTCTCCCTCCCTGAAATAGAGAGGCCTGATCTTTTTGCTGTGGTAGTATCTCAGCTTCTGTTGGTAGATGGCCGTCCGGCTCAAAGCCAAGTCCCTTGCTTCTTCGAGGAGATCCACACCGTCTTCTCTGGCCTCCTTCGCCTCCGTTTCTGTGTATAGGGTGACCCGAGGCGAGTCGAATTCGACATCCATGGGGATAATAGCGTCAGACCCATATACCAGAAAGAATGGAGTGAAGCCGGTCGATCGGTTGGGCGTGGTGCGGAGGCTCCATAGCACAGCCGACAGTTCTTCAATCCAGCAGCCTGCTGACCTGACCAGTGGCGCCACGAGCCTTGGCTTGATGCCGGCTAGGATCAGGCCGTTGGCCCTCTCCGCTTGGCCGTTTGACTGAGGGTGTGCCACTGAGGCTAGGTCGAGCTGGATGCCTACCTTGGAACAGTAGAGCGCCAGGGCGCCCTTGGCGAAGTTGGTGCCATTGTCGGTGATGATGCTGTGGGGAACGCCATATCGGACAGAGATGTCTGTGATGAACCTGACAACAGTGGGGCCGTCAAGCTTCTTGATGGGCATGGCTTCGATCCACTTGGTGAACTTGTCGACGGCTACCAGAAGATGTGTCATCCCTCCGCGAGCCGTCTTGAAGGGACCGACCATGTCCAGTCCCCAGACGACGAATGGCCATGATAAGGGAGTGGTTTTCAGCACTGAAGGCGGCATATGGCTTTGTGCACTGAAGCGTTGGCAGCCTTCACATTTGTCCACCAGATCCACAGCCTCCTCGAGGGTCGTGGGCCAGTAGAATCCATGGCGGAATGCTTTGGCCACCAGGGTTCTGGAGGCGGCATGATGCCCACACTCCCCCTGGTGGATGTCTCTGAGGATCTCCTGCCCTTTTTCTGATTCGATGCAGCATTGGAACACGCCGGTCGTGCTGTGTCGTACCAGTTCGCGATTGATGATGGCGTAGGCGGCGGACCTGCGCTAGGTCTGTCTTGCCTCCGCCTCGTTCTGAGGAAGTTCGCCGCGAAGAAGGAAGGCCAGAATGGCCTGAGCCCATGATGGAGCTGACACAAGGGTCGCCTCTGCTTCGTCTTGACTATTGGAGGCTTCTGCAGCCCCCGAGTTTGATGGTGTCTCCGGTGCCATTACTGCACCCGGCTCACCGTCTATCTCCATGACGTCCACCCACTGGGAGGATTCGAGCCCGGACAGAGCCGGGGTTGCCGTTGTAGCTGGTGCCGTTATTGGAGTCGGTTGGACCAATGGAGCCGGATTAGGATCCGGGGCCGGCGTAGTTGGTGAAGCCGACGACGCTTGCACCATAGACTCAGTCGGTGCCGCATTTGGAGCCGGTGCCGCCAGCGCAGCCGGCGCGGGGTCTACAGCCGGCGTAACTGGCGGAGCCGGTGGCGCTTGTATCGTACAGTCGGCCGGTACGAAGATTGATGCCTACTCAGGAGACGGCCTGATAGACGGCTTGTGGAGTTGCTCGAGGGAGACGCCGGCTGGGATGGCCTGCCTCATGGAGCCGATCTTCGCTAGCATATCGCCCGCCTCATTTTCCGCCCTGGGAACATGGTGGAATTCACAACCCTCGAAGGGGTCGCTTAGCTGCTGGATGAGGAAGCGGTAGCTCGCCATGTTGGCCTCCGTGGCGTCCCATTTGCCAAAGACCTGCTGCACCACCAAGTCTGAATCGCTGAAACATAAGAGCCGCCGAATGCCAATCTCCTTGGCAAGCCGGAGGCCCTGAGCCAGTGCTTCATACTCGGCGACGTTGTTGGAGGCGGCGAAATGGATCTGGAGAGCGTACTTGAGCTGGTCTCCTTTCGGAGACGTCAAGATGATGCCGGCTCCCAGTCCTGTTCGCAGCTTCGAGCCGTCGAAGTGCATCCACCAATGCGTGGAGTCTGGAGGCGGTGGCTCGAACTGGGTGTCGGCCTAGTCGACTAAGAAGTCAGCCACCACCTGTGATTTGATGGCGGTGCGAGGCTCGTACCGAATATCATGGTCTGCCATGACGATGGACCATTTGGCAATTCTGCCCGTGGCATCACAGTTGCCCATGATCTATGAGAGCGAAGCAGTGCTCACCACAGTGATGGCATGCTCCTGGAAGTATTGTTTTAATTTCTTTGCAGCAAGGTAAACACCATAACACATTTTCTGATAATGAGGGTAGTTCTTCTTAGAGGCGGACAAGACCTTGCTAAGGTAGTAGACAGGGCGCTGCTCTGGCAGGGCCTTGCCTTCCTCTTTGCGCTGAACTACCAACACTACGCTGACCACGCGAGTGGTCGCCAAGATGTACATGAGTATGGGTTCCCTTTCAGATGGGGCTGCCAAGATTGGCAGGCTCAAGATTACCCGCTTGAGGTCGCGGAAGGCTTTGTCCGCCTGGTCGTTCCACTCGAACTTCATCGTCTTCTTCATGAGCTGGTAGAGTGGAAGGGCCTTCTCGCCAAGCCTGCTGACGAATCGGCTGAGGGATGCCAAGCAGCCGGCGAACTTCTGGACATCGAGGATCCGAGCCGGCCGCACCATTCGCTCGATGGTGCTGATCTTCTCAGGGTTCGCTTCGATGCCGCGGGCCGATACGAAGAACCCCAAGAGTTTGCCGCCTGGGACCCCGAAGACGCACTTCTCAGGGTTGAGACGGATCTTGTATTCACGCAGATTAGCGAACGTCTCCCGCAGGTCGTCGAGGAGGCTGAAGTGCTGCTTCGTCTTGATGACGATGTCATCCACATAGACGTGGATGTTTCTGCCAATCTATGGCAGTATGCACTGCTGCATGCAGCGTTGGAATGTCGCACCTGCGTTCTTCAGACCGAACGTCATGGTGGTGTAGCAGTAGGCCCCGAAGGGCGTGATGAAGGAGGTCTTCAGGCGATCAGCTGGATCCAGTTTGATTTGATGGTAGCCCGAATAAGCATCCAGAAATGACAGCAGTCCGCAACCTGCAGTGGAGTCGATCACTTGATCTATCCTAGGCAACACGAAAGGGTCTTTCAGACAGACCTTATTCAGGCTAGTGTAGTCGATGCAGTTTTGCCATGTGGTGTTCTTCTTAGCACCAGGACTGGGTTCGCCAGCTAGTCCGGGTGGAAAACCTCATTGATGAAGCCGGCTGCAAGGAGCCGGGTGATCTCTTCTCCGATCGTGCGCCGCTTGCCCTCGGCGAAGCGGCGCAAAGGTTGTTTCACCGGCTTTGCATCCGGTCGCACGTGAAGTTTGTCTTCGGCGTACTTCCTCGGGACACCCGGCATGTCTTTGGGGGACCATGCAAAGATGTCCGGATTCTCACGGAGGAAGTCGACGAGCTCGCCTTCCTATTTGGGGCTGAGGCCAGCCCTGATGATGGTGCACTGGTTTGGGTTGGCACGGTCGAGTGGGACCTGCTTGGTCTCTTTAGCCGGCTTGAAAGAGCCCTCGCCGGCCGATTGGGACGGAGGAGAAGGAATCGCCGGCTGCTCGGTAGCCTGGGCCACGAGCCGGTCGATCTGCCGCTTCTCCTGAGCAATCACCAAGGCGTCGGCGAGGCGGCTGCTATCTTGGGCACACTCGAGCGACTTCTTGTAGTCGCCAACAACAGTGATGATGCCCTTGGGACCCGGCATCTTCATCTTCAGGTAGGCGTAGTGCGGAATAGCCATGAACTTGGCCAGGGCCGATTTTCCCAGGAGCGCGTGATACGGGCTACTGAGGTCCACTACCTCGAACCATATGGACTCTCGACGGAAGTGAGCCTTGTCGCCGAAGAGGACGTCCAGCTGGATCTTGCCGATGGGCGAGCATGAATGCCCAGGCACGATGCCATGGAAAACAGTGTTGGTTGGCAGGACGTCCGTCTCCTTGAGCCCGAGCTTGCGGAGAGTGTCGAGGTAGAGGATGTTGATGCTGCTGCCACCATCGACCTGCACCCGGGAGAATCGGCAGGTGAGCCTTCTGGAGGCGAAGGTGGGGTCGAGGACGAGTGTGTATGACCCTGGGTTGGGCATCACCGCAGGATGGTCTACCCGGCTCCATGTGATTGGTTTGTCAGACCAATGCATGTACTGGGGAACCGGGGGGGATAGTGGCGTTTACCTCACGCCGTCTTTGGCGCAGGCTGTGCTTGTCGTCACCTTCACTGGTGAAGACGACGAACGCTCCGTCTTGGTGAGGGTAGTCGTCAGGGTGAGGATCGTCATCGCGAGGCGGTGGCGACGGAAGCGGAGCGCGGTTGGGAGCCGGTGCCTGGGGCACCGCCTGCGCACCCGGAGGAGTCGGCAGGCCCTCCCCTTGCGACAGCCGGCGTGCGACGCTGCACTGTCGAAGGGTATGGGTAGACGGCGTCGCCCCAGAATGTATCTTGCAGGGGGCGTCGAGCAGCTGCTCGAGAGACTGCTTGGGCAGCCAGTTGGGGTTGCCCTGATTGCGACGCTTTCGTGGAGGGCCGGCTTGAGAAGCCGACGCCTCGCCCTCCACATTGGCCACCAGCTTGTTGTTGGAGCGGGGATCCACCTGATCAGCCTTGCGCTTGTAGTTGTTCTGGCCGCCTCGGTTGTCTCCAACCGGCTTGGGAGTAGCCGGCGCAGGCACAACCTTGTCCAAGGCGGTCACCTTGATGCGCATTGCAGAGTCGGCCGTGGCGTACTTGTCCGCCTTGGCCATGAGCATCGCCAAAGAGGTGGGCTCGGCACAGATGAGCTTGTGCTTGAGGAGGGTGCCGTCTCGGCATCCGTCGATGAAGTACTGGATGGCTTGTACCTCATGCACCCCCTCGCAGGAGTTGCGGAGCTCTGTCCACCGGGTGACGTAGTCGCGAAGGGGTTCGTCGGCCTTCTTGACGCACATGGCCAGCTCGCGGGGCCGGCCAGGGCGCTTATGTGCTAGTGAAGTTGCGGACGAACGCCTCCTCGAATCCACCCAGGAGTTGACGCTGCCGGCCGGGAGGCTGTTAAGCCAAGTCCGGGTCGAGCCGGCCAACATGAGTGCCACGTAGCGAACCGCTACGCGTTTGTTGCCCCTGGCGATGCCCACGGCTGTGGTGTAGTCGATCAGCCAGTCTTCTGGCTTGGCCGTGCCGTTGTATTTTGGCGTATCCCGAGGCAAGGTGAAGCCTCGGGGGAATGGCTCCCCTCGGATCCGGGGGCCGAAGCATGCCATACCGACGGGTCGTCTTCCTCTAGGAGGGCCGAATGGGCCAGGGCGATGATACGCCGGCGAGCGTCCCGTTCGTCCTGGGTGGCGGGGGCGCCAGCCCCGGTGGCGAGAGGGGAGGCGCCTCGGGATCCAGAGGCGTGAGTTCTTCGCGGGGGAAGATCCCTGTACTCCGAATAGCCCTCGTCGCCTTCGCGATGTAAGCCCGAAGTGTGCTCGCTCTGGCGCTGCGAGCGCCGGTCTTGGCTTCCCTCGCCCCTCCAGCCGGAAGGGCGATGCGAGGAAGATGCTTCGGCGTGGTGCTGGCCGCTAGGGTTGCGGCGAGCCCCCGAGTTTGGTCCCGGGGACTCAGATTGAGCCTGACCAGGGTCAATCCGAGTGTGTTGCTGGTTGGCGGCATCAAGGAGATCCTTGACACGCTTCTCTTGGAAGGCGCGCTCCTCGCCCTCCAGGCTTGCCATCTCCTCCATGGCTGCCTGCGCCGCTCGCATGTTGGCCGCAGGAGTCTCGTAGGTGGGTGGATCACCGCCTAGAACTTCGGCGACGAACCGGCCGTAGCTGCAGACCGATCCAAGCCGACTAGGGGCCTCGGAAATCGGAGTGAGACCGTACGCGGAGTAATACTCGCGATGCGTAGCTTCCAACCGACGTTTCGCCGAGGCCACGGCGATGCCCTCCTCCAAGATACGCTTGTGAGCCTCCTCTAGCGAGGCCCGAGCGTCTGTAGGGTCGGCGGAAGCGGTGACCGGTGGGCGCCAAATGTCGGTGAATACTCACAACATATGCCATGGGTAGGCTAAAGTCGGTGAGAACCGAAGGGACAAAGGTGGGCGCTGGGAACGAGGTTGGTACACGCATGGGAAGCATGATGTACCCAGGTTTAGGGCTCTCCCTAGAGATAATACCCCTAATCCTGCTGGTGTGTTTGATGTATGGGAATAGTGTACAATGTCGCTCCTGGAGCTGTGTTGGGAGGAGGAAGAGGGGAGCAGCCGGCTTGTCTCTACCTCTCTCTCTGTGGGTTGGTGAGTGTGTAGTGTGGAAGGACTGGTGAATGATCGGCCCCTCTGCATGGGGGGCGACCGGGGGGTTTTATAGACGAACCCGCCGGCCTACAATATGGATAAAGGGTACAGTCGTGGGACCCGGCTAGCTGCTTCGCCGGCTGGCCATGGGCCCACAAGGGTCTTGTCTTGTCGATGAGGGGCCCGCCGGCTGGATGGTCTCGATTGCCTGTTGGACCCGCCGGCTGGCCAATGGGGCTCCCGCGTAAGGTTGACGCTGAGCACGCGTTGTACGTTAAGCGTCGCCCCGTGAGATTCTTCATGGGCAGGCAGTACGACCGCCTCCACTGTTCCCCACGCCGAGTGCAGTAATGGAGTGGGAGTGTGACGGTCCGACACTATGCTAGGTGATGGATCCGATCCGGGGTAGGTCAGCGGTGTGGCCGCCGACGCTCGTACCTGCCGGGCACCCTGATCCTGTACCTTTGCTGACGCGTAGCTACCTTTAATCATGACGTCTCTTCCTGACCTACGATCTGATGTGACTTGTGATCCTCAGCCGGCTAGCCTGCTTGGTCAGCCGGCTTGAGGGTGGCCGCCTCCTCCTCAGTCCGGCTGGCGGGACCAGGCCGGCTCTGAAGGGGACGCCGGCTACATTCTAGCCGGCAGGGGCTGCCTGGCCGGCCAGAAAGGTGGCCGCCTCGTCTTCCAGCCAGCAGGTGATGCCTAGCCGGTCAGAAGAGTTGGGCCTTGGGAATCTCCATATCTTCATGTCCATTGGGCCGGAAATGAAGGAACGGGCTTGATGAGCCTACCCCGGGGTTATCCCCCCGACACTCTCAGTTTGTCAACTGAGTTGCTTGAGGACAGGCAAGGTTTTAAGCTTGGGAGAGTTGATACATCTCCATCGTATGTACTTTTCCAAACTCTTTTGCCCTTGTTTTGGACTCTAATTTGCATGATTTGAATGGAACTAACCTGTACTGACGCTGTTTTCAGCAGAATTGCCTTGGTGTTGTTTTTGTGCAGAAATCAAAGTTCTCAGAACATCCTGAAAATTTACGGAGAATATTTTTGAAAAATATGAAAAATACCTGCGCAAAGATCCACCTGAGGGGGTGGGCCAGTGGGCCACAAGCCGTGTAGCCGCCACCCCTGGTGGCGGATGGCAAGCTTGTGGGGGCCACATGGCTCTGCCGCCCCCAATCTCAGCTCTATAAGTTCACATTCATCCCAGAAAAAATCAAAAGAGAAGATTTCGTCGCGTTTGCGATACGGAGGCGCCGCCACATCTTGTTCTTCATCTGGAGGGCAGATCGGGAGTCTGTTTTGGGCTCCGGAGAGGGGAAATCATCGCCATCGTCATCATCAACCTTCTTCCCTCTCCAATTCCATGAAGCTCTTCATCGTTCGTGAGTAATCTATTCGTAGGCTCGCTGGCGGTGATGAGTAGGATGAGATCTATCATGTAATCGAGTTAGTTTTGACAGGGATTGATCCCTAATATCCACTTTGTTGTGAGATTGATGTTGCTACTACTTTGCCATGCTTAATGCTTGTCACCAGGGCCCGAGTGCCATGATTTCAGATCTGAAATTATTATGTTGTCACCAATATATGTGTGTTTTAGATCCGATCTTGCAAGTTGTAGTTACCTACTATGTGTTATGATCCGGCAACCCTGGAGTGACAATAACCGGAACCACTCCCGGTGATGACCATAGTTTGAGGAGTTCATGTGTTCACCACGTGCTAATGCGTTAGTCCGGTTCTTTATTAAAAGGAGAACCTTAATATCTCGTAGTTTCCTTTTGGACCCCACTGCCACGGGAGGGATGGACAATAGATGTCATGCAAGTTCTTTTCCCTAAGCACGTATGACGACACACGGAATCCATGCCTACATCACATTGACGAACGGGAGCTAGCCACATATCTCTCCGTGTTATAACTATTGCATGATGAATATCATCCAAAGAAATCACCAACCCATTGCCTACGAGTTTGTCCTACTGCTGCTGTTACTTGTCTTGCTCTGCTGCTACTGCTGTTACTTGTCTTGCTCTGCTGTTACTGCTGTTACTTGTCTTGCTCTGCTGCTACTGTCGCTTGCTACTGTTGCTACTTGCTACTGCTGTCACTACTGTTGTTCCTTGCCACTTCTATTACTCGTTACACTGCTGCTACCTGCTACAATACTTTTTTTCACGCCGTTGACGGGAAAGAATATTTTTCGTCCACGGGCAACTTCTGGCGCCATTGATACCACAGTTAGGAATAGTCTTCCATCAACAGATCGTTTCTGACACCGTTGTTATCATACTACTTTGCTGCTGATACTTTTCTTGCAGACACTAATCTTTCAGGTGTGGTTGAATATGATAAATTCAGCTGCTAATACTCGAGAGTATTCTCTCACCTCCTGTCTGGCGAATCAACAAATTTGGGTCGAATACTCTACCCTAGAAAACTGCTGCGATCCCACGCGCTGGTGGGCCGTCAACAACATTCTTCTAGTTTCGATTGCCGGAGAGTGCTAGCAGCATTCTTCTGGTGTCGTTGCAGGGGAAGGTCTGCTGTCACGGAGTCAGCCCATAACTCACAGGTTTTTCCCAGGATCTTATCTGGTTCTTGTAATCTTTCCGGAGTCCTCTAATTCTTTTCAACTATGACATAAGTATGAATTTCATCACTCATATTCCTTCTTCAAGATCAATTTGAATTACTTCTCATCTTTGGCTCAACCTTGCATTCTTCATTATTCGAGAGTGTCTTAGTTATTCCTGGCGGTGTTCTCCTCATCATTTTTAGGTTGGAAGACCGAAGGAGTGTTTCTTTCAAATCTTGTTCCATTCTCTAGAAGATTCATCATCTGCGCTTGTGGCATCATCTAGAGTTGTTCCCAATCATGAGTAATCCCTTTCTTGCTATCCGGTGCTATTCCAAGTTGTTTTCATTCTTGATCCTCCGAAGGCCATCATTTCAGAAGATTTCTTCGTTCTCATCTTTTAGCTTTCATCCTCAAATTCTTCTCAATGCTTGTCTCTTCGTTCGTCTCTAACTTATTCCGGTGCCTCCTTTCAATCCAATTCTTACCGGTGTCTCCTTCAAGACTACTTCAAGTTTGTGCTCATATACATCTCCTCAATCATTTCTAGAAGAATAAGTGGTACGCTAAATCCGTTGCTCGTCATCTATTAAACTTGATGAAGGATAAGCATAACATAATTCTTATTCTTGTTCATAGTGATCTGAATTCTTCTTCCGGAGTGGCTCATGACATCAACTCTTTGTCTCAAGGTGTTCTTCAAGATTCAGGTCGTAGTAGTTCTCATTTTCTTCTTCGTTACCTCTTTCCAAGATCTAGTTTATATTCTCTTGTTCCAGAGTGGTGGTAATGTTGCTCATTTGGGTCAATAATTTTGTTCTATCAAGATCATGTTCTCTCCTTTCTTATTCAATTTAGTTGTTTTTTGTGAATCTTGTCCAGTTCTTTCTATCTTATCGAATTTTTGTCCCCTTGTCCTACCGCAGTGCTGCCGAAATCTTTTGTGAATTCTTCCTTGTTGCTCATATCATTCCTCATCGCTTTGCAACCTTCAAGGATCGTTGGTTTCACTCGTTTGTCAAAGAAGCGACTAAGTTTTACCTCTTGCTTTCTCTTCCTCTCCCCCTTTCATTCTTGGATCTCGGGTCGAGATCCTCTTGTAGTGTAGGAGAGTTGTGACAGCCCGAGACCGACGTTTCAGAAGAATCCCCTTTTATTCCGTTTTCATCGTGTGATTATTTTTATTTGTCGCATCATCATCGCATCATGCGCATCGTCCGCATTGCATCGGCACTCCGTTGCCGCCAGTTTTCAAAAATGCATCCCTTATTAGTTGTTGGCTCTCGTCGTTGCCCGTTCTGAGCCCGACCACACACGCACGCGCCCGCGGCACCGTCAAAATCTCGTTTTTAAAACTATGTTTAAAACTTTCTCTCATTGGGTTGAAACTTGGCGTGCGGTCTTAATATAATATAGGTAGGCCGCCTGCCAATTTTCATCGCAATCGGAGTCCGTCTGATACCCGAACGGTCGACCATAGTGGCACCGTATTCAGTGTGTCGTCGGACGTTTTATAGGTGTTTTAAAATACGTTGTCGGGTGTCGTTTTCCCTCTCTTCTCCGGCTAGCAACTCTACACAGCCACTTAACCATCCCCGCGTTCGAGATCGTTTGATTCCGATCGCGTGGTTGAAACCGGGGCGAAATTCTGCTAAACCTAGCCCCCCATTGTTATAAATAGACCCCAGAAACCTGCCTAATCTAGCCCCCCTCTCTCACCTCCTCATTTTTCGCGCCACCCCACCAAACCCTAGCCTCTCTCTCTCCTCCCTCCCTCCTCAGCGCCGCCGCCGGGCCTGCGAGGCCACGCGAGGCCCGCCCGAGCCCGGTTTGCCCCAAGCCGCCACTCGCCCCTGCCTCCCCCGAGCGTGTTGTGCTCCCGCGCCCCTGGTGCCGCGCGCCGCCGGCCTCCCGTCGCTAGCGCATGTGCCCCCCACCGGCCGTGGTCGCCCTGCCGCCAGAGCCTCCACCGTGGCGAGATCCAGCGATGTGTCCAGCCGCCGGCCCTCGTCATTCGCCCGTGTCGCCCTCGAAGTTCCCCGTCGCGCCGCAGGCCAGATCCGGCAAGCTGCCGCCCGGATCCGGACCCTCATGCGCCCCGTCGCCGACCCTCTGCCTCGCTGGGGCGCCGCCGTGCCTCCTGCCCTCGCTCCCGGGGGAGGTGCACGACGAGGCCTCGCCCTCCTGCTCGCCAGCAGAGCCCCAGGCCCAGATCGCAAGGCCCAAACGCGCCAAGCCTCCTGGGCCACAACCCACCAAGGTGAGCCCCCGAGACCCCTCTATCCCTCGCCTAGGCGTTTCCTAGCTATCATGTGCCCACCAAATTAGGCCCGTTAGAATATTTTAGGATTTTCTGATTTACTATTCTCAGAATATATTAAATATTATAACGCCCGTAACTTTTATTCCGTGTATTGGTTCGGAACGAATTATATATGAAACTTGTGTAGTTTTTCGCGTAGATTCATTATTTGCAATTTGCATGCATGTTTGAAGTGATTTGACTTGCCATATGCCTAGAAACACGTGCTGTCCTAATAGGTTGTGTATCCCGTATTTAATTTTGCGCGTGTCTGGATTGTTCCAACCCCGTAGTTTAAATGCTCATGTTTTTAGGGACCTTTTGCCATGTATTTTAGAGTAGTTGTTTGCATTTTTGCATGTAGGTTCCATTGCTAGTTTTTTATATCGTGTTTAGGACATATTCTCGCATATACGTGTGACGATATTTTTATTTTGCAAGCCCACATGTTATATATGTTTCCGGGGTAGTAAAATCCATAAGATTTAATTGTGCACTTAGTTTTAGCTTTTGAGCAAGTTCGTGCGCGTGATATTTTGCCATGTTGCCCTTTCGTTTATTTTGTGTGATTTAATCCGTGCATGATATGAAGGAGTTGTCAACTAGAGATTTGTCCTTGGATATGTATGCTAGCCCATGGTAATTTTGGTTGCAATAGAAATCCATGTTTAGGTGTTGGTTGCTTGCTCTCAATATTCTATGAAATAGTGCATATTTGGAGATGCTGAAATATTTCCAAGTCTGAAATCTGTTGTATTTTGTTGCTGTCTTATCATGAGTTTATCTGGTGATCTATAGCTCTTTTGAGGTAGGTGCAATGGAGTTAGTTGTAGTCCTTAAGATTGTCTAGTATGATGTAAGTTTTCATGCCATTTGGAGTCCTGTAGCATATAGTTTAATTGTTGTCAATATGCCTTCAGATCAAAAACTGCGCTGTCTAAAACTGAAATTTTCACCAAGTCTGAAACTGTGTATGTTAAATGTTATTAGTAGTATGTTGTAGTAGTATGTTGTGAGTTATTTTCTTGCCATTTTGTGAGTTATTTTCCTAGTGATCCATGCCTCCATGCTAAATGTTATTAGTAGTATGTTGTACTGCATCTTGCCCTCTACTGTCCCATGCCTTGTTTGGGCATTTTGGATTTGTGTAGCTAGTTGTTCGAGAGTGTAGAAAATGTTGTGGCTGATTATGGCAGATCATGACTATTTCTTGTATAGCTTGTAGTTGTTGAACCGTGGCTCCGTTTTGATCCTGCCCTATATAAAACTTGCTTAGAATCTCGTGTAGTTTCATATTATCTTTCCGGTTGCATGTTTTGAAATGCTTGTGACTGTCGTTGCACACATATTGCATTCATGCCATCATATCTTGCGGTGTTCGTATCTTTTGAACCGTAGCTCCGTTGGAGATGTTCTCTATATATAAATTGATTGGAATGACGCGTAAATTTACGAGAACCTATTTATTTTGCTGTTTAACAAACATTTAAACGTGTTACTTCAGATCTGGACAGAATTATAAATTAAAGCATGAGGTTATCTCGGAGATGCTATAAGTCGTTTCCGACCTCATTTAAAATGCCTAGATAGGTAGATTAATCACGCTTCACCTCTTGCCATGTTTACCCAACATTTAATATTGTCGTGTACCTAATCGGGATAGAACTAAATAATTCGTATGTGGAGATTCGTCACTATGCAACTCGTTGCATATTGAACTTCACTTAATGTGTAGTGTGTGATTGTTGTGAATTGCCATGCCATGTCTTGCATATATTCAACTGATCATGCATCATATGTGGATTGCATCTTGTCGTGCATGTGCCGTGGTGAATATCTATGTTGATGCTTGTTTCCGGTTTGCTTCATCTCGATAGAGTTCTGCAAGCGTGTCGGAAAGTGAGGACCCGTTCGACTACATTGGTTCGTCTGCTTCACGGAGTCGCTCTTCTTCCAAGCGGGATCTCAGGCAAGATGACCATTTCCCCAGATACCATTACTATCATTGCCATGCTAGTTATTTCAATTCTATCGTTATTGTCTTGTTGCCTACCACCTGTTAAATATCAGCCTCCTAACATTGCCATGAAAACCGTCAACCTGTTCACAACCTAGCAAACCACTAATTGGCTATGTTACCTCTTGCTTAACCATCTGTTAGCGTTGCTAGTTGCAGGTGCAGTTGCTTCCATGTGTCAACATGGGTTCCTTGTTATATCACCATATTGAATGCTATTTAATCTAATGCACCTATATACTTGGTAAAAGGTGGAAGGCTCGGCCTTCCTAGCCTGGTGTTTTGTTCCACCTTTGTCCCCTTTGTTTCGGCTACCGGTGTTATGTTCCATAATTGAGCGCTCCTAACACGATCCGGGTTGTTATGGGGACCCCCTTGATAATTTGTTTTAGATTAAAGCTGGTCTGGCAAGGCCCAACTTTGGTTTTACATTTGCCTAATAACTAATAAATGCATAGTGACCCGCCGGCACCCGCGGAGTAATTAATCAACCCCCCGGCGAGTGCTCCTCATGAGTGTTGGTCCAAAAAAGGGCAGACTGCGGGGCCACCATGGGGAAACTCAAGGTTTGCTACATGTAGGCTTTCCCATCCGGGCGGCCTTGCTGGATTAGTTTTACCTTTTACGAAATATCATGTGCATCGGGATTCCGGTGATGCTTTGGGTAATCTCAGAGTTGAGGTTTTCCACTAAGGAATCCGACGAGATCATGAGCTTCGTGATCGAGGATTTATATGCGGCTTGTGGTAATTTGTGATGGACTAGTTGGAGCACCCCTGCAGGGTTAAATCTTTCGGAAAGCCGTGCCCGCGGTTATGTGGCAACATGGAAACTTTGTTTAACACTGGATCTAGATAACTTGAAGTAAACTTAATTAAAACTTGCCAACTGAGTGCGTAACCGTGAATATCTCTTTCATGAGTTCCTTCTCTGATCGAGGACACGGTGGGGTTATGTTTGACGTAAGTAGGTGTTCAAGATCATTCATTTGATCATCAGTAGTTCACGCCCGCTTTGCATAGATCATCCCCCTCTTTATCCTTGTACTCGTAAGTTAGCCACCTCAAATAAATGCTTAGTCGCGTGTTGCAGCCTCACCACTTAACCATACCTCACCCATTAAGCTTTGCTAGTCTTGATACCTTTGGAAATGAGATTGCTGAGTCCCCTGTGGCACACAGATTACTACAACACCACTTGCAGGTACAAGTAAAGGTTACTTGACGCGAGCGCGTTGATTGTTCATTTAGAGTTGCTTCTTCTTCCTCTTCTTCATCGATCTAGGATGGGTTCTAGGCCGACAGCCTGGGATAGCAAGGATGGACGTCGTTTACTTTTCTCGTTTGTTTTCGTCCGTAGTCGGACCCTCCTCTTCTTCGTGATGTTTATGTAATGTACCGATGATACTCTGATGTAGCTTGTGGCGAGTGTAAGCCAATTCCATATATCTCATCTTTTCAGTACATGTACTTGTAACGATATCCATTCTTGCAAAACGACGAGATGCGCTTCTATCCCTGTCGATGCCCTCACGCCAAAATAAGGATAGGATCGCATCTTGGGTGTTGCAAGTTGGTATCAGAGCAGTACCGACCTAGGAGCCCCCTTGATTGATCGAACTTGGCCAAGTCGAGTCTAGTGAAAAATTGCTTTGAGTCTAGATATATCGGAGAATAGGATTCTTTTTTCTCCTCTTTAATTCTCTGGTGAGGAATCTTGACGTAATAATTTGAATTCTACTCCTCTTCTCACTCAAAAAAAATTTAGGATCACGCAGATATTTTTGGAATCTATATGATGTCGATGTGACGGAGTTGTGTCTTGGTGCCTCCTGTCTGACTTGATTTCTTCCGAGGAGTTGAGCTCCAGGGGATTCTTGAACACATCGTTATCATTTAGATTTCATAGTATCTCAGGACAAAGGATGTTCGAAATTGCTTCAATACTAGTAGTGTCGAGAGTTGTCTGGCTTCCCCAGTACCGGTGCAGAGAGTTCCGGGTGTATCGTCATACTTAGTATCGTTGTGATTACGAGTGTCTGAGATAGATGAGTTTCCGAGATTCTAGTTATGTGTTGACGGATGTGATACACTGGATGGGTTAGTATAGGAGTTGAGTGATATGTTACTCCTTGTATCCGTGGACCAGATTGCATGACCAGAAATTTCGGGAGTTCTTAGGTGGGAATTCAAGTAGTCACTTATAGGGCAATCTTCCAACAAATGCATGATGTTAGGTTGGGGTTCGACATCTAGTGGATTCGTTTGTTCACGATCGTCTTACAGCGGTTCTCGTTGTGTCTTAAAGAGTCCTTGTAGCCTGCTACAACTCGGGGACGCTTCGTATGTCGTGTGCATTGCCTTGTACATGATGGCTACTGTAAGGATCGAGCCCGTGCGATCCTATCCACGAAAATATCGGACGGAATCTCTCTCATGAAGTTGTTCTGGCTTGTTTCGTAAGCCTCATACTTTGTTTTGTTGGAGTATGGTAATTCGAGTTGCTTCGATGTCAAATGGTGATTTCATATCCTTCCAAGAGGTTCTCGTGTTTTATGGGAATGCAAATCCTTTTGCTCAATCAATTGTCATATCAATTCCTTTTCAACCGGTGTCATCGTGTCAGTTCTTTTCATCCCTTGTGCTTCCCTTCAAGTGAATTCAATCCTCTCCAATTTTGCAAGATCATTCTCTCATTTCTTTCCGGAGTTGTCTCATCTGTCCCAAGTTGTCTTTGTTTTCCCCGCCTTTCCGCACTTTTTTCAATGATTGGATTTCATCCAAGTGCATTTCATTTCGTTGTTGCTTCCGCTATCTTTTGTTCCGTGTCCTATCTGGTGATTCATTGTGAAGATTCTCAGGAAGTTTCGTGTTCATCATTTTTCATTCTGGTCATCTTGTCCGGTGAATTCAATTCAGTTATCCGTGTCATCATATCCTTTTCATCCTTGTATTCTTTCCCATGCTGGAAATTCTGTCACGTCTTCCTTGTTTTTCATCTCTCTTTATTCTATCCGGAGTGTTGAAGTTATCTTAGAAGTTCTTGTTATTTTTTCAACGGTGGTTTCTCTGAGTGGGCCCATGATACGTCTCCATCGTATCTACTTTTCCAAACCCTTTTGCCCTTGTTTTGGACTCTAATTTGCATGATTTGAGTGGAACTAACCTGGACTGACACTTTTTCAGCAGAATTGCCTTGGTGTTGTTTTTGTGCAGAAATCAAAGTTCTCAGAACGTCCTCAAATTTTACGGAGAATATTTTTGGAAAATATGAAAAATACCTGCGCAAAGATCCACCTGAGGGGGTGGTCCAGTGGGCCACAAGCCCTGTAGCCACCACCCCCCTCGTGGCGGATGGCAATCTTGTGAGGCCCACGTGGCTCTGCCGCCCCCAATCTTAGCTCTATAAGTTCACTTTCGTCCGAGAAAAAATCAGAAGAGAAGATTTCGTCGCGTTTGCGATACGGAGGCGTCGCCACATCCTGTTCTTCATCTGGAGGGCAGATCTGGAGTCCGTTTTGGGCTCCGGAGAGGGGAAATCGTCGCCATCGTCATCATCAACCTTCTTCCCTCTCCAATTCCATGAAACTCTTCATCGTTCGTGAGTAATCTATTCGTAGGCTCGCTGGGCGGTGATGAGTAGGATGAGATCTATCATGTAATCGAGCTAGTTTTGACGGGGATTGATCCCTAGTATCCACTATGTTCTGAGATTGATGTTGCTACTACTTTGCCATGCTTAGTTCTTGTCACTAGGGCCCGAGTGCCATGATTTCAGATTTGAAATTATTATGTTGTCACCAATATATGTGTGTTTTAGATCCGATCTTGAAGTTGTAGTTACCTACTATGTGTTATGATCCGGCAACCCCGGAGTGACAATAACTGGAACAAGTCCCGGTGATGACCATAGTTTGAGGAGTTCATGTGTTCACCAAGTGCTAATGTGTTGGTCCGGTTCTTTATTAAAAGGAGAACCTTAATATCCCGTAGTTTCCTTTTGGACCCCGCTGCCACGGGAGGGATGGACAATAGATGTCATGCAAGTTCTTTTCCCTAAGCACGTATGACGACACACAGAATGCATGCCTACATCACATTGACGAACGGGAGCTAGCCACAAATCTCTCCTCGTTATAACTGTTGCATGATGAATATCATCCAAACAAATCACCGACCCATTGCCTACGAGTTTTTCCTACTACTACTGTTACTTGTTTTGCTCTGCTGCTACTGCTGTTACTTGTCTTGCTCTGCTGCTACTGTTGTTACTTATCTTGCTCTACTGCTACTGTCGCTTGCTACTGTTGCTACTTGCTACTGCTGTCACTACTGTTGTTCCTTGCCACTGCTATTACTCGTTACACTGTTGCTACCTGCTACAATACTTTTTCTCACGCCGTTGACGGGAAAGAATATTTTCCGTCCACGGGCAACTTCAGGCGCCATTGATACGCAGTTAGGAATAGTCAGTCATCAACAGATCATTTCTGACACCGTTGTTATCATACTAATTTGTTGTTGATACTTTGCTTGCAGATACTAATCTTTCAGGTGTGGTTGAATATGATAAATTCAGCTGCTAATACTCGAGAGTATTATCTCACCTCATGTCTGGCAAATCAACAAATTTGGGTCGAATACTCTACCCTCGAAAACTGCTGCGATCCCACGCGCTGGTGGGCCGTCAACAACATTCTTCTAGTTTCAATTGCCGGAGAGTGCTAGCAGCATTCTTCTGGTGTCGTTGCAGGGGAAGATCTGCTGTCAAGGAGTCAGCATTTTTCTGGCGCCGTTGCCGGGGAAGGTCTGTTGTCACGGAGTCAGTATTTTTCTGGCGTCGTTGCCGGGGAGGTATTGCTATATTCTCTGAGTCACTTGAGATTTATATCTGCTGATCGCTATGAAGAATCTAATGGATCCAAAAACCAAAGTCTTGCCCTGAACTACGAGGGGAGATAAGGAACTGCCATCTAGCTCTACACTTGATTCACCTTCAGTTATGAGTAAGTTTGCGACATCACCTCCTGCTAGAAACCTTGATATGTCGCATGTGCTTGATGATGCTTATGATACTACTGCTAGAGATGCTATGCGTGATACTATGCCTGATGATGCTTTGCCTGATACTGCTAGAGATGCTATGCCTCATGATGCTAGAGATGTTATGCCTGATACTGCTTTGCCTGATGCTGCTACGCCTTATACTGCAAGAGATACTACTATGCCTGATGTTCCACTAGGGGTGCTCCTTGATGCTCATATTGCTAGAGTTACTGCCAATGCTCGTGATGCTTCTGAAACTAACGATAGTATTGAAATAGAACCTGCTTTTGCTCCTGCTAGTTCTAGCTCTCGTAGATATGAATTGCCTGATATACCTGAGGGTTACGTTATGGAGAGCGAGATAGCTAAGGATTTTCTTGCGTGTAAGGATGCCTATGACGCTGAGAAATTACTTCTCAAGTGGATGGAAAAATCTCTAAAAGCTACGATGAAATACGACCCGAAGTTTCCCACTTCACCTATCTTTATCACCAATAAGGATTATGAATTCTCTGTCGATCCTGAGATAATCTCTCTAGTCGAATCTGATCATTTTCATGGTTATGAGTGTGAGACGGTCGTATCCCATCTTGCCAAACTACACGATATAGCCACCCTTTTCACTAGTGAGGAGAAGATCCGCCACTACTACATCCTTAAGTTGTTTCCTTTCTGTCTAAAGGATGATGCTAAAGCCTAGTTCACCTCTCTTGCTCCTGGATGTGTGAGTAGTCCCCAGGATATGGTCTGTTACTTCTGTGAGAAATATTTCCCTGCCCATAAGAAGCAAGCTGCCTTGCAGGAAATATACAACTTTGCTCAACTCCAAGAAGAGAGTCTCCCACAAGCTTGGGGGAGGCTCTTCCAGCTACAAAATGCTTTGCCTGATCACCCTCTTAAGAAGAACGAGATACTTGATATCTTCTATAACGGACTTACTGATGCCTCTAGAGACCACCTAGATAGTTGTGCCGGTTGTGTTTTTAGGGAACGAACTGTAGAACAAGCTGAGACCCTACTAAATAACATCTTGATCAACGATAATGCTTGGACTATTCCTGAACCACCTCCTAAGCCAACTCCTAAGAAAAGAGGTATTCTATTCCTTAGTCCCGAAGATATGCAAGAAGCCAAGAAAACTATGCAAGAGAAAGGCATTAGATCCGAAGATGTCAAAAATCTACCAGCTATTGAAGAGATCCATGGTCTCGATAACCCAATACAGGTAGTAGAAGTAAATTCTTTGCGTAGGTTTGATGAGAGTGATATTCCTTTTGACAAACCTGCTAGCCTATGCTTTGATGAATTTGACAACTTTGTTGCCAAACAACAGAGTTTCAATGATTATGTCAGCAGACATTTGGAACAAAGTACTCGTATGCTTAGCCATTTAAGTGCTTGTGTAGACAGAAATGTCAATGATCTAAAGCTTCTGAGTAAACATGCCTCTATGATTACTACTCAGGTAGAACAAGTACTTAAAGCTCAGAATGACTTGCTCAATGAATTAAATGACAACTCTGTCAGAGTCATTACTAGAGGAGGCAAAATGACTCAGGAACCTTTTTATCCTGAGGGTCATTGTCGTGGTTTTATCACGGCAGATGTCCTCGTGAAAGGACTTAGTGTTGGAGCCATCGCACCTTGGTGGCGACTCAAAGGGGTTGAACTGGAGCGGGACAACGATTTACCCAGGTTCGGCCCCTCGTGAGGAGGTAAAAGCCTACGTCCTGCTTTGTGTTGTATTGATGATGTTTCGATTACAAGGAGGGCGTAACTCGCCTGACCTAGCTCTCGATGATTACTAACCTCCCCTCTCCTTCCCTGGGACTCGCCTTTATATACAGATCGAGCCCTTAGGGTTTACAAGAGTCCTTTCCATTACATAAGTCGTGATTCTTTCTATCTCTAAGTCGCCATGCTTTCGAAGACTTGGAGATCTTCCCAATGATTGATTCTCCCCGAGGATCCTGAACCGCCATCCGGCTCCTGGGCTTACTGGGCCAAAGCTTGAATCGCCAAAGGATGACTCGCCCGCTTGGTGACCCGGCCCAACTAGGGCGGGTTACTTAACAGATAATATCTCCAACATTAGGCCCCAGATTTGACTTGAACCTGTTCACGCCAACTCTCACCTAGTTAGGGGCGACTCACTCTGCTTTCTTTACGCATCATGCGCTTAATCCGCCACCCCTTGTAGGAATATCCAAGTCTCCAAACCGTTTCTTGTTAACACCATCTTATCCCTTTAATCTCAGAAAACATGATGACGCAATCTCCAACGGATCTTTCGGCACAGATATCCTGAAAATCTTGGCGCTATAAAAGCGAATCTTTATCCTCTTTTCAATTCCCGCGCGAGGCGCCTTGATTCCAGCACCCGACCCAATAAATAGGATCAGGGAAGGGGGCAGGGCACATCCCCACCTACCCATTTCGTCGGCCCCTTCTTCCTCGCGACTGCACCGAGAACTCCATCGCTGTCCGAGGTCCTCCGTCTCCGGCCACTGCGTCCGACGCATCTCCAGGCCGACTGTCGGGGGGATAACCCCGGGGTAGGCTCATCAAGCATGTTCCTTAATTTCCGGCCCAATGGACATGAAGGTATGGAGATTCCTAAGGCCCAAGTCTTCTGACCGGCTAGGCATCACCTGCCGGCTCGAAGATGAGGCGGCCACCTTTCTGGCCGGCCAGGCAGCCCCTACCGGATAGAATGCAGGCGGCCTCCCCTTCAGAGCCGGCCTGGTCCCGCCAGCCGGACTGAGGAGGAGGCGGCCACCCTCAGGCCGGCTGACTAAGCAGGCTAGCCGGCCGAGGATCACAAGTCACATCAGATCGTAGGTCAGGAAGAGACCTCACGATTAAAGGTAGCTACGCGTCAGCAAAGGTACAGGATCAGGGCGCCCAGCAGGTACGAGCGTCGGCGGCCACGCCGCTGACGTACCCCGGCTCTGATCCATCGCCTAGCATAGTGTCGGACCGTCACAGTCCCACTCCATTACTGCACTCGGCGTGGGGAACAGTGGAGGCGGTCGTACTGCCTGCCCATGAAGAATCTCGCGGGGCGACGCTTGACGTACAGCGCGTGCTCAGCGTCAACCATACGCGGGAGGCCCATTGGCCAGCCAGCGGGTCCCACAGGCAATCGAGACCATGCAGCCGGCGGGCCCCTCATCGACAAGAGAAGACCCTCGTGGGCCCCTGGCTAGCCGGCGAAGCAGCCAGCCAGGTCCCACGCCTGTACCCTTTATCCATATTGTAGGCCGACGGGTTCATCTATAAAACCCCCCGGTCGCCCCCCATGAAGTGGGGCCGATCATTCACCAGTTATTCTACACTACACACTCACCAACCCACAGAGAGAGAGGTAGAGACGAGTCGGCTGCTCCCCTCTTCCTCCTCCCAACACAGCTCCACGAGCGACATTGTACTCTGTTCCCATACATCAAACACACCAGCAGTATTAGGGGTATTATCTCTACGGAGAGCCCTGAACCTGGGTACATCGTGCGTCCCATGCGTGTACCAACCTCGTTCCCAGCGCCCACCTTTGTCCCTTCGGTTCTACCGACTTTAGCCTACCCATGGCATATGTTGTGAGTATTCACCGACATTTGGCGCCCACCGTGGGGCCGATCGCGGCATCGGTTGGCTTTACGCGCTGGGCGGGGCCTCGCACCTACACCGCCGGATGCATCGCGTCCGGATCAGTCTGCACGCCCGTGGAGCCTGCTTTCGACGAGGCAACACCCATGATGATCGACGTCCCCGTCCGCCATGCGGATTCGGACGAATATTCTGATGACGAGGCGCTCCCTAGCGTCGTCATCGCTTCCATGGAGAACCTCAGTGTCCTCTTCAGCAACCTTCGTCTCAACGACGGCCCACGCTACTTCGGCGAGGACTACGACGTTGAGGCGCTCTGCGCCAGCTTCAGCAGGCTCTCTATCGCTGAGATGCATGCCCACGACGTTTACCCCTGTAACGTCCTCATCTTCAATGGCCCTCCGCCGTCGGTAGGGTTCTTCACCCCATACCACGTTGCTGCCGTCTCCAACACCGTGGAGGTGATGGTTATCGGCGCTGGCACCAGCACGGCTCCCGGCAAGGCCTCCGCAAGCGCCGGCAAGCCCGCTGCGGCCGCCGCTGATACTCTTCGGGACGCCATCGCCGGCCTGAAGACACCGTTCGCCGCTTCCGCCGACCCTGCAGACGCTCGGGCCTCGCCGGAGGAGGCTCGCAAGCGTACCTTGGAGGAGGGCATCGCCGTGGCCTCGGCGAAACATCGGTTGGAGGCTACGCATCGCGAGTATAACTCCGCGTACGGTCTCACTCCGATTTTCGAGGCCCCTAGTCGGCTTGGATCGGTCCGCAGTCGCGGCCGGTTCATCACCGAGGTTCTAGGCGGGGACCTGCCCACCTACGAGACTCCTGCGGCCAACATGCGGGAGGCGCAGGCAGCCATGGAGGAGATGGCAAGCCTGGAAGGCGAGGAGCGCGCCTTCGAGGAGAAGCGTGTCAAGGATCTCCTTGACGCCGCCAACCAGCAACACGCTTGGATTGACCCTGATCAGGCTCAATCGGAGTCCCCGGGACCGAACTCGGGGGCTAGTCGCAACCCTAGTGGCCAGCACCATGCAGAAGGATCTTCCTCGCATCGCCCTTCCGGCTGGAGGGGCGAGGGAAGCCAAGACCGGCGCTCGCAGCGCCAGAGCGAGCACACTTCGGGCTTACGTCGCGGAGGCGACGAGGGCGATTCGGAGTTCGGGGATCTTCCCCTGCGAAGAACTCGCGCCTCCGGCTCCCGAGGCGCCTCCCCTCTCACCACCGGGGCTGGCACCCCCGCCACCCAGGATGAGCGGGACGCTCGCCGGTGTATCATCGCCCTGGCCCATTCGGCCCTCTTGGAGGAAGACGGACCCGTCGGTCCGGCGTGCTTCGGCCCCCGGATCCGAGGGGAGCCGTTCCCCTGAGGTTTCACCTTGCCTAGGGATACACCAAAATACAACGGCACGGCCAAGCCAGAACACTGGCTGATCGACTACACCACGGCCGTAGGCATCGCCAGGGGCAACAAGCGCGTAGCGGTTCGCTACGTGCCACTCATGCTGGCCGGCTCGGCCCGGACTTGGCTTAACAGCCTCCCGGTGGCAGCGTCAACTCCTGGGTGGACTTCGAGGAGGCGTTCGTCCTTAACTTCACTGGCACATACAAGCGCCCTGGCCGGCCCCGCGAGCTAGCCATGTGCGTCCAGAAGGCCGACGAACCCCTTCGCGACTACTTCACCCGGTGGACCGAGCTCCGCAACTCCTGCGAGGGGGTGCATGAGGTACAAGCCATCCAGTACTTCATCGACGGATGCCGAGACGGCACCCTCCTCAAGCACAAGCTCATGTGCGTCGAGCCCACCTCTTTGGCGATGCTCATGGCCAAGGCGGACAAGTACGCCACGGCCGACTCCGCAATGCGCATCAAGGTGACCGCCTTGGACAACGTTGTGCCTGCGCCGGCTACTCCCAAGCCGGTTGGGGACAACCGAGGCGGCCAGAATAACTACAAGCGCAAGTTAGTGGCCAATGTGGAGGGCGAGGCGTCGGCTTCTCAAGCCGGCCCTCCACGAAAGCGTCGCAATCAGGGAAACCCCAACTGACTGCCCAAGCAGTCTCTCGAGAAGCTGCCCGATGCCCCCTGCAAGATACATTCTGGGGCGATGTCGTCTACCCATACCCTTTGACAGTGCAGCGTCGCACGCCGGCTGTCACAAGGGGAGGGCCTGCCGGCTCCTCCGGGTGAGCACACGGCGCCCCGTGCACCGGCTCCCAATCACGCTCCGCTTCCGCCGCCACCGCCTCGCAATGATGGTCCTCACCCTAACGACTACCCTCACCAAGACGGAGCGTTCGTCGTCTTCACCAACAAAGGCGACGACAAACACAGCCTGCGCCAAAGACGGCGCGAGGTAAACGCCACTGAAAGTGCGTTATATCGACTAGAGGGGGGGTGAATAGAAGATTTTTAGAATTTCATCACTGAGGAAATTCCTTTTGAGGAAATTCCTCACTGATGACTAACTTACAGCGGAAACAGTTAAGGATCAGTTGTGTAATCGTTCACAATAGCAGTATTACAAAGTGTAGATTATGAAAACAGATTGCAAGCAAGCAGGCACGCAGAATACAGATGATTAACTCAAGTGAAGAATTTGGGGTTGAGGAAATTCAGAGAAAGTCTTCAGCAAATTCTTCAAACAGTCACAGTGAATGTCATCAACACATAATACAGAGAATGTAAAGAGTTGAGGAATTAGAACCCGATTCTTAGTGAAGACTGTGGTTGATGACCCAGTTCCAACTGCTGTGACAGTTGTACATCTGGTTTGGAGCGGCTTGGTATTTAAACCAAAAGGACACCCAGTGTTGGGACACACAGTCCCTACCGTATTCTCCTTGAGCTAAGGACACACAGTCCTCGCCCAACACTCGTGGTAAGTCTTCAGGGCAGACTTCCAAACCCTCACAAACTCGGTCACCCGGCGATCCACAATTGACTGCTGGATTGCTCTAGACCATGACGCCTAACCGTCTGGAGGATGCATAGTCCTCAAAGGTAAAAGGCTTCAGTCCCACACAGGAACAACTTCTTCAGTGATGCTCGATCACTAGGTTTGGTTTGTGGTTTCGGTGGGTGGTGTATTTCCTCACTGATGATTTACTCTTGAAAGCTCTGAGGAATTGGGTTGCTCTTATGACAAGTGTCAGTTTCTAGCGGAGCAGCCAACCAGCTAGTGGTTGTGGGGGGTGGCTATTTATAGCCTGGGAGCATCCCGACTTGATTTGACATTAATGCCCTTAAATAATATGACCGTTGGAGTGGATAAGATCAGTGACTTGGCGTGGCTTATCGAAACGGTCGGGACTCTCAACTGTGAGAGTCCTCATGTCACTCATATTCCTCACTTGAGGCTTTTGGTAGGATTTGGCTTGGGTTGAGCATCATGAGGAAATCCATTCCATAGTGTTACTTTGACCCCCTTTAACAGTACGGTGTTCCTATTCATCAAATGCGAAGAAAGTAAAACAGAAAACGAAAATCTTCACGCTTCAATTTCTTCAGAACGATTTTCTTCAGGAACCACCGATCTTCTCAATTTCAATCTCTTCATGAGGAATATCAATTTCATCGCAAATTCTTCGCGATTCATTTCTTCAGCTTCAGACCAATTTCTTCAACTGAAGACATATATTTTTAGGGGTCGATATTCTTCAAATATCTCAAACTCCTTAATGACTTATAGATCCTGTGTACACTTAAAAACACATTAGGTACTTAACCTATAAGTCTTCAAACCACCAAAATCACTAAGGGGCACTAGATGCACTTACAATCTCCCCCTTTTTGGTGGTTGATGACAATTAGGTTAAGTCTTCAACAGGGATCAAAAATACGAAGTGTAAATACTCATTTGAGGAATTTGAAAACAAGATTCACAGAGACTCCCCCTGAAGATGTGCATACCTTGAGGATTTTGCTTTTATAGCATATGCACTTGATGATTTATATCATGGAGATCTCCCCCTGAATCTTGTAAATCATGCATACATATAACATGTCATATGAAGAAAATGAAGATGCATGATGGCAAATGGTATCTGACGAATTCCAGCATGCGTGCATTAAAATTTGAGGAATAAGCATGCGAAGAAAAACGTTCAAAAAGCGTCAGAGTACCATCGGGCTTAAGTTACAACTCATTACATAAAAACTTTAGAGGAGCCAAGAGTTTGTAACTTAAATATAGTTCATAAGCCCCAAAAATAAATCCCGTTTGAAGACTAACTCTCAAGTTTCTCCCCCTTTGTCATCCAGGGACAAAAAGGGACAAACTGAGGACTAACGCCCGTGAAGACTTCATTGCTTGGCAGTTGATGAAGATCCTTGGCGCTTCTTTGGTGTAGTCTTCTTCCTTGGGCCTGTCGCGGTGTCAAGTTGTTCCTCATCAGATTCGGCGGTGCGGAAGGACGAGAAGGAACTGTCTTCAAGATCTGGCGCAGGAATGGGTCTGAACTTCTTCTTGGGAGGCCACGACCAGTCAAAGTCCTGCTCAAAGTTCAATTCTTCAAGCTCAGTCTGGGTCTTCAGATGTGCAAGGGTAGCCCAGGTGCGATCAAAAACCTCATGCAGATAGTGATGATTAAGCTTCACACTGTTCTGTGTCTCAGTGAGGGTTTTCACAATGGCACCAAACTGGCGTTTGACCCATTTGTGATTGTGATCCACCTTCTGATGAAGACCGAGAAGAAGTTCTCTGGTGGTTAGCACACGAGGAGGAACAGGGCTTGGCGGACGAGTCTCAGTGTCGTCCCATGAGGAATATGCATCTGGTTCTTTGAACTGGCCATCAAGGGGCCTGCTTCCTTCATCTATCACAGACTTTCCTTTTCCCTCAATGGGCTCGAAAGTCTTCTTGTTGACCCGGATAGGAGGCGTATAACCAACATGGTTCTGGAAATCTGCGTGAAAGTTGATGCATGTCCTTGTCCTGAGGAATCTCATGATCCATGGTGCATAGATTTTGTGATCATAGGGGCACATTGCATTGTCAGCCAAAGTCCTCAAGAAGAAATCATGGATATTCATGGGGATACCGTGAATGATGTTGAAGAGGATGTTCTTCATGAGGCCGACGACATCTTCGTCATCATCATGGCCTTTGATTGGTGCTAGCACACTGCAGAGAATGCGGTAGACAGACCGGGGTGTGTACTTTAGCTCATGGACGAGGAATGTGGTTCTTGAGGGTTTTCCTGCAGCCAAAGGCTTCATGAGGACTTCCATCATTCCATTTGGCAGCTAACGCTCACCATAAAGCTTCACTGCCCCTTCTGAAGGAATTGGTACGGGCATTTCTCTGAGGAGTTCAGACGCTGGAGCCTTGTAGTGAGTATTTTGGGTCATCCAGTCGAACACCCAAGTGTGGATGTCATCAGCATTGCCCGAGATGTGCAGAGTTGAATAGAACTGAAGAATTAGCTCACTATTCCAATCTGATATGTCGGAGCACATAGAGAGCAAACCTGCATCATGTAGTACACTGAGGACTGGTTCCATGCAGGGAATTTCTTCAAGGTCAGCATGAGGAATGTGCCTGTGCTGGAATATCTTGTTGCGGCCACAGAGCACAGAAGCATAGTAGTTCATCTGCGTTCTTGTCCAAAACTTCAGATGCCTCATTTGAGGCTTGTCATAAGGATTCTCTCCGATGAAATACATACGTTCCTCAAAGAAATTCTCTTTCTGAAACTTGGGCCTCTTCGAGAATGTCAGACGCTGAACTGGATTGAGATTGTGCTGAGGAATGGGAGGGGAAACAACCATGGTAGATTCTGGGTTGAGGACAATGAATTCATAGTCAGGGGCGGGAACATTTTCTTCAGCAGTTTCCTCAGGATGAGGAATTTCTTCATCCTTCTCAGCTTGAGGAGTTTGACCAACTTGTTCAGTGGGAGGAGCCTGCTCAGACTGGACATTTCCTTCAGCTTGATTTTCATCAGCTGACTTTGTGGCAGAAGCAGATTCATCAGCTGCTGCAGCTGAGGCTTCGGTAGTCTCTTTCTGAGGAATTTGAGGTTGAGGACTGTCATCAATCTGTATTTCCTCATCAGTATGCTCCTCAGAGGCAGCATCCTTTATTTCCTCATCTGCCCTCGTAGTGTGGTCACCAACGACGACCATTTCAAATGAGGGTGCAACATTAAGAGGCACCGGGTCCGGTGGGGCAGATTCTTCAATTTCCTTGAGGCGTTTTGCCTCAATCTTTTCTTCTGCTGAGGAAGCTTTTCTCTTCTTCGCTTCCTTCTCAGCAGCCCTTGTCTTTTTCGCGTCTGATGCAGACGGGATTAACTTCTTCACCTTTGATGTTTTTGGGGAAGGTGTATTCTTAACAGATTCTTCAGCTGGCAGTGAGGAACCAGCTGGAACATAGTTATCAGCCTGCTTTGGTGAAGCAGCTGGATCGGTAGCAGTTTCATCAGGAGCAGTCTCAGTGATGATTTCTTCAATGGCCGGCTCATCAGCACGGCGCTCTTGGTATTGTTCCTCAGCTTGAGGAATTTCCTCCTCAACAGGAGATGCGTCTTTTGGCTGTTCAACCAAGGGCTGAGGAGTTGGTGCTGGTGGGGGGTGACGTCTGTTGTAGTCATCAACAGCACTAGTGGCTAGCTTGATGAAATTGCTTTTGATGCTTGTTCGATCTGACAGTTTCTCACACTTGTTAGTCAAGGCTTGCTGTTCTGCCTGGGTGGACACCAATGCTTCAGGCGTCAGCTTGAGAACATTTTTCCTGAGGAATTTCTCCTTTCTGGCCTTTGCAATCTTTGCCTGCTTGGCCTTCTGTTCCTTCCACTTGGCTTCGTTTATGAAAGTAGCCACCATGTGGCTGACACCAGGAGGAAGTTTCAAATCATCAATGGGTGTGTTTCGATCTTCATACCACACATTGATGAAATCGATGAGGACCTTGGGGTCCATCGCCAGAGGAATAGCACTGCCTCATGCTTGTGCTACCCTTTCTTGTTTGTTCCTGATGATGGCTTCCAGAGTTTCATCATCATATTCTTCACTTCCCTCTGATGTAGACGGGACTGTGATGATTTTGCTTGGACTTGGCAGAGGTGCAGGTTCAGTAGTAGCGAAAGTCTTCACATGGGGAGTTGAAGACTTTGTCTCCGAGCTAGTTGCAGCTGGGAGTGAGGAGCTGGAGCTGGCAGTCGTAGTCTTCACGACTTTCTTCTGTACTGGCTTTGGAGGTGGAGCTGAGGACTTTGGTGTAGATGCAATTGGTGCTGAGGGTTTTGGCGCTGATGGTTTTGGTGTGGACGGTTTTGGAACCGAGGGTTTTGGAGCTGAGGGTTTGGTGACTGAAGCCTGTGCAAACTTTTCTTAGGGTTTTGAAGCTTTTGCCTTTGCTGGCACAGACTTTGGTTGAGGAATCTCGGAGCCTGAGGTTTGTGCTGCTGAGGAATGAGCAGCACCGGAGGCAGCAGCTGAAGATTCATGAAATTTCTTCACTGCTGTTTCTGCTTGTTTCTTGAGCTTGGCCAGATGCCTTTCTTTTTCCTCTGGATAGTCATCAAGTGTCATAAGACTTGAGGGATGAGCAACTTGATGATCCTCAAGCGGGGCCCTTCTGCCAGGAGGCTTCAAAGCGAATTTCTTCGCATATTTTGGAGTCACAAACCTGTACTCCTTCCACTCCTTTGCCCATCTGCGTTCAATTTTCTGCAGCCTAATCTTCCTTTTAGGCATTGTTTCAGGTTCATCATCAGGCGTGCAGTATTCCACGTATATGTCATCAGGAATGTCCACAGCTGTGTTCTGCTCCAGTTTCTTTCCTCCCCTCTGTTTCCTTTCTTCCTCCATTTTCTTCAGACGAGGAACTATCTGAGGATTTTGAACTCTTGAGGATTCTGATGAGCCTTGAAGAGTTTCTTCCAGAAACGCTGCAAATGAGTTAATGTGATGAGAACCGAGAGATTCATCAGCTGACATGTGTGTACCTGTGAACAGAGTATAGGTGCGAGGAATTTGGAGAGGTCATATGCGTTCTCAGATTTGAAGAAAATGGAAAAGTTTGATAGTTTGAGGAATATAACCAGTGGTTGAGGAATTTGCTTAAGCATTCTGTTCTTGGGTTCCAGAGTTGTACAAATCCGAAAATTCGCACAATTGAGGAATCTCGTGAAATTCTTAGATGCTTAGCTAGTTCATCAATGATTGTGGTGATGGATAGTGTTTGAGGAATCATGTGTGCATCATGTCTTGAGGAAAAACATATTTCACAAGGGAGAGGTAAAATTTTAGATCTAATCTGTTGTAAAAAATGGGATATAATTACCCTGGAAGGTGCGAACGAAGAACACAAAAAGGTGGCGTTGAAGAGGCTCTTCGGTCAAGTGTCCAATGCACCCTAACTTGGCAGTAGAGGACGTCTACGGCGGCGGCGGACGTAGATGTTCCGTCTCGGGCGTGATCCTGGCGGCGAGAAGGTTGAGGCATTGAAGCTCTTCCTTGCCGGCGACAAGACTACCAGCGGTGGCGCTAGGGTTCGGTGTGCTGTGGCAGGAGAGCGATGAGGCGAAGAAGATGATACCGAGGGGGTTAAGGACATATTTATAGCCTGAAAGTTACTGTTTGGCGCGAAAGTTTCGGACCGAATAGCCCTTGCCTCTACGTCTCCGCAGGACACGTGTAGCTCCCGTATGATGCGGTGGAGATAGTGGAGATCGTGGCTATCCAATCGTGGGAAGTGGGGGTTCAGTTACTGTTCCTTTGAAGAAAATAATTTTTCGAAGATTTGAGGATTTTCATTACAAAATCATCAGCTGACAAGGATGCGGTGAGGATTTTGAACAAAGTTTCAAGTAGAACGCATATGAAGAATTGAATAGACTGGATAAGTATAGCATAGAGGGGAAATAGGGTCCGATCACATTCACTTAGCAGAAACATCAACTTGAAGAAATAGCAATAAGTGAATGTTGTTGAGGACTAGAAATCACAGTCTATCTAGGCAAATGAAAGTCATCAAGTGTTTTTGAAGATTTTGCAATAGATCATCACAATTAAGAACAGTTGTTTTGATGAAAAATGCATTGTGAGGAATTTGATCATTTGAAGAAAATCAACTTGAGGAATTTCACATTGGGCGGAGGCGTTGCCCACCATATAAGAATGTTGATTACAGACGCTGCGTACCATTGTCGTAGGGCCCTGAGAATCAATTTCTTCGTTAATTTCTTCACATTCAGAGTGATTTTCTTCATTGGTTGAAGAAAATCGTTTCATCATGTGTTGCACATCTAAGTCATCAACTTTGCATAAGTGTTAGGATGTGTGCATGTTTTTACAAAACATTTGAAGACTCTAAGATATTTAGCTCACACCGCAACTTGCAAAACCTTTTCTCATCCAAGGGCTTAGTGAAGATATCAGCCAGTTGATCATCAGTCTTCACATGGTCGATGAGGATATTGCCCTTGAGGACATGGTCCCGAAGAAAATGATGACGAATCTGGATGTGCTTGGTCTTCGAGTGCTGTACTGGGTTGTAGGCAATCTTGATAGCACTCTCATTGTCACAGTAGAGAGGCACATTCTTCATGTTGATGCCGTAGTCCTTGAGGGTTTGCTTCATCCATAGTAATTGAGCACAGCAAGAACCAGCAGCAATGTACTCAGCTTCGGCAATGGAGAGTGATACGCAGTTCTACTTCTTTGAGGACCAGCAAACAAGTGATCTTCCGAGGAAATGGCATGTGCCAGATGTTGACTTGCGATCCACACGGTCACCAGCATAGTCTGAATCAGAATACCCTACCAGATGAAGATTGGAGCCCTTGGGATACCATAATCCTAGTGTTGGTGTGTGAGCTAAGTATCGAAGAATATGTTTCACAGCCTTATGGTGTGATTCCTTTGGTTTTGCTTGAAAACGTGCACACATGCAAACACTAAGCATTATGTCTGGCCTAGATGCACATAGATACAATAAAGAGCCAATCATAGAACGGTATACCTCTGATCGAAATCTTTACCATTTTCATCAGTGCCAAGGTGACCGTTGGTAGGCATTGGAGTCTTGGCACCTTTGCATTCATGCATGTCGAATTTCCTCAGAACATCCTTGAGGTATTTCTCCTGTGATATGAAGATTCCATTGTTTTGTTGACGAATTTGAAGACCTAAGAAGAATTTCAGCTCCCCCATCATAGACATCTGATATTCTTCACTCATCATATAGGCAAATTCATCACTGTATCTTTTGTCAGTACGGCCAAATATGATATCATCAACATAAATTTGACATACAAACAGTTCATTATCATAAGATTGTGTGAAAAGAGTTGGATCGAGTGAACCAGGTTTGAAGCCTTTCTTCATGAGGAATTCCTTCAATGTATCATACCATGCCCGAGGGGCTTGCTTGAGGCCATACAGAGCCATTTTGAGTCTGAAGACTTTGTCTGGATTCTTTGGATCCTCAAAACCTGGGGGCTGAGCAACATATACTTCTTCCTCAAGCTTACCATTGAGGAATGCACTTTTCACATCCATTTGATATAAGATGATGTTACGATGATTAGCATAAGCAAGTAGAATTCGAATAGCTTCAAGTCTAGCAACAGGCGCAAAAGTTTCATCGAAATCTATTCCTTCAACCTGGGTGTAGCCTTGGGCTACAAGTCATGCCTTGTTCCTCACCACTTGACCGTCCTCATCTTGCTTGTTTCGGAAAATCCACTTGGTGCCGATGATGTTATGCTTGCGAGGATCGGGTCGTTTGACGAGCTCCCATACGTCATTCAGCTTGAATTGAAGAAGTTCGTCTTGCATGGCTTGGATCCACTCCGGTTCCAGAAAAGCCTCAGCTACTTTTGAGGGTTCTGTGATAGATACAAAAGAGAAATGCCCACAAAAGTTAACTAAGTGTGAAGCTTTTGAGCGAGTGAGAGGACCTGGCGCGTTGATGTCGTTGAGGATTTTGTCAAGTTCTACTTCATTTGCAATCCTCGGATGAGCTGGTTGAGGATTTTGTCTGGGCTGAGGAAGTGGTGTAGTTGCAATTTCCTCAGGAGCATCTTCTTGGTTTCTGTCAGCGATAGGGATTATTTCTTCTTCAATTTCCTTAGTGGGAACTATGTCTTCAGTAGGCTTAAGCTTTATCGCTTCCTCAGGGGACAGTTTATCTGGATCAGAAGGCAATTGCTCTCTTTGCGAGCCATTAGTTTCATCGAACCGCACATCTACAGTCTCAACAACTTTGTTGTGATAGTTGTTGAAGACTTTGTAGGTGTGCGAGTCCTTTCCATAACCGAGCATAAAACCTTCATGTGCCTTAGGTGCAAATTTTGAGCTATGGTGAGGATCTCTAATCCAGCATTTTGCACCGAAGACTTTGAAATAACTTACATTGGGTTTCTTCTCAGTGAGGAGTTCATATGAGGTTTTCTTGAGGAATTTGTGAAGATATACCCTGTTGATGATATGGCATGCAGTGTTGATTGCTTCAGGCCAGAAGCGACGAGGAGTCTGATATTCTTCAAGCATAGTTCTTGCCATTTCAACCAGAGTCCTGTTCTTTCTTTCGACAACACCATTCTGCTGAGGAGTATAAGGAGCAGACAATTCGTGAGTAATACCAAGTTCATCAAGATAATCATCAAGACCAGTGTTTTTGAACTCGGTTCCATTATCACTCCTAATATGTTTGATCTTGATGCCGAAGTTCGTCGAGGCCCTTGAAGAAAATCGTTTGAAGATTTCCTGCACTTCAGTTTTATACACTATGATATGCACCCAAGTGTATCTGGAATAATCATCAACTATGACAAAGCCATATAGAGATGCTGCATTGGTTAGTGTTGCATAGTGAGTAGGTCCAAATAAATCCATATGAAGCAATTCAAATGGACGTGTAGTGGTCATGATGGTTTTGGAGGGATTCTTGGATCTGGTCATTTTCCTAGATTCACAAGCACCGCAGAGATGATCCTTGAGGAATTTGACTGATTCGATGCCAATGACATGCTTCTTCTTTGCAAGTGTGTGCAAATTCCTCATGCCTGCATGACCTAGTCTTCTGTGCCACAGCCATCCTTCCGAGGTTTTTGCTAGTAAGCAAGTGGCTGGTTGAGGACCTGTAGAGAAGTCAACAATGTACAAATCCCCTCTTCTTACACCTTCGAAGACTTTGGATCTGTCAGATTCCATGATGACTACACATCTATATCTACCAAAGATAACAATCATATCAAGATCACAAAGCATCGAGACTGACATGAGGTTAAAACCAAGGGATTCAACAAGCATCACTTTGTCCATATGCCTATCCTTGGAAATAGCTACTTTGCCAAGTCCCAATACCTTGCTTTTACCTTTATCAGCATATGTGATTTGCTTCAGAGGTGATGGAGTTAGTGGCATATTCATCAGTAGGCTTTTATCACCAGTCATGTGATGTGTGCAGCCACTATCGAGAACCCACTCAGTGTTTTTGGGTTTGTCATCCTGCAGATGAATTAGTACAGCTTACCATCTCATATGCTTCAAGTTTGAAGAATATGATACTAATTTCATCAGTTTAGTGATATCATCACAACAGAAATGTAAGGACGTGTGAAATATTTCTATTTCATCAATCATTAGCTTGCGTCCCATCAAGCATTTCCTCAGGTCTCCAGCAAATTCTTCAGATGATGATTTTCATCTGGAGACCTGACCTGCAGAAGTGATTAGTTTGATTTCTTCACCACCCACATCTGAAGGGGTGGCAAAGCGTTCAACATCCTGCGAGCACCATATGAGAAAGGTTGCATTGAAGCTAATGCACTTCTCTTAACAGTAGGGGGGTTAAAGTACTCATGTGAGTATGCAGAGAACTGGTTTGAGGATTTATGAACATAATGATTTGAAGAGTAGCGCTCATAATCATATTCCTTGTAGTTTCCCTGCATGTTCGACGTATAAGCACGGGTATGAGCATAGTTTTGACCAGTTGAGGATTTTGATCCTCTTGAAGACTTTGGTCCTCCTGAGGAATTTGATCTGGGGTTCAGATTCTTCAGAGGTGATGTCATGAGGACATTCACTTGAAGATTTTCAAGACAGCTTTTGGGAACCCAGATTTTCCTCAGAGGAGGGCCATTCCTGCAGTTAGTTCCAACATATCGAGCAAATACTTCACCAGATTGATTTTTGAACAGTTTATAGTTGGAATCAAATGACTCATCCGAGGAATAGGATAATTCACATGAGAAGCCAGTTAGATTAGATGGATCAAAAGGAGGCCCAATAGCAGCAACCCATGAGGTTTTGGGATACTGCTCAGGTTTCCAATAAGATCCATCAGCATTCAATTTCCTCTCAAAAGCAATTCCTTCTTTCCTCGGGTTCCTGTTCAAGATCTGCTTTTTGAGCACATCACAAAGGATTTGATGTCCTTTGAGGCTTTTGTACATGCCTGTCACGTACAATTCCTTCAACCCTGCATTTTCATCAGTGACATTTGTGTTTTCCTCAAGTGAGGAAATAGACACAACAGGTGCAGTTGAAGAATTTGTAGCAGTGGTAGCATTTGAAGATTCTGGTGAAGAATTAGCAGTTTCACGATCAATGCATTTAAGACATGGAGGAATAAATTCAACTTGAATAGCGCTGATCTGTTGAGCTAGTAATGAATCATTTTCCATACGAAGATCATCATAAGACATCCTCAGCTTCTCAAGATCAAGCTTCCTTTGAAGAAATTCGTAGGAAAGCTTCTCATGATCAGTGAGGAGTGTATCATAATGATCCTGAAGAATATCAAATCTAGACTGAAGATTTTTCATGTCATCAGCGAGGATTTGATTAAGATTCATTTCTTCATTCAACAGATCATCACTTTTGTCTAGCAGTTTTTGAAGCTTTTCCAGAGCAGTTTGTTGTTTAGTGGCAATGATGGCAAGTTTACTGTAACTGGGTTTTTTGTAATCATCATGTTCACAGTCACTTGAATCAGAGGAGGAGGCATTATGTGATACCTTTGAACCTTTTGCCATGAAGCAATAGGTTGGAGCGAAGTCATCAGCATAGTCATCAATATGGATGGTGCACTCATTTTCTTCAATATTGAAGATTGACTTGCTGACGAAATTGGTAGGTAGTGCAAGACTAGCCTGTCCGGATTCTGAATCTTCTCCAGAGCCTTCTTCATCATCACATTCTTCTGATTCTGCCTCGGAATCCATTTCCTTGCCAATAAGTGCCCGAGCCTTTCTGAAGCTAGTCTTCTTGTGTGAGGAGGACTTTGAAGATGAGGATTTTGAGGATTTCTTCTTCTTCCTTGAGTCATCAGAACTGTCATCCTTGTATTTCTTCTTCTTTGATTCCTTTCCCCAGCGAGGACAATCAGCAATGTAATGACCTGATTTCTTGCACTTGTGACAGGTCCGTTTCTTGTAGTCCTCAGATGCAGATTCTGATTTCCTCATGTCTCTTCTTGATGATTTCCCGAACTGGCCTCGTCGTGTAAATCTCTGGAATTTCCTCACAAGCATTGCAAGCTCCTGTCCAAATTCTTCAGGGTCACAACTGTTGTCATCTGTTTCTTCTTCAGATGAGGAAATTGCTCTAGCCTTCAGTGCTCGTGGTCTGGAATAGCTTGGTCCATATAGATCTCTCTTTTCTTCTTGCTGGAATTCATGAGTATTTAGCCTTTCAAGAATATCAGCTGGATCTAGCATCTTGTAGTCTGGTCTTTCTTGAATCATCAGAACTAGAGTGTCAAATGAAGGATCCAAGGATCTCAGCAGTTTCTTCACAACTTCGTGATCAGTGATGTCTCAAGCTCCCAGTGCTTGCAGTTCATTTGATATATCAGTGAGGCGATCAAAGGTGTCTTGGCAGCATTCATTGTCATGTCTCTTGAAGCGATTGAAGAGATTGCGAAGAATATCAACACGAGAGTCACGCTAGGTTGATACTCCTTCATTTACCTTGCACAATCTCTCCCAGATCAGTGTTGCAGATCCCAAAGCACTTACTCTTCCAAACTGACCTGGGCTCAAATAGCCACAGATGATGTTCTTCGCTTGAGAATCGAGTTGCTTAAATCTCTTCACATCAGCTGCAGTGACACTAGCAGAAACGAGGGGAACGCCATTTTCCACAATATACCAGAGATCATTGTCAATTGCTTGCAGATGCAGTTGCATTTTGTTCTTCCAGAAAGGAAAGTTCTTCCCTTCGTAGGTGGGACATGGTGCAGTCACCTTGAACATGCCTGCAGTCGACTTAACTAAAACTCCAGGTGGTTAAACCAAAATCACACAGAACAAGGGAGTACCTTGCTCTGATACCAATTGAAAGTGCGTTATATCGACTAGAGGGGGGGTGAATAGAAGATTTTTAGAATTTCATCACTGAGGAAATTCCTTTTGAGGAAATTCCTCACTGATGACTAACTTACAGCGGAAACAGTTAAGGATCAGTTGTGCAATCGTTCACAATAGCAGTATTACAAAGGGTAGATTATGAAAACAGATTGCACAGCAAGCAGGCACGCAGAATACAGATGATTAACTCAAGTGAAGAATTTGGGGTTGAGGAAATTCAAAGAAAGTCTTCAGCAAATTCTTCAAACAGTCACAGTGAATGTCATCAACACATAATACAGAGAATGTAAAGAGTTGAGGAATTAGAACCCGATTCTTAGTGAAGACTGTGGTTGATGACCCAGTTCCAACTGCTGTGACAGTTGTACATCTGGTTTGGAGCGGCTTGGTATTTAAACCAAAAGGACACCCAGTCCCGGGACACACAGTCCCTACCGTATTCTCCTTGAGCTAAGGACACACAGTCCTCACCCAACACTCGTGGTAAGTCTTCAGGGCAGACTTCCAAACCCTCACAAACTCGGTCACCCGGCGATCCACAATTGACTGCTGGATTGCTCTAGACCATGACGCCTAACCGTCTGGAGGATGCACAGTCCTCAAAGGTAAAAGGCTTCAGTCCCACATAGGAACAACTTCTTCAGTGATGCTCAATCACTAGGTTTGGTTTGTGGTTTCGGTGGGTGGTGTATTTCCTCACTGATGATTTACTCTTGAAAGCTCTGAGGAATTGGGTTGCTCTTATGACAAGTGTCAGTTTCTAGCGGAGCAGCCAACCAGCTAGTGGTTGTGGGGGGTGGCTATTTATAGCCTGGGAGCATCCCGACTTGATTTGACATTAATGCCCTTAAATAATATGACCGTTGGAGTGGATAAGATCAGTGACTTGGCGTGGCTTATCGAAACGGTCGGGACTCTCAACTGTGAGAGTCCTCATGTCACTCATATTCCTCACTTGAGGCTTTTGGTAGGATTTGGCTTGGGTTGAGCATCATGAGGAAATCCATTCCATAGTGTTACTTTGACCCCCTTTAACAGTACGGTGTTCCTATTCATCAAATGCGAAGAAAGTAAAACAGAAAACGAAAATCTTCACGCTTCAATTTCTTCAGAACGATTTTCTTCAGGAACCACCGATCTTCTCAATTTCAATCTCTTCATGAGGAATATCAATTTCATCGCAAATTCTTCGCGATTCATTTCTTCAGCTTCAGACCAATTTCTTCAACTGAAGACATATATTTTTAGGGGTCGATATTCTTCAAATATCTCAAACTCCTTAATGACTTATAGATCCTGTGTACACTTAAAAACACATTAGATACTTAACCTATAAGTCTTCAAACCACCAAAATCACTAAGGGGCACTAGATGCACTTACAGCCACTGTCCCCCCGGTTCCCCACTACATGCATTGGTCTGACAAACCAATCACATGGAGCCGGGTGGACCATCCTGTGGTGATGCCCAACCCGGGGTCATACGCGCTCGTCCTCGACCCCACCTTCGCCTCCAAAAGGCTCACCTGCCGATTCTCCCGGGTGCCAGTCGATGGCGGCGGCAGCATCAACATCCTCTACCTCGACACTCTCCGCAAGCTCGGGCTCAAGGAGACGAACGTCCTGTCAACCAGCACTGTCTTCCATGGCATCGTGCCTGGGCAGTCATGCTCGCCCATCGGCAAGATCCATCTGGACGTCCTCTTCGGCGACAAGGCCCACTTCCGCCGAGAGTCCATATGGTTTGAGGTAGTGGACCTCAGTAGCCTGTATCACGCGCTGCTGGGGATACCGGCTCTAGCCAAGTTCATGGCTATTCCGCACTACGCCAACCTGAAAATGAAGATGCCGGGTCCCAAGGGCATCATCACTGTTTTTGGCGACTACAAGAAGTCGCTCGAGTGCGCCCAAGATAGCAGCCGCCTCGCCGACGCCTTGGTGATTGCTGAGGAGAAGCGGCAGATCAACCGGCTCGTGGCCCAGGCTACCGAGCAGCTAGCGATTCCTTCTCCTCCGTCCCAATCGGCCGGCGAGGGCTCTTTCAAGCCGGCTAAAGAGACCAAGCAGGTCCCACTCGACCCTGCTAACCCGAAGCAGTGCATCACCATTGGGGCTGGCCTCAGCCCCAAATAGGAAGGCGAGCTCGTCGACTTCCTTCGTGAGAATCGGGACATCTTTCCATGGTCCCCCAAGGACATGTCGGGTGTTCCGAGGAAGTAGGCCGAGCACAAACTTCACGTGCTACCGGATGCAAAGCCGGTGAAGCAACCTTTGCGCCGCTTCGTCGAGGGGAAGCGGCACACAATCGGAGAAGAGATCACCCCGCTCCTTGCAGCCGGCTTCATCATGGAGGTTTTCCACCCGGACTGGCTGGCGAACCCAGTCCTGGTGCTGAAGAAGAACAACACATGGCGAATGTGTATTGACTACACTAGCCTGAATAAGGCATGTCCGAAAGACCCTTTCGTGTTGCCTAGGATAGATCAAGTGATCGACTCCACTGCAGGCTGCAAACTGCTGTCGTTTCTGGATATTTATTCGGGCTACCATCAAATCAAGCTGGATCCAGCAGATCGCCTGAAGACCTCCTTCATCACGCCCTTCGGAGCCTATTGCTACACCACCATGACGTTCGGTCTGAAGAACGCAGGTGCGACATTCCAACGTTGCATGCAGCAGTGCCTACTGCCACAGATTGGCAGAAACATCCACGTCTATGTGGATGATATCATCGTCAAGACGAAGCAGCACTTCAGCCTCCTCGACGACCTGCAGGAGACGTTTGCCAATTTGCATGAATACAAGATCCGACTCAACCCTGAGAAGTGCGTCTTCGGCGTCCCAGGCGGCAAACTCTTGGGGTTCTTCGTATCGGCCCGCGGCATCGAAGCGAACCCTGAGAAGATCAGCACCATCGAGCGAATGGTGCGGCCGGCTCGGATCCTCGACGTCCAGAAGTTCGCCGGCTGCTTGGCATCCCTCAGCCGGTTCGTCAGCAGGCTTGGCGAGAAGGCCCTTCCACTCTACCAGCTCATGAAGAAGACGATGAAGTTCGAGTGGAACGACCAGGCGGACGAAGCCTTCCGCAACCTCAAGCGGGTAATCTCGAGCCTGCCAATCTTGGCAGCCCCAACTGAAAGGGAACCCATACTCATATACATCGCGGCGACCACTGGCGTGGTCAGCGTAGTGTTGGTAGTTCAGCGCAAAGAGGAAGGCAAGGCTCTGCCAGTGCAGCGCCCTGTCTACTACCTTAGCGAGGTCTTGACTACCTCTAAGCAGAACTACCCTCATTATCAGAAAATATGTTATGGTGTTTACCTTGCTGCAAAGAAATTAAAACAATACTTCCAAGAGCATGCCATCATTGTGGTGAGCATTGCTCCTCTCTCAGAGATCATGGGCAACCGTGATGCCACGGGCAGAATTGCCAAATGGTCCATCACCATGGCGGACCATGATATCCGGTACGAGCCTCGCACCGCCATCAAATCACAGGTGGTGGCCGACTTCTTAGTCGACTGGGCCGAAACCCAGTTCGAGCCACCACCTCCAGACTCCACGCATTGGCAGATGCACTTCGACGGCTCGAAGATGCGGACAGGACTAGGAGCCGGCATCATCTTAACGTCTCCGAAAGGGGACCAGCTCAATTACGCTCTCCAGATCCACTTCGCCGCCTCCAACAACGTCGCCGAGTACGAAGCACTGGCTCATGGCCTCTGGCTTGCCAAGGAGATCGGCATCCGACGGCTCATATGCTTCGGCGATTCAGACTTGGTGGTGCAGCAGGTCTCTGGCGAATGGGACGCCAGGGACGCCAACATGGCGAGCCACCGCTTCCTCATCCAGCAGCTCAGCGGCCCCTTCGAGGGTCGTGAGTTCCACCATGTTCCCAAGGCGGAAAATGAGGCGGCCGATACGCTGGCGAAGATCGGCTCCACGAGGCAGGCCATCCCAGCCGGCGTCTCCCTCGAGCAACTCCACAAGCCGTCTATCAAGCCGTCTCCCGAGTCGGCATCAATCTTCGTACCAGCCGACTCGATGATACAAGTGCCGCCAGGTCCGCCAGCTACGCCGGCTGTGGACCCCACGTCGGCCGCACTGGTGGCACCGGCTCCAAATGCGGCACCGACCGAGTCTACGGTGCAAGCGCCGTCGGCTCCACCCACTACGCCGGCTTCGGATCCTAATCTGGCTCCATTGGTCCAACCGACTCCAATAGCGGCACCAGCTACAACGACAACCCCGGCTCTATCCAGGCTCGAATCCTCCCAGTGGGTGGACGTCATGGAGATAGACGGTGAGCCGGCTGCAGTAATAACACCATCAAGCTCGGGGGCGGCAGAAGCCCCCAACAGTCAAAACGAAGCAGAGGCGACCCTTGTGTCGGCTCCATCATGGACTCAGGCCATTTCGGCCTTCCTTCTTAGCGGCGAACTTCCTCAGAACGAGGCGGAGGCGAGACAGATCCAGCGCAGGTCCGCCACCTATGCCATCATCAATCGCGAACTGGTGCGACGCACCACGACCGCGTGTTCCAACGCTGCGTCGAATCAGAAAAAGGGCAGGAGATCCTCACAGACATCCACCATGGGGAGTGTGGGCATCATGCCGCCTCCAGAACCCTGGTGGCCAAAGCATTCCGCCATGGATTCTACTCGCCCACGGTCCCCGAGGAGGCTGTGGATCTGGTGGAAAAATGCGAAGGCTGCTAACGCTTCAGTGCACAAAGCCATATGCCGCCTTCAGCGCTGAAAACCATTCCCTTATCATGGTCGTTCGCCGTCTGGGGACTGGACATGGTTGGGCCCTTCAAGACGGCTCGCGGAGGGATGACACATCTTTTGGTAGCCGTCGACAAGTTCACGAAGTGCATCGAAGCCAGGCCCATCAAGAATCTTGACGGCCCCACTATTGTCAGGTTCATCACAGACATTTCTGTCCGATATGGTGTTCCCCACAGCATCATCACCGATAATGGCACCAACTTCGCCAAGGGCGCCCTGGCGCTCTACTGTTCCAAGGTAGGCATCCGGCTCGACCTGGCCTCAGTGGCACACCCTCAGTCATACGGCCAAGCGGAGAGGGCCAACGGCCTGATCCTAGCCGGCATCAAGCCAAGGCTGGTGGCGCCACTGGTCAGGTCAGCCGGCTGCTGGATTGAAGAACTGTTGGCTCTGCTATGGAGCCTCCGCACCACGCCCAACCGATCGACCGGTTCACTCCATTCTTTCTGGTATATGGGTCTGAGGCTATTATCCCCACAGATGTCGAATTCGACTCGCCTCGGGTCACCCTATACACAGAAACGGAGGCGAAGGAGGCCAGAGAAGACGGTGTGGATCTCCTCGAAGAAGCAAGGGACTTGGCTTTGAGCCGGACGACCATCTACCAACAGAAGCCGAGATACTACCACAGCAAAAAGATCAGGCCTCTCTCTTTCAGGGAGGGAGACTTGGCCCTCAGAAGAATCCAGTGCACTGCCGGCCAGCACAAGCTCTCACCCCCCTAGGAGGGACCCTTCATCATTAGTAGGGCGCTGCACAACAACGCTTACTACCTGATTGACACCCAGAAGCCAAGGAAGCACAAGAGGGACGACTCCGGCCAAGAAACGGAGCGCCCATGGAACGCGGCGCTGCTTCGCCCATTCTATTGCTGAAAGATAGAAGACAAGCAAAGGAAAGAGCATGCACATGTATCTTCCTCCCTCTTCAGGGAACAACGAAGGCAATAAAAATAACATGCTCCATGTTTCTTTTTGTCAAGAGTTTTCACTCAATGTACGGGCTACACAGCGTATCACCTCTTGCCGGCTTAATTGAGCTCGGAGGCTACGCAGCGCGGCCCCTTGCTAGCTTAAACAAGCTCGGGGGCTTGCCAGCCGCCTGAACAGTCCACCCTTATAACGGACACGTAGTGTACCGGCTGACTCCTGGTCCGTCGCTTGAGCCTACGGGCTGGCTCCGGTCGCTCGGTTCGCGATATGACGTGAGGTCAGGTCGAATACATGCAAAGTCCGGCTATACTTGGGACGACCGGCTCGGGCTGGCTCGATCGTATATACGATCTCATTCAAGACTCAAGACGGCATCTGACTGTCGGGAACAACAAATATGATGAAAGGAGCATGCTCCATGCTTCCTCTTGCTAAAGAGTTCTCACTCAGTGTACGGGCTACACCGTGTACCACCTCTTGCTGGCTTAATCAAGCTCAGAGGCTACGCAGCGCGGCCCCTTGCTAACTTTAAACAAGCTCGGGGCTCGCCAGCCGCTCGGACGGTCAATCCTTGTAGTCGGGCACATAGTGTACCGGCTGACTCCTGGTCCTTCGCTCGAACTTGCGGGCTGGCTCCGGTCGCTCGGTTCGCGATATGACGCCAGGTCAGGTCGAATACATGCACAGTCCTGCTATACTAGCGACGACCGGCTCGAGTTGGCTCATTCAAGCCGGCCTCTGATTGGCTTATGTCTTGTTCTTTATGTCTTGATGGCTTCAGATAAGAGAAGTCAACCAGGAATCAAAAGACGGGATCATAAGACAACACGCTTGGTGACGAATATAATGCTGAATATATACATTCATAAAAAGCATTGGCCCACGGCCCACGTTCGTTACATCCCTCCGGGGGTAGAACCAAAAACACAGAAGGACACGAGTTACGGGACAGCGGCCTCAATGGTCGTCTCGGCTGCTGCTCCTGATGTGGTAGCATCGCCGCCTCCGGTTCCTCCCGAGGTGGTTGCACCGTCTCCCCCGCTGCGGCCCCCGACTCCGCTGATCCCGGAGTCGGCATACGCCCCACCGCTGGAGGCGGCTGCAGATTCCACAGCCCAGGCCGCCTCGTCGGAGCTGCCATCAGCGTCGTAGGGTTGAAGGCCATGCAGATCTTTAGCGATCACGCCGCCGTCTTCACCCCGCTCCAAGACGAAGTCATCCCAGGCTGCGTACTCGACGACGGCGCTCGCTCTCACCCGGAGCTCCTCCTCCATGCCTTGCAGCTCCGCCTCTGAGCCATCACGCTGGGCAGCCAGCTTGCCCAAGTTCAGGTTACGATACCATGACTTGGCCAAGCGAAGGGCCATATAAGCCCCAGACCGCGCTGCGGAGGCTCGCCAGGCGTCCAGGCGCTCTCCACCCGCTGCGAGCCAGCGGGCAAGCTAGCTCATGGTCGTCGGCTCCACGCCCTCCGGCCACAGGGCTGCCACCATCGACGAACCTGCAACTTGGAACTGAGTCACAGACTCGCCCAGGACGTGCAGGCGGGCCCGAAGGCCCACTCCGATCTCCTCTACGCTCCAACCGGAGGTAGTATCTACCTCCTGCCCGGCCGCGCGGCGCTCCTCCCGGCACACCTCAACGGCGGTGTTGGCTGCAACCTGGGTCTTGGGGAAGAGATCTGGGGTAAAGGCAACCAGGACGTAAGAACACAGCAAGAGTAGGAGACGGCAAAAACACCAAACCCAAAACAAGGAAGAGAGACCCACGCTGGAAGGCGCCGTCGGTCTCATGAGAGACCTCGAGGACCTCGCGCTCCCGCACCTCACTCGCATGAGTGACGCGGGCGATTTCCTCCTAGAGGGTCGCGGCGGACTCCAGCGCCTTAGCCAGCTGCGTTTGCTTCTGGGTAAGGGCTTCATCCTTCTCCCTCAAGGCGGCGTCCTTGAGGTCCACCTCCTCGAGGTGAAGCGACGCGAGGCGGTCCACGTCGGCAGAGTAGGAGGCCTCCTTCCCCTGCAGCGTGGCCCGCAACCGCTCCACCTCGACCCGGCCAGCCGCCTCAAGCTCCTTCTCCTCCGCCTGAAGAAGGTCCAGCTGCTCTTGGAGCCGGACGCCGGCGTCGCGCAGGGCATCACGCTCCGCGGCAGCCTCGCCCAGTCGGGCTTCAAGCTCGGCAATCCGGCTATCATCCCCCAGGTGCTAGTCCCAAAGCTCGTTGTACGCCTAAACCTGAGCATCGTAAAGCGCCTGCCAAAGGGGAGAGAAAGGGAACAGGATTAAGATTCGACCTGGTTAAAAGCATAACCAACCCGATTCTCGGGGGCTACACCCAGTGGGTGCGCTTGCGCGCCCCCACTGAAGAAAAATGTGCAGAGAAAAAGGCCTCCAAGAGATTCGGACCGGTTGGCAATCAACCCGCCCGATTCTCGGGAGCTACACCCAGTGATTGCGCTGTCGCGCCCCCACTGACGTCAAGAGAAGAGAAAAAACCACAGATAAAAACCAAAAAAGGCAAGTCCTACCTGGGTGCGGGCTTCCAGGCGCTCTATGTCGCCGCATACCATGCGGGCCGCCTGCTCCACCTTCGACCGGCCGCTGGAAAACAGCGTCACCAGCTCCGGTACGCCGGAAAGAACGGTGTCGGCAGGCATTCGCAGGCGGGCCAAGTTCGCCGCCCGCCATGTCTTCATGGGCCGGCTCCCAGCCCGGCCCCCGGCCCTTGGCACAACAGGGTCGTGCTGGGGGACGACGATGGCGCCGGCTCGGGCACCGTCCCTACCGGCGCTACCTCCCCCGCAAGAGGCGGATGAGCCGCGTCCAGCGCATCCATGGTCGCCCCTGGGGCATCAGGGGCCGCGTCGGGCACCGTCAGATCCAGCTCAGGCGTGTCAGGAGCCGCTTCGGCCGTGGGAGAAACCGGGATCGTCTCCAGGTCCACCCGCTCTGGGGCCGCCGGCTCAGATGCCTGGGCCCCTTTGGTCCTTGGAGCCGGCCTGGAGGCGGCCTCGCTAGCTGGCTCCTCCGCACGGGCATGTGCGGTGGGGTCCTGTGTAGCCTTCGCACGCTTCTCCGCCGGCCTCTCGACCCGGCTCGGGCGAGGCTGACCCACGGCGGCCTTCCCTCAGCACTGTCCCACCGGCACTTGGAGTCTATCTCGAGCTCCCTCTCGGCAGCATCAGCTGTTGCCTAGCCGGCCAGCTCGGCTACGGAGGCGGTGTATTCATCCACATCCTCCGCCTCCCTGTCAAGCCAAGCTTCTCAGGAACAAAGCTCATCTCAAGGTGGGGATGGGAAAAGAGGAGGACACCATACCCTGCAACCACCGGGACCTGCCTCCGGCCACCGCCATGGTGCCTCTTGGCGCCGTCTGCTCACTGCCCGGCTGGAGGACCTGGCGCCGGTCGCTTAGAGGCCGGCCGGGAAGCTGTGGCACCCTTGCCCTTCTTCCCGGCTGCCTCGTCAGCAGCAGTTGCTCCGCCAGCTTGACACCGGCCCCGCGTCAGCAGTGAGCTGGTGACCTCCTCCACCTCGTCGGAGTCTTCCTCGAAGACTGCATCAGAACAGAATGAGGCTTCCTTATCGTTGTCCGTCCAGTCTGCTACAGCGTGCCGCGGGTACTCACTAGACGGCTCGGTCCCTTCCGACTCCAGGGGATCTTTCGAGCCGGTGGAGGAGTCTGAGCGGGCTCCACCGCACCCTCGTCCTCCATCTTGGAGGCGTCGGACACCTCCACGTCAGGAGCTGGCTGACGGAGGGACCCCTGCAGGGTCTTGAACATATACAAAAAAGGAATTCAACCAGGCTCAGCAGCGCCACCGGCTCCAAGACAAAACGACAAAGAAGAACGGAGAAAGGCTACCATCGGAGGCGGGTGAGCCCGGTTGAACGGGGGCATCCCCCATGTCTATTCCCCGCCCTCATCCATGCGGGCGGTGGAGATCAGGTTCACCCTTCGCGCTACAGCGCCCAGGGTGAACCTCTTGGCGGACAGTCGGCATGCATCAAGCCGGCCGCTCATCTAGCAAACCAGATGTGGCCGCCTCTGCAGAGGCAGAATCCGGCAGACCACCATGGTGGCGAGAAGGTCGCGGCCGAGGAGGCCGCTCTTCCCCAAGATATCGAGGTGGGCGCAGATAAGCGCCACCTCAGGATGCGGCTTGGGAGTCTTTGCATCCAAGTTCCGCCGCGTCGGAGGAGCGATGGCGAACGGGGCATGTTGAGGGCGTCCTGGGCCGGGTCGGCGCTCTTCACGTAGAAGAAACCCTTCTGTCAATGCTTGATGGAGTCTTGCAGAGGCATCTGGGGGAAGCCGGACTTCAGGCAGTGATGCACCAACGCGGCCCCGCACGGCGTCATGGGGAGCGGCCCCTTGAGCTTCTCCACCTCGGATTTCTCCATGGCGATGGACTGTTGCTTGAAAAAGAACAGGCTGCACCACAGATCGATGCGAGGCTCGATCCCCATGAAGCCCTCACACAACACCACAAAGGCGGCCAGCTGCAGTATGGCGTTCGGCGCCAGGTGGTGCGGCTGCAGGCCGAAGAACTAGAGCCATTCGGCGAAGAAGGAGCTAGCCGGGAGCCCGAAGCCCCGGTAGAAGTGCTCGACGAAGACCACAACCTCTCCCGCGGCGGGTGCGGGAGCGGTCTCGGAGCTGGGAAGGCGCACCAACACTTGGGAGGCTGGGGGCAGCAGTCGATGGTGACGAAGTGCATCGATGTGCTCCTCGTCGATGTCGTTACCCAGCCAGGCCCCCTGCGAGGACGCCTCCTGCGCCGAAGACTTCTTCGAGGAAGATCCGCCGGCCATGGCTGCGGGTGGCGAGAGCTCGAAACGGTCGACGGAGGTCTCGACGGCGAAGATGAAGAGGACAGAGGGCGCGAGTTTTTCTTCTCACGACGCAAGGAGGAAGAGAGCACGGAGCAGAGCGAGAAGAGGGGGCGAATGGCCTCCTCGAAACCCTCGCACCCCATTTAAACCCCCACGAAGTGTCGAGGGGAGGGGATCCGGTGCGCGCCGGGCCCCATTAATTATGTGTATTACGGGCGGTAACGCCCCCCTAAGCCCAACCGTCGCGGAGTAAATCTGCAGAGGATCTCCCGCGCGGAGGCCGAGGGGGCGTTGTGGCGGGATCCAGGGCCCAGGCCCGGTCCTGTCAAGCAGTAACAGCCATCATTACGCCAGGCGGGGCCTGGCACGTGGCGTTCTCCGGGCCAGTTAAGACTGGACCGAGGCGTCGCCTCGAAGCTACCCGGTTCCGAAGCCGGCGCCCTTCGCCGCGAACAACACCCAAAATATCAAGACAAGTCAACAAGCCGGTGAGGCCGCCCGCCCGCAGGCGGCAGACCTCGCCAGCTTCGGGGACTACTGTTGGGGGGATAACCCCGGGGTAGGCTCATCAAGCCTGTTCCTTCATTTTCGGCCCAATGGACATGAAGATATGGAGATTCCCAAGGCCCAAGTCTTCTGACCGGTTAGGCATCACCTGCCGGCTGGAAGACGAGGCGGCCACCTTTCTGGCCGGCCAGGCAGCCCCTGCCGGCTAGAATGCAGGCGGCCTCCCTTCAGAGTCGGCCTGGTCCCGCCAGCCGGACTAAGGAGGAGGCGGCCACCCTCAAGCCGGCTGACCAAGCAGGCTAGCCGGCTGAGGATCACAAGTCACATCAGATTGTAGGTCAGGAAGAGACCTCATGATTAAAGGTAGCTACGCGTCAGCAAAGGTACAGGATCAGGGGGCCCGGCAGGTACGAGCGTCTGCGGCCACGCCGTTGACCTACCCCGGCTCTGATCCATCACCTAGCATAGTGTCGGACCGTCACACTCCCACTCCATTACTGCACTCGGCGCGGGGAACTGTGGAGGCGGTCGTACTGCCTGCCCATGAAGAATCTCGCGGGGCGACGCTTGACGTACAACGCGTGCTCAGCGTCAACCTTACGCGGGAGCCCCATTGGCCAGCCGGTGGGTCCCACGGGCAATCGAGACCATCCAGCCGACGGGCCCCTCATCGACAAGACAAGACCCTTGTGGGCCCCTAGCCAGCCGGCGAAGCAGCCAGCCGGGTCCCATGCCTGTACCATTTATCCATATTGTAGGCCGGCGGGTTCGTCTATAAAACCCCCCGGTCGCCCCCCATGCAGAGGGGCCGATCATTCACCAGTCCTTCGACACTACACACTCTCCAACCCACAGATAGAGAGGTAGAGACGAGCTGGCTGCTCCCCTCTTCCTCCTCCCAACACAGCTCCAGGAGTGACATTGTACTCTATTCCCATACATCAAACACACCAGCAGGATTAGGGGTATTATCTCTACGGAGAGCCCTGAACCTGGGTACATCGTGCGTCCCATGCGTGTACCAACCTCATTCCCAGCGCCCACCTTTGTCCCTTCGGTTCTCACCGACTTTAGCCTACCCATGGCATATGTTGTGAGTATTCACCGACAGAGAGAGAAAGAAAAACTTTGACAAACTCTGTTTGATCTTGTTATTGCAACTATGTCTAACTCATAATCAGAATTTCAGCAAAATCACAAGTTAACCACATAAGCGAGTGACACAAAGGTCTCATGGCAAACTAATATCAATGACATAATCAGCTAACGAGCAAATAATAATGAGTTTCGAATACCAACACTTCAATCAAAACAAGCATGAAGCAATATGAATAGGTGGTATCTCGCTAGCTCTTTCTGAGACCGCGGAATATAAATGGAGAGCACTTTCAAAGATCAAGGGCTGACTAAACATTGTAATTCATAGCAACGAAGATCCAGTCATAGTCATACTCAATATCAATCAAAAGCAAAGCATAAAAATGACCGAGGTGCTCTCTAATTGGTGCTTATATAAGAGGAGGATGACTCGACAGGAAAATAAATAGACAGGCCCTTCGCAGAGGGAAGCATTGATTTGCAGAGGTGCCACAGCTCAAGCTTTGAAAACAGAGATAATAATTTTGGGTGGCATGCTTTCATTGTCAACGCAATGACCAAGAGTTCTCAATATCTTCCATGCTACTCATTCTATAGGCGGTTCCCAAACAGAAAAGTAAAGTTTTAACTCCCCCACCACCAATCAATCACACTCCACGGCTAGCCGAATCCTCGGGTACCGTCCATACTAACATCAATCCGGGGGGAGTCTTGTTTTACAGTTATGTTTTTGATTTAAGCGTGGAACTGGGCATTCCAATTACCGGCCCCTTTCTCGTGAGTGACAGTGGATAAACACATGTCGAGGATAACACTCCTAGCATGGAAGATACCAATAGCCCCCTTTCACCACATGAGCGGTTCGGGCATGCAAAACAGATTATTTCTTGAAGGTTTAGAGAGTGGCACATGCAAATTTACTTGGAACGGCAGGTAGATACCGCAAATAGGTAGGTATGGTGGACTCTCATGGAAAAACTTTTGGGTTTATGGAAGTGGATGCACAAGCAGTATTCCGCTTAGTACAAGTGAAGGCTAGCAAAAGACTGGGAAGCGACCAACTAGAGAGCGACAAGAGTCATCAAGATGCAGTGAGTTTGACTAACATTAAATGCAAGCATGAACAGGATATAAATCACCATGAACACGAACATCATAGAGGCTATGTTGATTTTGTTTCAACTACATGCATGAACATGCGCCAAGTCAAGCCACTTGAACCATTCAAAGGAGAATAACATCCTATCATACTACATCATAGTCATCTCAAAATCTATGTTGGAATTCAAGACAAACCATTATAAGCTCTCAGCTAAATAAGCATGGCATCAGAAACTATGATCTCTAAGTTGTCATTGCACACATGGTTCTCTCACAACAAAGCAGAATCTGGGTTGGCAAGCTAGTCATATTTACAAAAACAAAATAGATAGAGTTCATACCAGCTTTTCAGTCTCAGTGACTTCATCATATATCATCATTATTGCCTTTCATTTGCACGATCGAACGATGTGAACAATAATAAGAGTGCTCGTGCATTGGACTAAGCTGAATCTGCACGCAAACACAAAGGAGAAGACAAAGTAATACGGCTCTTTGAAAGCTAAACACGTATGCATGCAAGAACCACTAAACATTGTAACCAATATCTTCTACCTTGACCCAAAGAAAAAGAAAACTATTTACACGGGAAAACTCCCAACAAGCAAAAGAAAAATAGGAAAAATCTTTTTGGGTTTTCTCAAAAGGACACAAAACAAGAAAACAAAAATAAACTAGCATGGATAATACAGTGGCAAAGTGTGAACACCGGCTAACAAAGTGAAAGCATAAGCATGAATGTAAAGTCGGTGAGAACACGTACTCCCCCAAGCTTAGGCTTTTGGCCTAGCTTGGTCTACTCCCATGGATGGTCCTGGCGAAACCTAAAATCATAATGGGTGTTATAAGAGAGTGCTGCAGCCGCTGCCTGAATAGCTGCCTCACATAGTCGTGCAGTCGTCGCCTCCCTCTCATACTCCTCTGCCTCTCCTATGGTTATGTAGTATCTTCGTTTTACCTGAAAGTCAAAGAAAGCAGGAGCAGGAAGGGTAATATGGAAAACACGTTGTCGGTTAAAAATCAAGCGGTATAGGAGGGATCCATGATCTCTCAAGGAACTGGTAGCGTGTTAGAGTGACACGATGAAGGTAGGCTGTATGGAGAGGAGGGTCTTCTGAACGGATGGATACTCCAAGAAAATTTGCTAAGCGTGTAGCATAACCTCCACCAAAGAAATCCCCCTCACTGGCATTATTATTCAGCCTCCTTGCTATTATAGCTCCCATATTGAAGCTCCTGTCACCTGTTACTGCGCTCTTAAGGATACTAAGGTCAGAAGCGCATAGGTGACAATGTGCACCCTTGCCGTTAATGCACCTACCTATGAAGAGGGAAAATAGTGCAAGGCAGGGAAATGGATGCTTCCTAGGGTGGCTTGCGTGATATCTCTGGTTTCTCCAACAGTTATACTGGAGACAAAGTCTCTGACCGAAGACTTAGAAGGATCATTAATACTACCCCCATCGGGTATCTTGCAAATCCTATTGAAATCCTCCAAATCCATGGCGTAGGATTTATCGTACAGATCAAACAGTATGGATGAGTCACGGCCAACTGAAAATTTAAATCTACGCACGAAAGAGGCAGTGAGCATAGCATACTATTCACATTTATCTAAGAGGAATTCTTCTAACCCGGCATTGCGGACAAGTGTATCAAACTCATCCTTGAAACCTGCTTCGATCATGAACTCATCGGAAGGCCATTCACATGGTTGTACCGGTGCGTCCCTTAGTTGAAAAGGTTCGGGCTCCCGAAAAGAAAGACGGGGACCCTTCTTACTTGAGGAACCACCATGAAACTTCCTCCTGAACATAATTTCCTTTTGCTGAAATTTTTGAAGTTCGAGATAAAAGTGAATGAAGACCAACCACACCTTGTATCAACTACTCCTACTAGTGCCTAGAGACCGTATCACGCGCTAAAACTACTTGGGACCAGCTAAAATCAACATTTCTAGCTCAAGAACAGGGTCACCAAGGTAGCAAGAATACGCGAAGGATAAAGCACTAGAGAAAAAACTAATTGGACCAATGGAGGAGTCACTTACCAAGGAGTAATTTCCCCAAAACGGTTCGGATAATGGTGCTTTGAGAAAGGAGATCAAAAATCACAGCCAAATGAGCAAGAACACGGGTTTGAGCTGTGAAACAATTTTTTCTGAAGGTGCAAGAAGAGAATGGGAGCTGTTATGAGTGGAGGGGGTCCCTGTGGGCCCCACAAGCTTGCTAGCCGCCACCAGGGGGTGGCGGTGGCAGGGCTTGTGGCGCGCTGGTCAGGCCCCCAGGCCAGCTCCCAGGCCTAGTATTTTTCAAATATTCCGGAAAAAATCATACTAAATTTTCAGGACCAGCGGAGAACTTTTATTTTCAGGGTATTTTTCTCCGGGACGCTAAAACAGAAAACAGGAAAAACTAAACTAATTCTATCATTTTTCTTCTAAGAAACAGAAAATGAAAGTTCAAAACAGAGGTATGTGACTCTTTGATTCATCCATTTCATGGTCATCGAAAGAAATCCGTCAATGGGGTTGATCAAGTCCTCATGACATAACCTTCTCGAATCGCAAGAGAGAACGGAGAATTTTCAAATAGCCACTAAGTCACCTCAATGGGGATATGTATCTCCCCAACAAGCAAATCATACTTCATCTTAACACAAGGAATAGGGCATTCAAAGCTCCCAATAAGAATCGATGAAGTCTTTTCGATAGCATTGATGCAATGTACTTAATATCGTTTCTTCGGAAAGTGCACTGTGTGCTCATTACCGTTGACATGGAAAGTGACATTTCCTTTTTGCCATCTATAACAGCCCCTGCATTGTTTAAAAAGGGTCTTCCGAGGATGACAGACATGGCATCGTCCTCAGGAATATCCAAGATAACAAAGTCTGTTAAGATAGTGGTGTTAGCAACCACAATAGGCACATCCTCGCAAATGCCGATAGGGAAAGCACTTGATTTGTCGGCCATTTGCAGAGAAATTTCAGTGGGTGTCAACTTATCCAATTCAAGTCTACGATAAAGAGAGAACGGCATAACACTAACACCGGCTCCAAGGTCACATAAGGCAGTTCTTACGTAGTTTCCTTTAATGGAGCAAGGTATAGTGGGCACTCCGGGATCACCAAGTTTCTTAGGAGTTCCACCTTTGAAAGTGTAGTTGGCAAGCATGGTGGAGATCTCAAGATCTGGTATCTTCCGTTTATTAGTCACAATATCTTTCATGTACTTGGCATACGGAGACATCTTGAGCATATCAGTTAACCGCATCTGTAGAAAGATGGGTCTTATCATCTTAACGAAGCGCTCAAAATCCTCATCATCCTTTTTCTTGGATGGCTTAGGAGGAAAGGGCATAGATCTCTGAACCCATGGCTCCTTTTCTTTACCATGTTTCCTAGCAGTGAAGTCATTCTTATCGTATCTCTTAGGTTGTGGGTTATCAGGATTAACCATAGGTTCAATCTCCACATCCTCATCATTGCTAGGTTGAGCATTATTATGAACATCACTGTCCATATTGTCACCAGGTTCAGGTTCATCACCAGACGCAGAAATATCATTAGGTTCTTCGGGCGTGACAGTATTTGGTGACCTGGCATGTAGGTTTCTATCATCCTTCTTCTTCTCCCTAGGATGACTGGGTGTATCAGCATTGATTCCTTGAGAATCTTGATCAATTCTCTTAGGATGACTGTTGGGGATATTATCTGTTAAGTAACCCGCCCTAGTTGGGCCGGGTCACCAAGCGGGCGACTCATCCTTTGGCGATTCAAGCTTTGGCCCAATAAGCCCAGGAGCCGGATGGCGGTTCAAGATCCTCGGGGGGAATCAATCATTGGGAAGATCTCCAAGTCTTGGAAAGCATGGCGACTTAGAGATAGAAAGAATCACGACTTGTGTAATGGCAAAGACTCTTGTAAATCCTAAGGGCTCGACCTGTATATAAAGGCGAGTCCCAGGGAAGGAGAGGGGAGGTTAGAAATCATTGAGAGCTAGGTCAGGCGAGTTACGCCCTCCTTGTAATCGAAACATCATCAATACAACACAAAGCATGACGTAGGCTTTTACCTCCCCACGAGGGTCCGAACCTGGGTAAATCGATGTCCCGCTCCCGTTCAACCCCTTTGAGTCGCCACCAAGGTGCGATGGCTCCAACACTAAGTACTTTCACGAGGACATCTGCCGTGATAAAACCACGACAGTTGGCGCCCACTATGGGGCCTACGCACGGTGGAGTTGAGTTCTCAAAGGGAGCCCTACCAGGGTCTGGGAGCTACGTGGCTGGGCTCATGACCCGGAGCCGCCGCGGAAAGTACTACATCAACAACTCGCTGTGGGGGCCCGAGGCCGATTCAATTGAATCCGGCTACAGAGTCCCCTTCGGCAAGATCAACATCTTTGTCGGCATGGTTGGATCGCCCGTGCCTGAGTCGGACATCTCCACCAACATCGTCAAACCGGCCAGGTATGTCCGCCCTGTCGCGATGCCAAACCTGCTACGCCCGGTCTTCGTTGGCTTCACGCAGGGATCTGACAAACCAGAGCGATCGGCGACTCAGGAGACTACGCCGGTCAACACTGATGACGAGTCATCCATGGGCGACACAGATTCAATTCAGTCTCTGCACGGGGGCTGCCTCGGAGACCTGTCACTGGCAATGGATCCCGAGGTCCTCGACCGTACCCGCCGTCAGATTGCCGTGTACATGGCGGGGTAGACTAAGTCCGAGCAAAACCCTGCAGGCGACAACGGGGCTGGCGAAACATCCAAGAGCCCAGCTGCGATCTTGGTGGACTTGACAGCGGAGATAACAAGGATCATGGCGACCCCTATAACGGCGGAAAACCGGGTCACGATAAATGTCGATTTAGCAAAACTACGAGATGAGATGGCGAAGGCTCGGCGAGATGCTGAGGCAGAAGCCGCCAGGATTGAGACCCGGCAAGCTCACATCACTGCGGAGACAGCCCGCTTGAAGACCGAAAACTGGCGACTCGAAAGGCAGCAGCGCGCATCCGACGCCGTTCATCAGAGGAGGCACCAGGGACGTTTACCCCCTGATCTAAACCCGACCTGCCTTTTCGACACTCCGCGCACCCCCGGGGCAGGGACCGTTTCGGGAGGAGGGCCGGCTCAGCCACCAAACCCGCCGCTTCAGCCAACAGTGGATCGCGTTCCTCGTTTCCAGACGCCTCAGGGCCACTTTTCCAACCCCGTGGACAACGTGCTCGCCGCAACTCGCCACTTAGAATCCCTTCCGATTTATGGAAATACTCCGGCTGAAATAGAATCAAGAAACGCCATTGAGATGCTGAAGACGGCGGTGGTCCAAAACGCGCAATTCTCGCACAGCCTCGACCGGCTGCACTCCACCCCCCAGGCAAGCCGCACCAGAAGCCGGCCAGAGGACCAACCTGCCATAACCAGCGGACCGCGACACCTACCTCAGGTTAACCCGCCTGACCATCGGGACCCGCCTGGCCGGGACCACCAAGACATTCAAACCAGCCCATCGCCGCTTATCGAAGGAGGAAGGCAAGTAGGGGTGCCATGCTTGGCCCCCGCCCTTCGCAATGAGCGGATGCCGAAAGATTTTAAAGGACCAAGGAAGGTGCCCAATTACACACCGGACCTTGAGCCGGCATCATGGGTTGAGAGTTATGAAATCGCAATGGACATGCTCGATGTAAGTGAAGCGGTCTGTGGCAGGTACTTTACGATGATGCTCGAAGGGACGGCGCACACTTGGCTGAAAAACCTGCCACCCAACTCCATCTAGACATGGGCTGAACTGAAAGAATGTTTCGTCAAAAACTTCCTGGGAACTTGCAAACGCTCGATGACGATAGTCGACTTACAGCACCGCGTTCAACGCCCCGATGAGTCGGCCCACCACTAGACGCGGCGGATTGCAGAAATCATCCACTCATCAGATGGCATCACGACGGCTCAGGCTGTGTTGATCTTGGAGCAAAACTTCCACTATGAGCCCTTGGTGCAGAAGCTGGGGCGACTCAAGTGAAAGGTCCAGGATATGGGCGAAGTGATGGACACCCTCACTCGGTACGCCAAAGTGGATGATACTAAAGATCCAGGAGAACACGGCAGCAAAGCCAACTCGCCGAGGCAAGGCGAGTCATCCAAAAATCACACCCGGTTTCAGGGGCGCGCCCACGATAATCATGGCGGGAACGGCAAGAGAAGGCAGCAGGAAGGGTCCACAGACTTTGTCGCCAACACTAGTGCTAATAATGGCAACCAGCGCGAGAAGAAGAGGGGGTACAGTGGCAAGAAGCCGTGCACCTATAATGTGATACTTAAAGGCCCCTGCCCACACCATGCCATGGCGGATGGACCGGCGACTCACTCTTGGGAAGACTGTTACGTGATGCAGGAATTTCGAGCAGAGGCAATCAAGAAGGGTCAGACCGTTGACCAGGGCCAACGGAAGGAATACTTCGGTGCACCTAATCAACGCCAGAACCCGTTCGGCGGCTTTCCCGAACCAGGGGCCCAGGGCGGCTCACAACCAAACAGCGGCCAGTATCCAGTACACAACCAACAATGGTATAACCCGCCCGGAGTGTTTCAGCAGCCACCCCACAGGGGGCTTCGCAGGGGCAAGATGATCATGGCGGGTTCCGCAGCAATCCCAAACAATTAAGCAGCGGGCAATACCACGTGTTCACCACCAATGCCTGCAAGCGAGATAAGAAGGTGAAGCACCGAACGTATAGTGTATCTGAGCCGGCACTCCCCAGGTACCTCCACTGGTCCGAGCAGACTATCTCGTGGAGTAGGGAGGATCACCCGCCCAGAATTGACAACCCCGGTGACTTAGCATTGGTGGTGGCCCCCCAAGTCGGAGGATATACCCTATCGAAGGTGCTTATGGATGGTGGCAGCAGCGTCAACATATTGTACTTCGGTACCTTTCAAAGGATGAACCTGCTGGAGAAAGACCTAATGCCGTCAACCACGGTATTCCACGGAATCGTCCCAGGTAAGTCGGCATACCCAATTGGTCGGGTCAAACTCACCGTGGCTTTTGGAACAGCATCCAACCACAGGAGTGAGTCACTTATATTTAAGGTGGTCAAGCTAAAGAGCCCTTATCATACTTTGTTTGGGCGACCGGCTTACGCCCGTTTCATGGCTCGCCCCTGCTATGTTTACCTTAAACTCAAGATGCCTGGTCCTAAGGGACCCATCACGGTTGATGGTGATAGGAGGATAGCAAGAGAGTGTGAGGAAGGAGATGCGACTTACGCAGAAGTCGCTTGTGCTACAGAAGAACTCAAGTATCACCAAGCCAATGTTGATCCGGCAGATATGTCACCCCTCAAGAAGCCAACAACAGATGTTGAGCCGCCCCTCAAGTTCAAACCAACGGATGACACTAAGATGGTGGATTTCGTTCCTGGCGACTCATCCAAGCAGTTTACTATCGGGGTGGGTCTAGATCCCAAATAGGAAAGCGCGCTCATCGAATTCATCCGTGAGAATCGGGACATCTTTGCATGGAAACCTTCTGACATGCCTGGTGTACCGAGAGAATTCGCTGAGCACCATCTTAATGTTGACCCTAAAGCAAAGTCGATTCAGCAATATCTTCGCAGGTTCAATGAGGAGCAACGCAAGGCAATCGGGGAAGAAGTCGCTCGTCTTTTGGCCGTCGGATTCATCGTAGAGGTCTTCCACCCCAAGTGGTTGGCTAACCCGGTCCTGGTGCTCAAGAAGAATGGCATTTTCCGCATGTGCATTGACTACACCGACCTCAACAGAGCTTGTCCAAAGGACACTTTCGCCCTTCCCCGCATTGATCAAATCATTGATTCAGTGGCGGGCTGCGAGCGTTTGTGTTTCCTCGACACCTATTCCGGATATCACCAAATCAAGATGGTTGTGGAAGATCAGGAGAAGACAGCTTTCATAACCCCATTTGGGGCTTTTTGCTATGTGTCCATGTCGTTCGGGCTCAAGAGCGCCGGGGCGACTTACCAGCGCTGCATCCAAAATTGTCTCCGTGGACAAATCGGACGCAACGTCCACGCTTACGTTGATGACATTGTGGTTAAAACTCGTAAGAAGGAGACGCTCTTGGAGGATCTCAAGGAAACTTTTGACAACCTGCGGGTGTATCAGATGAAGCTTAACCCTACCAAATGTGTCTTTGGCATTCCCGCGGGAACATTGTTGGGTTTCTTGGTGTCCGAACGCGGCATTGAGGCCAACCCGGACAAAATTGAGGCAATTACTTCGCTTGGGAAACCAGTGAATATCAATCAAGTTCAACGCATGGCGGGTCGTATCGCGGCTTTAAGTCGCTTTATAAGCCGCCTGGGGGAGAAAGCTATTCCCCTCTATCAGATGCTTAAGAAAGCTAACCATTTTGTTTGGACAGACGAGGCCAATGAAGCTTTTGAAGCCCTGAAGCAGCAGCTAGTTAACCCGCCAGTTTTGGCCGCCCCGACTGAAAAGGAACCTATGCTTCTATACATCGCGGCGAACTCCAAGGCGGTGAGCATGGCAGTAGCTGTCGAACGGAAGGAAGAAGGAAAGGAATATCCGGTACAACGCCCGGTATACTTCATTAGCGAGGTGCTAACCCTCTCCAAACAACGTTACCCGCACTGGCAGAAGCTGGTCTATGGGGTCTTTATGGCGAGTCGGAAGCCCAAACACTATTTCCAAGAGCATCCCATCACGGTGGTTATCTCCGCCCCTCTTGGGGACATCATCCAGAACCGAGAAGCAACGGGGCGAATCGCCAAATGGGCAATTGAACTTGGGTCGCACCACGTGCGGTACACCCCTCGTACGGCCATCAAGTCCCAGGCGTTGGTCGACTTCATCAATGATTGGACCGAATTGCAGATTCCGGAAGACAGGCCTCACCTCACGTACTAGACTATTTATTTTGATGGGTCTGGGCGATTGGAAGGCTCGGGGGCTGGCGTGGTGTTGATTTCACCCCAGGGAGACAAGTTCTGTTATGTTCTCCGACTCATGTTCCCGTGCACCAACAACGCTGCGGAGTATGAAGCCTTGCTTCATGGTTTGCGACTCGCCAAGGAGATGAACCTCACGCGTGTCAGATGTCTTGGCGATTCTGATCTAGAGGCTCAACAAGTTTCAGGTACCTGGGACTCTCGGGACCCCCTGATGGCGGCTTACAGAAGGGTTGTGTCTGATGTGGCGGGTCATTTCCATGGCTATCAAGTTGATCATATCAACCGGCGACTTAACGAAGCAGCTGACGCCCTTTCACGTCTCAGCTCGCAACGTAAGCCGGTTCCTCCTAATGTTTTTCTGGATATTTTGCATAATCCTTCCGTGAGGTTGCCCTCAGAAGAGGAGTTGGCGATACCAGATCCTGAGTCCCGGTTTGTGGCGGCTCTCCGTGTTACGCCGGATTGGGTTCTTCCTTATTTGGCATACCTTACACGAGGCGAGTTACCTTCGGATGAGGTGTTGGCTCGCCAAATCGTTCGTAGGAGCAAATCCATGGTCATCATCAACGGCGAATTATATAAGCGAAATACTTCTGGGGTATTCCAACAATGTGTTTCTTCCGAAGACGGGTGCGTAATTCTGAACGACATCCATGCCGGAGATTGTGGGCATCATGCCGGGTCACGTTCCCTGGTCTCAAAGGCGTTCCGACATGGATTCTTTTGGTTGACGGCTCATGCGGACGCAGAAGAGATAGTTCGTCGATGTGATGGCTGTCAACGTTACGGACGACATGCTCATGTGCCGGCTCAAGAACTAAGGATGATACCTATCACTTGTCCTTTTGCGGTCTGGGGGCTAGACATGGTTGGCCCCTTTAAGATGTCATCCAACAAAAAAACTCATCTACTGGTGGCGGTTGATAAATTCACCAAGTGGGTCGAAGCAGAACCTGTTGGCGCCTGTGATGCAGAAACAGCAGTCAAATTCTTGAAAAAACTGATCTTCCGGTTTGGATATCCACACAGCATTATCACTGATAATGGTACCAATCTATCACAAGGAGCGATGCAGGAGTTTTGCCACCGTGAGCACATTCGGCTTGATGTATCTGCGGTCGCTCATCCACAATCTAATGGGCAAGCGGAACGGACGAATCAGGAAGTATTGCGAGGAATCAAGCCCCGACTTATGGTTCCCCTCGAGCGCACCCCAGGGTGTTGGGTTGAGGAGTTGCCTTCAGTATTATGGAGCATCCGAACCACCCCAAACCGTTCTACGGGTTTTACTCCCTTTTTCATGGTGTACGTTGCAGAAGTTGTTCTTCCCAGTGACATTAGGCATGACTCACCCAGAGTTGCTGCTTATGTGGAACAGGACAACGAGTTGGCACGTCAGGATTCTTTGGACGCTTTGGAGGAAGCACGCGACTTGGCTGCCGCCCGATCGGCTATTTATCAGCAGGACTTGCGGCGTTATCATAGCCGCCGGGTCAAGAGCCAAACTTTTCAGGAGGGTGACTTAGTGCTATGATTGATCCAAGATTGCACTGGCATGCGTAAGTTGTCACCACCATGGGAAGGACCGTTCGCCATCAGCAAAAACCTTCGCAACGGGTCATACTATCTGGTGGATCTTCGGCCTGATCGGCCAACCACGGAGGCTGAGTCAACTCGCCCCTGGAACATAGCCCACTTGCGGCCTTATTACACTTGAGCTATTGGCTCCGTTTTTTCTTCTCTCATCTCTTGAAAATTGTAAGTCTTTCATTTATATAAAGCAATAAAGTTGATGCCCACGAATTCTGGGTCTTTCCTGCCACTTCATCTTATTGAAAGCATGGATCTTTATTGCTCTTCGACAAGTCGCCCAATCATGGACGCTATCCATACCAGAGAGCATAAGTCGCCATGCTGCGCTTATTACAACACTGGGTATCGATAATCCAAAGAGGATCAAGTCGCTACAAGCGCGCGATTCAAACATGGGCGCCTTATATGATTCTGTGGATTAGGCCGACTTACTTGGGGGCTATTAGCTCCCAAGTCGTTTTGTGGTAAGAGCGTATATGCTTCTACAATCCTATGACCGGTCTTTCCCCTAAGCATAGGTCACTTGGGGGTTTCCTCTCACTGAGATCAGCTTTACTACCCATTTGGCTAGCAAAAAATTACCGCATTACAAATGGTTATACTGGACTGTGTGTTGGCCGAATCGCCATATGGACCCATGAACACTTGGCGAGTTACTCCGCTCTATGGACCCTGAACTCGCCTTGGTTAAAACATGCATGGTACCGGCTAGCGCCCCACATGGAGAATAGAGAAATCATTGGTTCACTGAACCTCCTTCACTGAAGCTTGACTCATGCCTGATCAGCCGGTCTAAATACTTGAGCTTTTTTACACAAAGGGTCTCCCTCGGGTAGCACTTGAGTTTATCTAACTCGTCCTATCCTGTCGCGACTTGAACGAGCCAATGAAATTCTTACTCTCACCTTCCTGGCACAGCCACAAGGTTTCACAAATTTTTACGACTCGCCGGATCTTTTTGAACCAGGCTCTTCTGCATATAATTCGCCAGAACATCTTGAGTCGGTTATCATTTATTATCATCCATTACTCACTAAGGTGGTTTGATGTATGTTTTTAGCCCAACAGGTTGATGATCAAAATCTCTACTGACATGGCGGGTCAAGCATCATAAGGCGCCCCGAGGGCGACATAAGGGTTTAAAAAAAAGATCGCGGAAAGGGATTGTTTTCTACAATAACCTATTACATGGCTCGGATGGCCAATTCACTGAAGATCTACTCTGCTGGTGCCCCCGGGTCCGCTTGCCTTGAGCTCTGGCCGACTTCAAGTTGTAACTCGCCCAACACCCAATTGCACTTGGATAGAGCAGCGAATCCATCTTCATCATTCAAGAATGTCGAGAGGTCCGCCTCCAAATCAAAAGGGTTCTTGGGCCGACGAGGAGTCAAGCTGGTTGTCACAAAGGTTGGCGGGTTTATTTTCTTGTTCTTGTCATCATAAGCAGCTTGATACTTTGACAAATCCAAGCTTGCTGCAAGCTGAGTCGCCGCCGAGCGTGATTCTTTGACAACACGCTGATAATCATCTTGAGTAAATTCTGACTCGTCGTCCTTGAGCTGGGGAAAGCCTGCTGCTACTTCTCCGGGTTTCAGCTCTGGAGCATATGCTAAACACCGACTTAACATAGTCAGCACCCCTTTCCGGGCGGCTGATCGGGTTAGCTCACCTATCTGAGGCGGAAGGGTAGATAAGCAGCCAAGCACCTTTTTGATTGATGTTATGGGTTCCTTGGCGCCCATCACTTCCTTCACGGTTAGCACGCTTCCGGTATACAGCTGCTCCGTCAATGTGTAAATCGCCTTCAACCTCAAGATACAGTCGTCCTGAAGGTTGGCGGCTCTCGGACCTATATAAGGGACAATAATGGTCAGTAACTTCTTCACACTAAGTTGTTTCTTTTACAAAGTACAAGATCAGGGGTTGCTTCTTACCAAAGATAGCTTGTGCCATGTTGGAGATATGTTGCTTTAAGTCGGCCAGCTCTTGTTGCATGGCTTCCAGTTTTGTTTCAGCCTTTTCCGCTCGCTTTAGCGCGGCGGCTTGATCAGCTTGAGCCTTCTTGTGGGCGGCCTTCAGCTTCTCCATCTCAGATAAGATCACTTGATATTTTTCTTCCGCTTTAGCTCACGCGTCTTGCTGGTCGGCTAAACTTTTCTTGAAGTCGCCCAACGTCGACTCAGCTTGGGCGAGAGATTCCTGTCAAACATATTATCAAGGGACAAGTCTCAGAATTATTGCAAGCAACATCCCTGACACTTGGGGGCTAATGTATAATTTTTTTAGACAAAATTATACGACATCAAGACCCGGCTCATCTTTCAAAAGATGACCCGGCCCTTGGGGGTTACACGTCGAAAGTTTTTTCTAACATCAAGACCTGGCCCATCTTTCAACAGATGACCCGGCCCTTGGGGGTTACAGGTCAAAAGTATTTTCTAACATCAAGACCCGGCTCATCTTTCAACAGATGACCCCGGCCCTTGGGGGTTACAGGTCGAAAGTTTTTTCTAACATCAAGACCCGGCTCATCTTTCAACAGATGACCCAGCCCTTGGGGGTTACAGGTCGAATGTTTTTTCTAACATCAAGACCCAGCTCATCTTTCAATAGATGACTCGGCCCTTGGGGGTTACAGGTCGAAAGTTTTTTCTAACATCAAGACCCGGCTCATCTTTCAACAGATGACCCGGCCCTTGGGGCTTACAGGTCGAAAGGTTTTTATAATATCAAGACCCGGCTCATCTTTCAAAAGATGACCCGGCCCTTGGGGGCTAATGAGGAGGGTATGCATTAAGGCGTACCTCATGTTTATTCTTCATCATAAGGAGCAGATTCTTCTCCATTTCATAACTTGTCTCCAGGCGACTTGCGAAGCCGGAGCAGAGCTCTTTAAATTCAAGATTCTCATACTGAGAAAGTTTGGCCTTGGAAATTTCATGTCCAGTAGAAGGCTGGATTGATGTTGATACATGCTTCGACAAGAGTGCCGAAGCCGGCTTACAGAAGCCAGTACCAGTGATGATTACAGCATCCGGATCTTCTGCCGTTTTCAACGGACTTGGCGGGTTGGGCGTTTCCGTGCCTTCCTTGGGAGAACTTGGGAGGTCCGCCTGGTCATCAGGTTTATCCTTTGCCGGGTTAGCATGAGTCGGCGCCGGTTTTTCTTTAGGCTCTAGAGCCGGAGTGGAAGTTGATCCGCCAGTTTTCCTTTTCTTCGCTTGTGCTCTAAAAAGAGAAGGGGTTATGCTTAAAGGCAAGCATCATCATCGTCAAGGTAAATGTAAGTATTATAAGGACCTACCCTTGAACGTGAATCATTGGCGGAAGGGCTGACATCACTGAGTCGCCCGACGAAGGGGGAGAATTCTGCAAAAGTAATATCTCAAAATATGAGCAAGTTATAAGTATGATCCAAAAGGAAGCAAAGGGGGACGCTGCTAAAGGATACCTCATTCTGCCGCTTCTTGGTAGGAGTTTTCGTTGGTAACCCGGACACCAAATTTCCAGAGTGGCTCCGAGTCTTCCGATAGGAAGCATGTTGCGCCTTCTTCAAAAGGAAATTAGGATCCAGACAAACATTTGGGTGAGACATGGGTGTTAGAGCATATAACATCCTATGTGGTTTTGGTAATTGATGACAATTCCTATGGACTAATGGTTGCGTTATATTTATAGAATTTGTCCATAGGCACTTCTTGAAGTCCATCTGTCGGGTTCAAGGAGTTTATATGATGACCAAGATGGTATTCAAGGTATTATCCAAAGAATGGTCATAGAGACACTAGGTTGATCAAGATCTTAGACAAAGAGTAAATCAAGATGATCAACACACAAAGCGTATAAGATGTACCGAGAGGGATCAAGTGATCCCATGGTATGGTAAGCATTGTCCATTACGTGTTTGTGTACTAACCCATGGTCTTTGTGAGAGTCCTATGTGGGGGTTAGGTGTGCTTCCATGGGCTTGCGTCAAAAGGAAGATCTCATACAACCCATGAAGGATGACGTCAAGTGGCGATCGTCATCAAGATTGTGGTGTGCAAGTTCAAGTGGGTCAGCACGAATATATCATTGAAACTATTGTTAATGATCATGTGTTCATAAGGATGAGCTCATGTGCTAACAAGGACAAGATCAAGATAAGCATTCCTGAGCACTACATGCTTGATTCTTGTGGATGTTCACATGGTGGACAAATGAAGATGAATACATAAGCTAGGCTTTCCACATTGTGTATGGGAGAGCTACTTGAAGACTTCATCATGTCTTGCTTTCAACTTGAGCCAAGAAGGAACAACAACATCAAGCTCAAGTGAAAGGGCTAACTCAAAGGTATCAGTTCCTTTGACGCTAGTTGTGCGGAGTGATGATCAGCGAATAAAAGTATACACTCAAGTATGGATCATCAGTACCCCTTTTATGATTCTTGAGTCTTTAGGGATCCCGCACTATTAAGAGGGGATCACAGGTTTCGCGATAAACTTGCTCAAACTACATCTCCACTGTTCCGCTCAGACCACATTTGCACTGCTCTGCTGTTATCTGAAAACAGAACCAGTGCCTCGGACATCCGGCTTCCTCCGTACGTCCGAGGGCTGGACGACCGACTGCTTCGGAAATCCAGAATCCTATACCAGAGAAATCAGAGCCATATAACTCGGACTTCCGGCTCCCTCCGGAAGTTCGAGGCCCGGATATCCGACCAGCTTCAGAATTCCGGAACTATGCACGAGAGAAACTTGAGCCATATAACTCGGGCTTCCGGCTCCCTCCGGACGTCCGAGGGCCGGTCAAGGGTCGGACGACCGACTAGCTTTGGAAATCCGGAGCCCTGCACCAAAAGAACATGAGCTCTATAACTCGGATTTCCGGCTCCCTCCGAACGTCCGTCCCCTTTTAGAAATCCGGAACCTCCCACCAGAAGAAGTTGAGTCGAATAACTCGGATTTCCGGCCTTCTCCGGACATCCGGTCGCTATTCAATTCACAGTGTTTCCAGTCATAGCTACGGTCCTCGGACGACCGACCCCTGTCGGACATCCGACCCCTTGCGTACGCCCGGACTTCCGAGAACTGCCGGACGTCCGGACCCTGTGTGACTTAAAGTGTCCCCAACGGCTGTTTTTCTCTCCCCACTATAAATACCCCTCTCCCACTTCGTGAGAGGGTGCCCAACACAGCCTTATCCTCATAAGAACACATTTCTACCTCACACACATTTTCTCACACCAAATCTTAGATCCCAAGAGCATTTGTGAGCCCCTTTGAGAGTTCTTCCAATCAAAAGATAGATCGTCTCCCTCTCCTCCTCTCAACCAAAGCTATTTGAGATTTGCGCAAGTTTTGAGCATTCCCCGTGATCTTGTTACTCTTGGAGGTTGGAGACTCCTAGGCGGTAGGAGTTCTTCGGAGAGGAATCAATCCGTGTGATTTCCCCCGGAAAAGTTTGTGAGGGTTTGGAAGCCACCTCAAAGGCTTACCACTAGTGGTTGAGAAACGCCTTCGTGGTGTTATCTCAAAGGGAGAATAGGGTGAGCCTTCGTGGCGTTGGTGTGCCTTCGTGGTAACACCCACCTCTCTAACGGTGACTAGCTTCCCTCCAAGGAAGTGAACATCGGGATACATCTTCGTCTCAGTGACCTTGGTTATCCTTAACCCTAACTCCTTACTTGTGGTTTACTTGTGTTACTTGAGCATACATACATTGCATATTGTTTGTGCTCATTATATTGTGTTGGCTATTTCTTGTACAATATTAATCATTCAAGCATACCTTCTATATCCACACGCTCATACTTGCAGCTTTTGATATATCGTGTGATATAGTGTGATCTAGTATCTTGTGTTGTTCACCTACTTGTCGTGTGATATAGCTCAAGTAAGTTTGTGTAACTTACTTGTGCTTGTTAGTAACTGTATTGTGTCCATCTTGGTAGATCGTCTTGTTGATACACGCTGCAGTGCCTAGTGCCTTTAGGATTTGTGCTTGACAAGTACCCACTTAGTTTATTTCCGCATTAGTTTCAAGCCAAATCCGAAGAAGTTTTTAAATAGCCTATTCACCCCCCTCTAGGCGTCATCGAGGTCTTTTCAATTGGTATCAGAGCTAGGTCTCTCTTTAATTAGGTTTCACGACCTAGAGAGTATCGATGTCGACTATTGGATTAGTGCACAATGGCACCTTTGACTTTGATGGCACAAATTATACCCTATGGGGAATCCGTATGCTTCATCACTTTCGGGCCATGGGCCCAAATACTTTACGAATTGTTCTTGTAGGGATTGCCGACAAAAAGGATGATGCATCTTCATCTACTAATGAAATGTATCTTGATTGTGAGGCTTTTCTTGCCATTCATCAAACCATAAGTCCTGAAGTGTTTAAGTCTATCTCGACTTGCAAGTCAGCTCATGAAGTTTGGACTAAACTTGAAGATATATATGGTGGGTCCAATCTTGATGAAGACGATGGTATGATGAAGGAGTTGGTGCATGAGCTCTTCACTCTTTTCGATCATAAAGACCCCACCACTACTTCCATATCCGATTGCTTGCACACCTCAGCATCTTCGATCTCACAAGGTAATGACATGGTGAGTGAAGAAATATATGTTGATGAAAATGCCATAGCCTCTATGGACATGAGCATATCTAGCACCACACATAGTGTAAACTATTGTGCTGATAGGTCATGCATTTCACCTAAAGATCCCTCGACAAATGTCTGTGGTGATATGCCTGCTCTCCCGTGTCCTCTTGATCAAAATATCTTGTTTCTCCCTAGTTGTTCTATGACTAATCATTTAGGGGAAATCAAGAAATATGAAGTACTTTTGACTAATGAAGAATCTGATTCACCAAAAAAATCATCATCAACTCCTCCAGTTCACATGTGCCTCATGGCAAGAGGTAATAATGAGGTATCATCTTCCCTGTGCAATAACGATGATATTTGCGATGAGGATGATGATGATGACTTGACTGAAAATATCTATGTGATCAGTAAAATTCTTCATAAAGCTAAAAATAACGCTCTTCAAAGGTTCCAAGATGTTCTTGCTTACTTTGAAAATTGTAATGATTCACTTAATCATGAACAAGCTAAAAGTGAACAACTTGAACATGAACTTGAGAAGAGTCATCAAGCATGTAGAGACTTAAGATCTTCAAAAGGAGAGATTGAAGTTGCTCATGATAAACTTAAAAGGTATTTTGAGGTCCTTCTCCTTGAATGCAAGAATGTCAAGGGAGAGCTCGTCAAAACCTCTAAGATCTATGAGGAACTTCAATCTACTCATGAGAAGTCTCTAATCGCTACTTACTCCTCTCATATTGTTGATGATACTTGTACATCTAACCCTATCTCTTTTGAAGTATCAACATTGAAGGAGAATGTTGAGCTACGTGCTCAACTTGATTTACTAACTAGCAATTATGGGAAGTTGGAAGAAAACCATGTAATGCTCACAAGCTCTCATGCCGATCTTCTAACATCCCATAATGTTCAAAGTTAGCTCATGAGGCTATCATCACCAAGGTAACATCAAGTGAGCCTCATGTGGACAATGGCACTACTTCTAGTCAAATTACTATATTTCCATGTGCTAGTCCTCGTAATTCGTCTACTCATAATGTTGCTACCTCGTGTGATGAATTACTTTCCTTGCCTTGTTGCTCTAACATTGAAGCTTACACTTCCTCTAGTACTTGCATTGATACTGACCGTGCAGAGGAAATCGAAGAGCTCAAGGCCCAAGTCACTTCTTTGAAGAAAGACTTGGAACAGTGTCATGAAGGGATGTCCACACTCACCAACGTCCTGTGTGAGCAAACATCTCAGAATGACAAAAAGGATGTTGGAGTAAACTCAAACAAGAACAAGAGGGGCCTAGAACAAGTCAATAATTCGGCCAAAATCATTTGCTTCAAGTGCAAAGTTAAAGGGCACCATGTTAGATCTTGCCCTCTGAAGACAAAGTCTCAAAGTCACAAGCAACAAGGGAAGCGGCCACAAACTCAATCACATATTCAGCTACAAGTTGAAGGAAGGCCTCTTCCCAATAAGACCCAAGCCAATACTCCTCAAGGTGACAAATCAACTGGGAAGAAAACAAAGGGTAGATGTTGCTACTTATGTCGTGAGAAGGGTCACGTCGCTTCGTCTTGCACAAGAGGTAACTTATCCAACCCAATCACTATTGATGATATCTATTCCCTTGGGAAGGATAAGGTTGGCAATGTGTTTGCCAAGTTTGTTGGTACTCAAAATGGTGTCAAGAAAAGAACCATTTGGGTTGCCAAGCCTATTGTGATTAACCTCTTAGGACCCAACGTAGTTGGGGACCAACAAGCTCAAACTTGATCAATAGGTGACTATGGAGGACATTAGAGACTTGGATACATAATGAAGAATTAAGGGGTCTTCATCATTCATATTATCTCAAGCCAAGTCATTTGGATTATCGAGTTTCTATCTTATATCCAATGTGCCTCCTTACGGTAACTTATACTTAAACTGTTTACATTGTTAGGTGCTTGCCCCTTTGCATGTTGTGGTTTTGCACCTTGCATGCGCTTGTATATGTTTTGCTTCCAACTTGCTTATCTTGAGTAATCGAGTATGTGTATGTTGGTTTGCATATCATGTACATGTGAGTCTTGTATTGAGCCTTTTTGCATCTTGTTTATATTTTTTGTTGGCTCTTGTGAGAGATTAATGGATTATCCCATTGTGGGGGAGTGATGTGCTTTGCACACCTCACAATCCTATAAATGTGTATACATGGGGAATACCACTTAGTTTTGATACTTCAAGATTATCTAGTTTCTATGTGGTATGTCTTACTCATGAGAAATTCAAATTCTATATGGTCCATTAAGTATCTCTTGTTGGTTTTAATTTGCCACTTGTTAATGTTGTTGGTTTATCACATTATGGGGGAGTAATATGCTATGTGCATATTACAAACCTAGAAAATGTGTACATTTGACGTGTTGCCACTTAGTGTGGATATTGTAAATTATCTTGTTCCTAGGTGGCATGTTAGCTCTACAAGTGTCATTTGCTTGCGTTTTATGGGTAAAGATGATCTTGGATATATTTGTGATCTACCAATGAGTATCATTTCGAAAATACTTCTTGTCCTTGACAATTGATATTCCCATCATGTGATAGGAATTGCTAATCATCTTTACATTGGATTTTGTGTTTCATTTGTCTTCCTTGCCTCTTATGAATCTATTTTAACATGTCTAGTATTTTTATAGATATAGAGAAAGTGATGATCCCATCGTGTGTGTTTTGTATTCAAATGCAAATTCTATATAATGCACGTCCCTTGGGGGAGCTATCCTATTTTCTTTAGAACACTCTCTTTATTCACCCATCATAAAATCTTTTGATCCCCATCAAGTATGTGTTGATGGGAGGCAAGTCTTGCTCTTTATGATGCTTTGTGCCATCATGAAAATTTGTCGAGGGCTTGGTTTGTTGGAACCTAGCTCTCTTCTGGAAACTATATACCTCGTGTTTGTTTTCCTTCAATTGGTTTCTTGTTGCCTTCTATTTGGCATGTGTCAATGGATATCTCATTCCTTGAGGTATTTTTTAATTGATATCCTTCAAGTGATAGTTCTTTTGTTTTAGGATCTTATTATCACTTGATACCTTGTCTTTTGATGACTTATCAACTTTGTGTTGAGTTGATTCTTGAGAGTCTTGAGCATGCGTATCTAGCTACTATATACAACTTCTTTTGCTTGCTTTCCTTCTTTGACCCAATATATAGGGGAAACTCCACCTTGTCATAAATTGGCTACAGTGTGCATGAAATTCAAATTCATATCTATATGCACATATGTATGTGGAGTTTGTCCTATGTATTGCTGGTTTTCTAACTCTTTGGTCCCAATGAGTTTGGGCACCATTTTGTTTGTTTTGTTGTTCCAGGAACAACTGGAGATGCATTGGATGCTCGGCACACCTATAAGGAAGATGTTGAGACCATGTGATTATTGGAGCCAAGTTAGGATGATCAAAGAACAACTATCTACTACATCAATCCAATGTTGTCTCGGTAACAAGTATCCACTTCATGCATTCTTTTCTTGCAAAGGACCCAACCTGTCTTTTCTTTTCCAGGTTGCATCATGGCATGAATCTCTTGATTTGTTCTCGTAGTACTTGTTTGCTTTCTCAAAGCATCCGAACGATGATGTCTTACTACTAGTTGGGATGTCTTTGATGTTCGTATGTTGGAAGTTCATATTGTACAATAAGAAAATATTAGGCCATGTGCTATGCTTCCAAGCAAAAGATCTCATTGATATATTTATGACTTCCTTTTGGATATCTAGTTTGTTCCTTCTTGTAACCATTTCGTGTGTACATCCTTCTTTGTGGATATATATCATCATGATTGTCTTCTACTTAGAATCTTTTACACATGAGAGAAGTTACATCTCTAATTAATATCCTCTTTTCTTTCACGATCATCATTGCATTTCCTTTTTCAGCTTTTGGTGGCTTCGTGAAAAGTTTTATTTTGAGTGTGTATCTTATTTTCCTACATCTTGATGCACTCTTTGGCCGTGAATATTATTTTTCCTCATGCTTGTCTTGATGAGGGTTTTGCCATTTCAATTAGTATCTCTCCTCTTGACAAGGTTCTTACTTTCTATCTTCACAATGGGTTGTCACAAGCGTTGGTTCTTATTTTGTTTATTAGTAAGCTTGTGAACCCATTTTCTAGTATGTGTGTGTGGGAATGATATGTCTTGCACTTTGTATATCATTTCATCAAGACTATGTTGATGAGTAATGCTCATCCTTATCTTAGTCTTCTCAAGTGCTTTGCCATGACTCACACACATTACTTTGGTTGAGCCTATTCTTAAGTTGCTTCTTTTACATGTTGCTCAACCATTTGTTTTGTGCAATCGATATGTTTATTGTCTCATCTATCTTCTTGCACTCGTTGTGTGTTTTTATTAATTTTGGGGGTGCAACGATTCTATTTTGTGCACCTATATCAAATACAAAAATCTCGTATTTGTGCACAAATCATGGGGAGCTTCTCTAGTTTTTGATAAAACACTCTGTTGCCTTTATCATAATATCTTCTATTCATGTGGTTCGAAGGACCATATGATTGTTTGTTCCATCAGGAATCTTTTGATTGCTTGCCTCTATTTTTGTATGTCTTTGTGGCATATGATCCTTTTATTTGAAATCTTTGGGTCCTCAATATAGTTTGTTTCCCTCCAACTACTTATCATTGTATTTGTGTATTTCTCTGCACTCATTTGCTGAGAAGTACACACCTTTTGGAGGACCACCTACTATATTGACTTTCTAAACTTTTTGTCCATTTTGGCAATCGATGCCAATGGGGGAGAAGTTTAGAGAGTTTACTTTGGATATGTTTAGAGGGTTTTGCTTTTATTGCGTAAGCATTTACGTCTTCACGCATGCATTATTACCTTGTATGTGTGCTCTTGGTTATGCTTATTTCCTTATATAAACTCTCTTGAAGTGGTTGTCTTGAATTACCAAAATGGGGGAGATTGTTAGAGCATATATCTCCATATGTGGTTTTGGTAATTGATGACAATTCCTATGGACTAATGGTTGCCTTAAGTTATATTTATAGGATTTGTCCATAGGCACTTCTTGAAGTCCATCTGTTGGGTTCAAGGAGTTTATATGATGACCAAGATGGTATTCAAGGTATTATCCAAATAATGGTCATAGAGACACTAGGTTGATCAAGATCTTAGACAAAGAGTAAATCAAGATGATCAACACACAAAGCGTATAAGATGTACCGAGAGGGATCAAGTGATCCCACGGTATGGTAAGCATTGTCCATTACGTGTTTGTGTACTAACCCATGGTCTTTGTGAGAGTCCTATGTGGGGGTTAGGTGTGCTTCCATGGACTTGCGTCAAAAGGAAGATCTCATACAACCCATGAAGGATGACGTCAAGTGACGATCGTCATCAAGATTGTGGTGTGCAAGTTCAAGTGGATCAGCACGAATATATCATTGAAACTATTGTTAATGATCATGTGTTGATAAGGACAAGCTCATGTGCTAACAAGGACAAGATCAAGATAAGCATTCCTGAGCACTACATGCTTGATTCTTGTGGATGTTCACATGGTGGACAAATGAAGATGAATACATAAGCTAGGTTTTCCACATTGTGTATGGGAGAGCTACTTGAAGACTTCATCATGTCTTGCTTTCAACTTGAGCCAAGAAGGAACAACAACATCAAGCTCAAGTGAAAGGGCTAACTCAAAGGTATCAGTTCCTTTGCATTTAGGATTTTTGCTTGACAAGTACCCTCTTAGTTTATTTCCGCATTAGTTTCAAGCCAAATCCGAAGAAGTTTTTAAATAGCCTATTCACCCCCCCCCCCCACCTCTAGGCATCATCGAGGTATTTTCAGTGGGAACTTCCCACAAACCCGCCTGGCCGGCTTAGGCGGAGGAGAAGATGAGTCAGAAGAAATAGAAATTACCTCTACGGTGTCATCTTGGCTTTCGTTACCATCATTCTATACATAACAGATGCAGATATGTAAGCATAAATTATAGCAACGGATGTCAAGATAAAGAAGATAGAATTTTACCTCTGAAGATACGTCGCCGATTTGGGATTCGTCCACATCGGACGATTCAGTGATGGCGGCTTTGCTTTGACTCTTGGTTTTCTTTTTTGGAGACGGCCTGGCTTGCTTCAGGGCCATCTTTTTCGGCCTCTTGGACCAGAATCGGTCGCCTTTCTGAAGTGGAATTTTTATTATGCGAATCAGAATCCAAGTAAGTCAGAAAGAATAAATCAAAGGCGGGTTAAGTTATTTACCTTAGGAGTCGGGTTAATCTTGCAGAATGGCTTAAGCCCTATTTGGCTACACTTGGCCATGGGCTCGCCGGCTAACTTCTTGATAATGGTCACAATATCATCCTCTATGAGTGCTGTGCGGAAGTAGCATTGGGGGTGGTCCAAAGTGCCATCAAACTCACACATCAAGCCGTCTCGGCGAATCAAGGGAAGGATGCGCCATTCCACCCAACAGCGGATCAGATCAACCCTAGTGAGACCATTGTTTGTTAGAGATCGTAACCCAGATAGCACCGGAATAAAATCCGACTCCTCTTCTTCGGTGAGCTTGTCTGGAAGTTTAAAGTTTGTAGGAAGGTGTTCCTTCCTATAGCCGAGGAGTTTGTTTTCACCCGGAGGAGAAGTTTCCTAGCAATAAAACCAAGACTCGCCCCAGCCTTTGGGATGGCTTGGCATGGCGAGTGATGGGAATGAGTTGTCCCTGCGACGTTGAACGTTGACATCTCCAAGTTCTAAGCTAGGGCCATTGTCAAACTCAGTCTGGCGATTCAAATGAAAAAGGTACCAGAACAAAGGGACTGAAGGTTCCATCCGCAAGTAGGCTTCACAGAATACTTGGAACTGACATATGTTGCTAATCGAGTTGGGCCCCAGGTCTTGGAGGCGGACGTTCATGAAGGTCATGGCATCTCTGAGGAATTTTGACCCTCGCGGCTTAAACCCCCGTTCGAGGTGCTCAGCAACAACAACTATTTCCCCTTCCTTCGGGTTGGGGATTTCTTTTCCTAACCCGGATCGCCATCCGATAACTTCTTTCGGGTCAAGATTCCCCGTCTCCACGCAGTCGTTGAGGAAAGCGTCCTCAACTTTGGTAGGGAGCCAATCGGCCTTGAACACGGTGCCCATAGCTACAGAGGAGAGGTTCACAGGTAAATTAACTCGCCGAAACATCTGTTGGGCGGCTAAGGGAATCTATTAACCCGCCAAATATTTACTGAGTGGTTAAAGGGGTTTGTTAACTCGCCAATAAAGGACCAGATCTGGGCACAGAGGCGACTTAAGAATTTCCTATCGTTTAGAGAAAACATCTCAGAGCGTCGGGATCTATAAATAGGTTTCTACACGACAGGCAGCAAAATACAGATCTACGGGCAAGTTAAAATGAATGAAAAAGGCCCGGATAAAGTGAAACCGTCTATGGCTAGGGTAAAAGCATTGAAGGAGATTTGACAGAGGCCTTTTTTAGATCCCCACACAGGAGCTAGTCGGCTGAGGATGTGGTCGATGCTACCGTGCCTACCACTGTTGTTGTAAACCAATCGCCGTCTATGGGGGCGTTCGAGGTGTTCTAAGGAACCGGCAGGCGATGAACCTCGAGGAGCTAAGATCTACCTCTAATGGCGAAGGACTGGCCTGATGATGGCGACCGGAGGTGACTGAGGAAGATCCGCGGCGGGTGTTGGGCGCTTGGTCGGCCTGGAGATGCGTCAGACGCGGTGGCCGGAGACGGAGGACCTCGTACGGCGATGGAGTTCTCGGTGCAGTCACGAGGAAGAAGGGGCCGACGAAATGGGTAGGTGGGGATTGCCCTGCCCCCTTCCCCGAGCCTATTTATTGGGTCGGGTGCTGGAATCAAGGCGCCTCGCACGGGAACTGAAAACTGGATAAAGATTCGCTTTAATAGCGCCAAGATTTTCGGGATATATGTGCCGAAAGATCCGTTGGAGATTGCGTCATCATGTTTTCCGAGATTAAAGGGATATGATGGTGTTAACAAGAAACGGTTTGGAGACTTGGATATTCCTACAAGGGGTGGCGGATTAAGTGCATGATGCGTAAAGAAAGCAGAGTGAGTCGCCCCTAACTAGGTGAGAGTTGGCGTGAACAGGTTCAAGTCAAATCTGGGGCCTAATGTTGGGGATATTATCTGTTAAGTAACCCGCCCTAGTTGGGCCGGGTCACCAAGCGGGTGACTCATCCTTTGGCGATTCAAGCTTTGGCCCAAAAATCCCAGGAGCCGGATGGCGGTTCAAGATCCTCGGGGGGAATCAATCATTGGGAAGATCTCCAAGTCTTGGAAAGCATGGCGACTTAGAAATAGAAAGAATCACGACTTGTGTAATGGCCAGGACTCTTGTAAACCCTAAGGGCTCGACCTGTATATAAAGGCGAGTCCCAGGGAAGGAGAGGGGAGGTTAGAAATCATCGAGAGCTAGGTCAGGCGAGTTACGCCCTCCTTGTAATCGAAGCATCATCAATACAACACAAAGCAGGACGTAGGCTTTTACCTCCTCACGAGGGGCCGAACCTGGGTAAATCGTTGTCCCGCTCCAGTTCAACCCCTTTGAGTCGCCACCAAGGTGCGATGGCTCCAACACTAAGTCCTTTCACGAGGACATCTGCCGTGATAAAACCACGACAATGACCCTCAGGATACAAAGGTTCCTGAGTCATTTTGCCTCCTCTAGTAATGACTCTGACAGAGTTGTCATTTAATTCATTGAGCAAGTCATTCTGAGCTTTAAGTACTTGTTCTACCTGAGTAGTAATCATAGAGGCATGTTTACTCAGAAGCTTCAGATCATTGACATTTCTGTCTACACAAGCACTTAAATGGCTAAGCATACGAGTACTTTGTTCCAAATGTCTGCTAACATAATCATTCAAACTCTCTTGTTTGGCAACAAAGTTATCAAATTCATCAAAGCATAGGCTAGCAGGTTTGTCAAAAGGAATATCACTCTCATCAAACCTACGCATAGAATTTACTTCTACTACCTCTATCGGGTTATCGAGACCATGGATCTCTTCAATAGGTGGTAGATTTTTGACATCTTCACTTCTAATGCCTTTCTCTTGCATAGATTTCTTGGCTTCTTGCATATCTTCGGGACTAAGGAATAGAATACCTCTTTTCTTAGGAGTTGGCTTAGGAGGTGGTTCGGGAATAGTCCAAGCATTATCGTTGATCAAGATGTTATTCAGTAGGGTCTCAGCTTGTTCTACAGTTCGTTCCCTAAAAACACAACCGGCACAACTATCTAGGTGGTCTCTAGAGGCATCGGTAAGTCCGTTATAGAAGATATCAAGTATCTCGTTCTTCTTAAGAGGGTGATCAGGCAAAGCATTTTGTAGCTGGACGAGCCTCCCCCAAGCTTGTGAGAGACTCTCTTCTTGGAGTTGAGCAAAGTTGTATATTTCCTGCAAGGCAGCTTGCTTCTTATGGACAGGGAAATATTTCTCACAGAAGTAACAGACCATATCCTGGGGACTACTCACACATCCAGGAGCAAGAGAGGTGAACCAGGCTTTAGCGTCATCCTTTAGAGAGAAAGGAAACAGCTTAAGGATGTAGTAGTGGCGGATCTTCTCCTCACTAGTGAAAAGGGTGGCTATATCGTGTAGTTTGGTCACATGGGATACGACCGTCTCAGACTCATAACCGTGAAAAGGATCAGATTCGACTAGAGAGATTATCTCAGGATTGACAGATAATTCATAATCCTTATCGGTGATAAAGATAGGTGAAGTGGCAAACTTCGGGTCGTATTTCATCCTAGCTTTCAGAGATTTTTCCTTCCACTTGAGAAGTAATTTCTTAGCATCATAGGCATCCTTACACGCAAGAAAATCCTCAGCTATCTCTCCCTCCATAATGTAACCCTCAGGTATATCAGGCAATTCATATCTAGGAGAGCTAGATCTAGCAGGAGCAAAAGCAGGTTCTATCTCAATAGTATCAGCAGTTTCAGAAGCATCACGAGCATTGGCAGTAACTCTAGCAATATGAGCATCAAGGAACACCCCTAGTGGAACATTAGGCAAAGTAGGATCTCTAGCAGTATCAGGCATAGCAGCATCAGGCAAAGCAGTATCAGGCATAGCATCTTTAGCATCCTCAGGCATAGCATCTCTAGCAGTATCAGGCAAAGCATCATCATGCATAGTATCAAGCATAGCATCTCTAGCAGTAGTATCATAAGCATCATCAAGCACAGGCGACATATCAAAGTTTCTATCAGGAGGTGATGTCGCAAACTTACTCATAACTGAAGGTGAATCAAGTGTAGAGCTAGATTGCAGTTCCTTACCTCCCCTCGTAGTTGAGAGCAAGACTTTGGTTTTTGGATCCTTCAGATTCTTCATAGCGATCAGCAGATATAAATCCCAAGTGACTCAGAGAATATAGCAATACCTCCCCGGCAACGGCGCTAGAAAAATGCTGACTCCGTGACAGCAGACCTTCCCCGGCAACGGCGCCAGAAAAATGCTGACTCCATGACAGCAGACCTTCCCCTGCAACGGCACCACAAGAATGCTGCTAGCACTCTCCGGCAATCGAAACTAGAAGAATGTTGTTCACGGCCCACCAGCGTGTGGGATCGCAGCAGTTTTCGAGGGTAGAGTATTCGACCCAAATTTGTTGATTCGCCAGACAGGAGGTGAGAGAATACACTCAAGTATTAGCAGCTGAATTTATCATATTCAACCACACATGAAAGATTAGTATCTGCAAGCAAAGTATCAGCAGCAAAGTAGTATGATAACAACGGTGTCAGAAATGATCTGTTGATGGCATACTATTCCTAACTGTCATATCAATGGCGCTAGAAGTTGCCCGTGGACGGAAAATATTCTTTCCCGTCAACGGCGCGAGAAAAAGTTTTATAGCAGGTAGCAGCAGTGTAACGAGTAATAGAAGTGGCAAGGAACAGCAGTAGTGACAGCAGTAGCAAGTAGCAACAGTAGCAAGCGACAGTAGCAGCAGAGCAAGACAAGTAGCAGCAGTAGCAGCAGAACAAGACAAGTAACAGCAGTAGTAGGACAAACTCGTAGGCAATGGGTCGGTGATTTGTTTGGATGATATTCATCATGCAACAGTTATAACACGGAGAGATATGTGGCTAGCTCCCATTCGTCAATGTGATGTAGGCATGCATTCCATGTGTCGTCATACGTGCTTAGGGAAAGAACTTGCATGACATCTATTGTCCATCCCTCCCGTGGCAGCGGGGTCCAAAAGGAAACTACGGGATATTAAGGTTCTCCTTTTAATAAAGAACCAGACCAACGCATTAGCACTTGGTGAACACATGAACTCCTCAAACTATGGTCATCACCGGGAGTGGTTCCGGTTATTGTCACTCCGGGGTTGCCGGATCATAACACATAGTAGGTAACTACAACTTGCAAGATCGGATCTAAAACACACATATATTGGTGACAACATAATAATTTCAGATCTGAAATCATGGCACTCGGGCCCTAGTGACAAGCATTAAGCATGGCAAAGTAGTAGCAACATCAATCTCGGAACATAGTGGATACTAGGGATCAATCCCCGTCAAAACTAACTCGATTACATGATATATCTCATCCTACTCATCACCGCCCAGCGATCCTATGAATAGATTACTCACGAACGATGAAGAGCTTCATGGAATTGGAGAGGGAAGAAGGTTGATGATGACGATGGCGACGATTTCCCCTCTCCGGAGACCAAAACGGACTCCAGATCTGCCCTCCAGATGAAGAACAGGATGTGGCGGCGCCTCCGTATCGCAAACGCGACGAAATCTTCTCTTCTGATTTTTTCTGGGACGAAAGTGAACTTATAGAACTGAGATTGGGGGCGGCAGAGCCACGTGGGCCCCACAAGCTTGCCATCCGCCACCAGGGGATGGCGGCTACAGGGCTTGTGGCCCACTGGCCCACCCCCTCAGGTGGATCTTTGCGCAAGTATTTTTCATATTTTCCAAAAATATTCTCCTTAATTTTCAGGACGTTCTGAGAACTTTGATTTCTGCACAAAAACAACACCAAGGCAATTCTGCTGAAAACAGCGTCAGTCCAGGTTAGTTCCATTCAAATCATGCAAACTAGAGTCCAAAACAAGGGCAAAAGAGTTTGGAAAAGTAGATACGATGGAGACGTATCATGGGCCCACTCAAAGAAACCACCGTTGAAAAAAATAACAAGAACTTCTGAGATAACTTCAACTCTCCGGATAGAACAAAGAGAGATGAAAAACAAGAAAGACGTGACAGAATTTCCAACATGGGAAAGAATACAAGGATGAAAAGGATATGATGACATGGATAACTGAATTGAATTCACCGGACAAGATGACAAGAATGAAAAATGATGAACACGAAACTTCCTGAGAATCTTCACAATGAATCACCAGATAGGACATGGAACAAAAGATAGCGGAAGCAGCAACGAAATGAAATGCACTTGGATGAAATCCAATCACTGAAAAAAAGGGCGGAAGGGCGAAAACAAAGACAACTTGGGACAGATGAGACAACTCTGGAAAGAAATGAGAGAATGATCTTGCAAAATTGGAGAGGATTGAATTCACTTGAAGGGAAGCACACCAGACGAAAAGAACTGACACAATGACACCGGTTGAAAAGGAATTGATATGACAATTGATTGAGCAAAAGGATTTGCATTCCCATAAAACACGGGAACCTCTTGGAAGGATATGAAATCACCATTTGACATCGAAGCAACTCGAATTACCATACTCCAACAAAACAAAGGATGAGGCTTACGAAACAAGCCAGAACAACTTCATGAGAGAGATTCCGTCCGATATTTTCGTGGATAGGATCGCGCGGGCTCGATCCTTACAGTAGCCATCATGTACAAGGCAATGCACACGACATACGATGCGTCCCCGAGTTGTAGCAAGCTATAAGGACTCTTTAAGACACAACGAGAACTGTTGTAAGACGACCGTGAACAAACGAATCCACTAGATCTCGAACCCCAACCTAACATCATGCATTCGTTGGAAGATTGCCCTATAAGTGACTACTTGAATTCCCACCTAAGAACTCCCGAAATTTCTGGTCATGCAATCTGGTCCACGGATACAAGGAGTAATATATCACTCAACTCCTATACTAACCCGTCCAGTGTATCACATCCGTCAACACATAACCAGAATCTCGGAAACTCATCTATCTTAGGCACTCGTAATCACAACGATACTAAGTATGACGATACATCCGGAACTCTCTGCACCAGTACTCGGGAAGCCGGACTCCTCTTGACACTACTGGTATTGAAGCAATTTCGAACATCCTTCGTCCTCAGATACTATGAAATCTGAATGATAACGATGTGCTCAAGAATCCCCTGGAGCTCAACTCCCCGGAAGAAATCAAGTCAGACAGGAGGCACCAAGACAGAACTCCGTCACATCGACATCATATAGATTCCAAAAATATCTGCGTGATCCTAAAAAATTTTGAGTGAGAAGAGGAGTAGAATTAAAATTATTACGTCAAGATTCCTCACCCGAGCATTGAAGAGGAGAAAAAAGAATCCTACTCTCCGAAATATAACTAGACTCAAAGCAATTTTTCACTAGACTCGACTTGGCCAAGTTCGATCAATCAAGGGGGCTCCTAGGTCGGTACTGCTCTGATACCAACTTGCAACACCCAAGATGCGATCCTATCCTTATTTTGGCGTGAGGGCCTCGACAGGGATAGAAGCGCATCTCGTCGTTTTGCAAGAATGGATATCGTTACAAGTACATGTACTGAAAAGATGAGATATATGGAATTGGCTTACACTCACCATAAGCTACATCAGAGTATCATCAGTACATTACATAAACATCACGAAGAAGAGGAGGGTCCGACTACGAACGAAAAAAACGAGAAAAGTAAACGACGTCCATCCTTGCTATCCCAGGCTGTCGGCCTGGAACCCATCCTAGATCGATGAAGAAGAGGAAGAAGAAGCAACTCCAAATGAACAATAAACGCGCTCGCATCAAGTAACCTTTACCTGTACCTGCAACTGGTGTTGTAGTAACCTGTGAGCCACAGGGGACTCGGCAATCTCATTTCCAAAGGTATCAAGACTAGCAAAGCTTAATGGGTGAGGTATGGTTAAGTGGTGAGGCTGCAGCACGCGACTAAGCATTCATTTGAGGTGGCTAACTTACGAGTACAAGAAGAAAGAGGGGGATGATCTACGCATAGTGGGCGTGAACTACTGATGATCAAATGAATGATCCTGAACACCTACTTACGTCAAACATAACCCCACCTGTCCTTGATCGGAGAAGGAACTCGCGAAAGAGACAGTCACGGTTACGCACTCAGTTGGCAAGTTTAATTAAGTTTACTTCAAGTTATCTAGATCCAGTGTTATACAAAGTTTCCACGTTGCCACATAACCGCGGGCACGGCTTTCCGAAAGATTTAACCCTGCAGGGGTGCTCCAACTAGCCCATCACAAATTACCACAAGCCACATAGAAATCCTCGATCACGAAGCTCGCGATCTCGTCGGATTCCTTAGTGGAAAACCTCAACTCTGAGATTACCCAAAGCATCACCGGAATCCCGATGCAGAGGATATTTCGTAAAAGGTAAAACTAATCCAGCAAGGCCGCCCGACGTGTCGACGAACCCGATAGGAGCCGCGTATCTCGTTCTCAGGACACGACCGAATGGGAAAGCCTACAGGTACCAAACCTTGAGTTGCCCCGTGGTGGCCCCGCAGTCTGCCCTTTTTGGACCAACACTCATGAGGAGCACTCACCGGGGGGTTGATTAATTACTCCGCGGGTGCCGGCAGGTCCCTATGCATTTATTAGTTATTATGCAAATGTAAAACCAAAGTTGGGCCTTGCCAGACCAGCTTTAATCTAAAACGAATTATCAAGGGGGTCCCCATAACAACCCTAATCGTGTTAGGAGCGCTCAATTATGGAACATAACACCGGTAGCTGAAACTAAGGGGACAAAGGTGGAACAAAACACCAGGCTAGAAAGGCCAAGCCTTCCACCTTTTACCAAGTATATAGGTGCATTAAATTAAATAGCATTTAATATGGTGATATAACAAGGAACCCATGTTGACACATGGAAGCAACTGCACCTGCAACTAGCAACACTAACACATGGTTAAGCAAGAGGTAACATAGCCAATCAATGGTTTGCTAGGTTGTGAATAGGTTGACGGTTTTCATGGCAATGTTGGGAGGCTGATATTTAACAGGTGGTAGGCAACAAGACAATAACGATAGAATCGAAATAACTAGCATGGCAATGATAGTAATGGTATCTGGGGAAATGGTCATCTTGCCTGAGATCCCGCTTGGAAGAAGAGCGACTCCGTGAAGCATACGAACCGATGTAGTCGAACGGGTCCTCACTTTCCGACACGCTTGCAGAACTCTATCGAGACAAAGCAAACCGGAAACAAGCATCAACACAGATATTCACCATGGCACATGCACGACAAGATGCAATCCACATATGATGCATGATCATTTGAATATATGCAAGACATGGCATGGCAATTCACAACAATCACACACTACACATTAAGTGAAGTTCAATATGCAACGAGTTGCATAGTGACGAATCTCCACATACGAATTATTTAGTTCTATACCGATTAGGTACACGGCAATATTAAATGTTGGGTAAACATGGCAAGAGTTGAAGCGTGATTAATCTACCTATCTAGGCATTTTAAATGAGGTCGGAAACGACTTATAGCATCTCCGAGATAACCTCATGCGTTAATTTATAATTCTGTCCAGATCTGAAGTAACACGTTTAAATGTTTGTTAAACAGCAAAATAAATAGGCTCTCGTGAATCTACGCGTCATTCCAATCAATTTACATATAGAGAACATCTCCAACGGAGCTACGGTTCAAAAGATACGAACACCGCAAGATATGATGGCATGAATGCAATATGTGTGCAACAACAGTCACAAGCATTTCAAAACATGCAACAAGAAAGATAATATGAAACTACACGAGATTCTAAGCAAGTTTTATATAGGGCACGATCAAAACGGAGCCACGGTTCAACAACTACAAGCTATACAAGAAATAGTCATGATCTGCCATAATCAGCCACATAGCATTTTCTACACTCTCGAACAACTAGCTACACAAATCCAAAATGCCCAAACAAGGCATGGGACAGTAGAGGGCAAGATGCACTACAACATACTACTAGTAACATTTAGCATGGCGGCATGGATCACTAGGAAAATAACTCACAAAATGGCATCTCACACACAGTTTCAGACTTGGTGAAAATTTCAGTTTTAGACAGTGCAGTTTTCATCTGAAGGCATATTGACAGCAACAAAACTATATGCTACAGGACTCCAAATGGCATGAAAA